>NC_133335.1:225346202-225651202 GCF_042186555.1 Aquarana catesbeiana
CATATGGAATTTTTGGGGTAGAAGACTCCACAAAGGGGTAGGTGAGTACTTGGGATAGGCTAGGTGCCCTGATGAGTGACTGTTAGGAGTCAGTGGTAACTAGGAGTAGGTGGGCACTCGGGGTAGGTGGGCACTGGGGATAGGGGAGCACATGGAATTTGTGGGTTAGGTGACCCCACAGAAGGGTAAGTGGACTCTTGGGGTAGGCGAATACTTGGGATAGGCTAGGTGAACTGGTGACTGGAAGTCATAGGGAACTCAGGGTAGGTGGGTCCTTGGGGTAGGTGCACACTCTGGGGAAGATAATAATTTTTAAGAATTTGACACCTGTGCACTTTACATGTACTTTAGGTGCAGTGCGCTAAAAAAAATTCCCCTGCTCTGAATTTTGGTGCGCTTTTGCACACTTTTTTTTGCGCACATTATACGCACAGATGTGAATCCAGCCAAAACTGGGAAACTCTGCGCCAGGCTGGAGCAATAATCTCAGACAAGCCATTTTAATCGCCATCATTTTCTTTCTTTTCTGCCTGGAGTTTCCCCGTGACGTCCTCCCTCAGGCATTTCCCTTCCTGGCGGCGTATCGCCGCGTTCGGGCCGTTCTCTACAACAATCACAGAGCGCCAAAAACACAGGGTCACGGCCTGACATTTCCACCCTGCGTTCTTCTCGCCTACTATGTCAGGACATTGCACCTGATCCGGGACACGCAGCCAATGCTGGAGGAGACAGTCGGATCCCTGTGCGCGAATTGTTTACAGCGGTGAGCCGGAGCGCCTGTGTTCCCGAGAACATCCCAGAATGTAAATATTTTTCCACAGCCTGAACATTCTGCTCTCCCCGGAATCCTTCCTGCGACACTACAGAGCGACCAACAATCTGACACAGACGTTGCGACTGAAAACGAGGAAAGGCAGTGCGTCGCACCTGAGGAAGACAAAGTGGTGACCCGCGGGCTTCAATAATATACAGCAACAGTTTCATCTTTTTTTTTTTTTTGAGAAAAGCTCCACCTTTATAATTAAGGCTCCGTTCACACCTGCGCTTCACGCTAATGCGCGTTTGTTCATGCTTTTTTTTTTGCCACATTTTTGCTGCCCTACATGCGGCAAACACGCCAATAGACGCTTCCACGCCTTTTTATCGGGTGGTGAGCACTGCGCGGTTCCTGGCTGTGTTTGGGGTGCCATTAACAATGAATGGCCCCACAAGTTTGATGGGCGTTTTTTTCACGCGTTCCCGAAACGCGTATTTCTGCGCGCATTCCCAAGAGACAATTTATCAGCATCCATCCTTAGAGGAAATCTGCACTGCTGGTGGAGTGACAGAGGGAAAATATAGAAGTCTGTTGTGTTGGATGCCTAATTTTACAAATTACAAATTTAGTAATTCATAATTTGAACCCCCAGACCCCCCCTCAACAAACCTCACCGCAGAGTCTTACCTGCTTCTGTTCTGTGTATAATGAGATAGGCCAGGCCTATGCACTTGCTAAAATCTTTTAAAATGAGGGCTTACTCACATGATTAGTCCCATGGTGGTCATAGGAAATAATGACCCCCCCATTTTTGCTGGAAATGTGACTAGCTTTCCTTACTAAGCTCTGTCTTGTCAATCAAAATGTAGGACATGCCTATGCCCCGCCCACTCTGCACTTGTTGGACAAGCCGAAGTCCCACCCAGTCTGCACTTATTGGACATGCCTATGCCCCGCCCGCTCTAAACCAGCCTGGCCACCCACATACCTGCAAAGGGTTGAGTATAATTTGCATAGGACACACCCACCTGCCAAGTCCCCTTTGAGAAAAAGAGAATCATGAGAAATGTAGTTCCCTACGGGAGGCACAACAGCTAGGACACTTATTGGAAATGACAGGCTCCTCCCACAATGAGTATAGGACTCCTCCCACCATCAGTATTGGATCCTGCACTGGAGGCATGAGTAGGGGGACAAGATGTAGTAAAATTCAAGGGTTCCCACTGGGGTATGGATTGATTTCACAATGAAAATCAGTTATATGTGGAAAGCTTATGGTGGTTTATGCCACTTAATAAAAAGACACACACACTGTCTTTAGTTGCACTTTAAATGTTAAATGTAACTCAAGCCCCATAGAATTAGACAGGCAGGGAGCCTCCTATAATGGTGGAGCCGTCTTCCATGTTTGGTTTTAGTCCCTCTTTCCTATAATGGTGGAACCGCGTTCCATGTCATACTCATTCTTTCCTTTAATAGGGAACTGAGTTCTATATTTGGTCATAGTCCCTCTTTTCTATATTAGTGGATCTGTGTTCTATGTTTAGTGGTAGTCCCTTTTTCCTATAGTGATGGAGCTGTGTCCTGTGTTTGGTGGTAATCCCTCTTTCTTATAATGGTGGAGCTAAGTTCTATATTCGGTCACAGTCCCTCTTTCCTATAATGGTGGAGCTGAGTTCTATGTCTGATGATAGTCCCTCTTTCCTATAAAGGAGGAGTTCTCTTCCATGTTTGGTTATAGTCTCTCTTCCTATAATGGTGGGGTTGTGCCCCATGTTTGGTGGTAGTCCCTCTTTCCTATAACGGTGGAGCTGTATTCCATGTTTTGTGGTAGTCCCTCTCTCCTATAATGGTGGAGTTGTGTTACATGTTTGGTGGTAGTCTCTCTTTCTTATAATGGTGGTGCTGAGTTCTATATTTGGTGGCAGTCCCTCTTTCCTATAATAGTGGAGCTGAGTTATATGTTTGGTGGTAGTCCTTCTTTCCTATAACGATGCAGCTGAGTTCTATATTTGGTGGTAGTCCCTTTTTCCTATAATGGTGGGGTTAAGCCCCATGTTTGGTGGCAGTCCCTCTTTCTTTTAATGGTGGAGCTGAGTTCTATGTCTGGTGGTAGCCCCCTTTTTTTTTAATGGTGGGGTTGAGCCCCATGTTTGGTGGTAGTCTCTCTTTCCTATAATGGTGGATTTGTGTTCCATGTTTGGTGGCAATCCCTCTTTCCTATAAAGGTGGAGCTGAGTTCTACGATTGGTCATAGTCTCTCTTTCCTATAATGGTGGAGCTGAGTTCTATGTTTGGTGGCAGTCCCTCTTTCCTATAATAGTGGAGCTGAGTTATATGTTTGGTGGTAGTCCTTCTTTCCTATAACGGTGCAGCTGAGTTCGACATTTGGTGGTAGTCCCTCTTTCTTATAATGGTGGAGCTGAGTTCGACATTTGGTGGTAGTCCCTCCTTCCTATAATGGTGGAGCTGAGTTCGACATTTGGTGGTAGTCCCTCCTTCCTATAATGGTGGAGCTGAGTTCTGTGTTTGGTGGCAGTCTCTTTTTTCTATAATGGTGGAGTTGAGCCCTCTGTTTGGTAGTAGTCCCTCTTTCCTATAATGGTGGAGCCATGTTCCATGTTTGGCGGTAGTCCCTCTTTCCTATAATGGTGGAGCTGAGTTCTATGATTGGTCATAGTCTCTCTTTCCTATAATGGTGGAGTTGTGTTCCATGTTTGGTGGTAGTCCCTTCTTCCTATAATGGTGAAGCTGAGTTCTATGATTGGTCATAGTCTCTCTTTCCTATAATGGTGGAGTTGTGTTCCATGTTTGGTGGTAGTCCCTCCTTCCTATAATTGTGGAGCCGAGTTTTATGTCTGATGGTAGTCCCTCCTTCCTATAATGAGGGGGTTGTGTTCCATGTTTGGTGGTAGTCCCTCTTTCCTTTAATGGTGGAGCTGAGTTTGATGTTTGGTCAAAGTTCCTTCTTGCTATAATGGTGGGGTTAAGCCCCATCTTTGGTTGTACTCCCTCTTTCCTATAATGGTGGAGCTGAGTTCTATGTTTGGTGGCAGTCCCTCTTTCCTATAATAGTGGAGCTGAGTTATATGTTTGGTGGTAGTCCTTCTTTCCTATAACGGTGCAGCTGAGTTCTATATTTGGTGGTAGTCCCTCTTTCTTATAATGGTGGAGCCATGTTCCATGTTTGGTGGCAGTTTCTCTTTTCTATGATGGTGGAGCTGAGTTCGACATTTGGTGGTAGTCCCTCCTTCCTGTAATGGTGGAGCTGAGTTCTATGTTTGGTGGCAATCTCTTTTTTCTATAATGGTGGAGTTGAGCCCTCTGTTTGGTAGTAGTCCCTCTTTCCTATAATGGTGAAGCCATGTTCCATGTTTGGTGGTAGTCCCTCTTTCCTATAATGGTGGAGCTGAGTTCTATGATTGGTCATAGTCTCTCTTTCCTATAATGGTGGAGTTGTGTTCCATGTTTGGTGGTAGTCCCTTCTTCCTATAATGGTGGAGCTGGGTTCTATGTTTGGTCATAGTTCCTCCCTCCTATAATGGTGGAGCTAAATTCTATGATTGGTCATATTCTCTCTTTCCTATAATGGTGGAGTTGTGTTCCATGTTTGGTGGTAGTCCCTCCTTCCTATAATTGTGGAGCTGAGTTTTATGTTTGATTTTAGTCCCTCCTTCCTATAATGAGGGGGTTGTGTTCCATGTTTGGTGGTAGTCCCTCTTTCCTTTAATGGTGGAGGTGAGTTTGATGTTTGGTCAAAGTTCCTTCTTGCTATAATGGTGGGGTTAAGCCCCATCTTTGGTTGTAGTCCCTCTTTCCCATAATGGTGGAGCTGAGTTCTATGTGTGGTGGTAGTCCCTTTTTCCTATAATGGTGGGGTTGAGCCCCATGTGTGGTGGTACTCCCTCTTTCCTATAATGATGGAGCTGAGTTCTATGTTTGGTGGCAGTCCCTCTTTCCTATAATAGTGGAGCTAAGTTCTATGTTTGGTGGTAGTCCTTCTTTCCTATAATGAGCAGCTGAGTTCTATATTTGGTGGTAGTCTCTCTTTCTTGTAATGGTGGAACCATGTTCCATGTTTGGTGGCAGTTTTTCTTTCCTATAATGGTGGAGCTGAGTTCGACATTTGGTGGTAGTCCCCTCCTTCCTATAATGGTGGAGCTGAGTTCTATGTTTGGTGGCAGTCTCTTTTTCCTATAATGGTGGGGTTGAGCCCTCTGTTTGGTGGTAGTCCCTCTTTCCTATAATGGTGGAGCCATGTTCCATGTTTGGTGGCAGTTTCTCTTTCCTATAATGGTGTTTGGTGGTAGTCCCTCTTTCCTATAATGGTGGAGCTGAAATCTATGATTGGTCATAGTCTCTCTTTCCTATAATGATGGAGTTGTGTTCCATATTTGGTGGTAGTCCCTTCTTCCTTTAATGGTGGAGCTGGGTTCTATGTTTGGTCATAGTTCCTCCCTCCTATAATGGTGGAGCTAAGTTCTATGATTGGTCATAGTCTCTCTTTCCTATAATGGTAGAGTTGTGTTCCATGTTAGGTGGCAGTCCCTCCTTGCTATAATGGTGGAGCTGAGTTCCTTAATGTCTTGCAGGACAATTTTATGGGTCAGATGGTAGACGCACCAACTAGAAATAAAACATTACTGGATCTACTGATTACCAACAATACAGACCTGATCACGGATGTGGAAATACGGGGCAATTTAGGTAACAGCGATCACAGGTCAATTCGTTTCAGTATAAATCACACAAATAGGAAACATAAAGGGAATACAAAGACACTGAATTTCAAAAGAGCCAACTTCCCTAAACTACAAACCTTGCTAAAAGGCATAAATTGGGATAAAATATTAGGAACAAAGAATACGGAGGAGAGATGGGTTTGCTTTAAGAGCATATTAAATAAGGGCATTAGCCAATGTATTCCATTGGGTAATAAATTTAAAAGAGCAAACAAAAGTCCTGGATGGCTTAACTCCAATGTAAAAATGCATATAAAAGCAAAGGAGAAGGCCTTCAAAAAATACAAGGTTGAGGGATCATCCTCAACATTCAGACTTTATAAAGAATGCAACAAGAAATGTAAGGGTGCAATTAGGACAGCTAAGGTAGAACATGAAAGACACATAGCGGAGGAGAGCAAAAAAAATCCCAAGAAATTCTTTAAGTATGTAAACAGTAAAAAAGGAAGGAACAGACCATATTGGCACCATAAAGAATGAGGAAGGGCATCTGGTTACAAAGGATGGGGAGATGGCGAAGGTATTGAATTTATTCTTCTCCTCAGTCTTCACGAGTGAATCGGGGGGCTTCAGTAACCAAAACTGCAGTGTTTATCCTCGTGACACAACACAGGAAGCACCTCCATGGTTAACAGAGGACAGAATTAAAATTAGACTTGAGAAACTTAACATTAATAAATCACCGGGACCAGATGGCTTGCATCCGAGGGTACTTAGGGAACTCAGTCAAGTGATTGCCAGACCGCTGTTCCTAATTTTTACAGATAGTCTACTGACTGGAATGGTACCAGCTGATTGGAGAAAAGCCAATGTAGCACCAGTATTTAAAAAGGGCCCAAAACACATCCCTGGAAATTACAGACCAGTTAGCCTAACATCAATAGTATGTAAACTCTTGGAGCGGATGATTAGGGACTATATAGAAGATTTAATAATAAGAACGGTATCATTAGCAGTAATCAGCATTGATTTATGAAGAATCGTTCTTGCCAAACCAATCTACTAACCTTCTATGAGGAGGTGAGTTGCCATCTAGATAAAGGAAGGCCCGTAGACGTGGTGTATCTGGATTTTGCAAAAGCATTTGACACAGTTCCCCATAAACGTTTACTGTACAAAATAAGGTCCGTTGGCATGGACCATAGGGTGAGTACATGGATTGAAAACTGGCTACAAGGGTGAGTTCAGAGGGTGGTGATAAATGGGGAGTACTCAGAATGGTCAGGGGTGGGTAGTGGGGTTCCCCAGGGTTCTGTGCTGGGACCAATCCTATTTAATTTGTTCATAAACGATCTGGAGGATGGGATAAACAGTTCAATCTCTGTATTTGCAGACGATACTAAGCTAAGCAGGGCAATAACTTCTCCGCAAGATGTGGAAACGTTACAAAAAGACCTGACCAAATTAATGGGGTGGGCGACTACATGGCAAATGAGGTTCAATGTAGAAAAATAGGCTCAGCAATGGCATGCAATGCCAAGCTGCTGCTAACAAAGCAAACAGAATATTGGCATGCATTAAAAGGGGGATCAACTCCAGAGATAAAACGATAATTCTCCCGCTCTACAAGGCTCTGGTCCGGCCGCACCTGGAGTATGCTGTCCAGTTCTGGGCACCAGTCCTCAGGAAGGATGTACTGGAAATGGAGCGAGTACAAAGAAGGGCAACAAAGCTAATAAAGGGTCTGGAGGATCTTAGTTATGAGGAAAGGTTGCGAGCACTGAACTTATTCTCTCTGGAGAAGAGATGATTGAGAGGGGATATGATTTCAATTTACAAATACCGTACTGGTGACCCCACAATAGGGATAAAACTTTTTCGCAGAAGAGAGTTTAACAAGACTCGTGGCCACTCATTAAAATTAGAAGAAAAGAGGTATAACCTTAAACTACGTAGAGGGTTCTTTACTGTAAGAGCGGCAAGGATGTGGAATTCCCTTCCACAGGCGGTGGTCTCAGCGGGGAGCATTGATAGCTTCAAGAAACTATTAGATAAGCACCTGAATGACCGCAACATACAGGGATATATAATGTAATACTGACACATA
The DNA here is from genome assembly GCF_042186555.1 of Aquarana catesbeiana. NCBI lineage: Eukaryota > Metazoa > Chordata > Amphibia > Anura > Ranidae > Aquarana > Aquarana catesbeiana. The sequence continues at coordinate 225,353,749 of NC_133335.1, forward strand.
ATCACACATAGGTTGGACTTGATGGACTTGTGTCTTTTTTCAACCTCACCTACTATGTAACTATGTAACTATGAGTTCTATGATTGGTCATAGTCTCTCTTTATTATATAGGTGGAGTTGTGTTCCATGTTTGGTGGTAGTCCCTCCTTCCTATAATAGTGGAGCTGAGTTTTATGTTTGATGGTAGTCCCTCCTTCCTATAATGAGGGGGTTGTGTTCCATGTTTGGTGGTAGCCCCTCTTTCCTTTAATGGTGGAGCTGAGTTTGATGTTTGGTCACAGATCCTCCTTGCTATAATGGTGGGGTTAAGCCCCATCTTTGGTTGTAGTCCCTTTTTCCCATAATGGTGGAGCTGAGTTCTACTTGTGGTGGTTGTTCCTCCTTCCTATAATGGTGAACCTGAGTTCTATGTTTGGTGGTAGTCCCTTTTTCCTATAATGGTGGGGTTGAGCCCCATGTTTGGTGGTACTCCCTCTTTCCTATAATGGTGGAGCTGAGATCTATGTTTGGTGGCAGTCCCTCTTTCCTATAATAGTGGAGCTGAGTTCTATGTTTGGTGGTAGTCCTTCTTTCCTATAATGAGCAGATGAGTTCTATATTTGGTGGTAGTCTCTCTTTCTTATAATAGTGGAGCCATGTTCCATGTTTGGTGGTAGTTCCTCTTTCCTGTAATGGTGGAGCTGAGTCCGATGTTTGGTGGCAGTCTCTATTTCCTATAATAGTGGAGTTGTGTTCCATGTTTGGTGGTAGTCCCTCCTTCCTATAATGGTGAGGATGAGCCCCCTGTTTGGTGGTAGTCCCTCTTTCCTATAATGGTGGAGCTGAGTTCTATGATTGTGCATAGTCTCTCTTTCCTATAATGGTGGAGTTGTGTTCCATTTTTGGTGGTAGTCCTTCTTTCCAAAATGGTGGAGCTGGGTTCTATGTTTGGTCATAGTCCCTCCTTCCTATAATAGGGGAGCTGAGTTTTATATTTGATGGTAGTCCCTCCTTCCTATAATGAGGGGGTTGTGTTCCATGTTTGGTGGTAGCCCCTCTTTCCTTTAATGGTGGAGCTGAGTTTGATGTTTGGTCACAGTTCCTCCTGGCTATAATGGTGGGGTTAAGCCCCATCTTTGGTTGTAGTCCCTCTTTCCCATAATGGTGGAGCTGAGTTCTACTTGTGGTGGTTGTTCCTCCTTCCTATAATGGTGAACCTGAGTTCTGTGTTTGGTGGCAGTCCCTTTTTCCTATAATGGTGGGGTTGAGCCCCATGTTTGGTGGTACTCCCTCTTTCCTATAATGGTGGAGCTGAGTTCTATGTTTGGTGGCAGTCCCTCTTTCCTATAATAGTGGACCTGAGTTCTATGTTTGGTGGTAGTCCTTCTTTCCTATAACGAGCAGCTGAGTTCTGTATTTGGTGGTAGTCCCTCTTTCTTGTAATGGTGGATCCATGTTCCATGTTTGGTGGTAGTCCCTTCTTACTATAATGGTGGAGCTGGGTTTTATGTTTGGTCATAGTCCCTCCCTCCTATAATGGTGGAGCCAAGTTCTATGATTGGTCATAGTCTCTCTTTCCTATAATGGTGGAGTTGTGTTCCATGTTTGGTGGCAGTCCCTCCTTGCTATAATGGTGGAGCTGAGTTCTATGACTGGTCATAGTCTCTCTTTCCTATAATGGTGGAGTTGTGTTTCATGTTTGCTGGTAGTCCCTCCCTCCTATAATAGTGGAGCTGAGTTTTATGTTTGATGGTAGTCCCTCCGTCCTATAATGAGGGGGTTGTGTTCCATGTTTGGTGGTAGTCCCTCTTTCCTTTAATGGTGGAGCTGAGTTTGATGTTTGGTCACAGTTCCTCCTTGCTATAATGGTGGGGTTAAGCCCCATATTTGGTTGTAGTCCCTCTTTCCCATAATGGTGGAGCTGAGTTCTACGTTTGGTGGTAGTTCCTTCTTTCTATAATGGTGGGGTTGAGTTCTATGTTTAGTGGTAGTCCCTTTTTCCTATAATGGTGGGGTTGAGGCTCATGTTTGGTGGTAGTCCCTCTTTCCTATAATGGTGGACCTGAGTTCTATGTTTGGTGGTAGTCCCTTTTTCCTATAATGGTGGGGTTGAGCCCCATGTTTGGTGGCAGTCCCTCTTTCCTCTAATATTGGAGCCGAGTTCTATGTTTGGTGGTAGTCCTTCTTTCCTATAACGAGTAGCTGAGTTCTATATTTGGTGGTAGTTCCTCTTTCTTATAATAGTGGAGCCATGTTCCATGTTTGGTGGTAGTCCCTCTTTCCTATAATGGTGGGGATGAGCCCCCTGTTTGGCAATAGTCCCTCTTTCCTATAATGGTGGAGCTTAGTTCTATGATTGGTCATAGTCTCTCTTTCCTATAATAGTGGAGTTGTGTTCCATGTTTGGTGGGAGTCCCTTCGTCCTATAATGGTGGAGCTGGGTTCTATGTTTGGTCATAGTCCCTCCTTCCTATAATGAGGGGGTTGTGTTCCATGTTTGGTGGTAGTCTCTCTTTCCTATAATGGTGGAGCTGAGTTCAATGTTCGGTCATGGTCCCTCTTTCCTATAATGGTGGAGCAGAGTTTGATATTTGGTCATAATCCCTCCTTCCTTTAATGGTGGAGTTGTATTCCATGTTTGGTGGTAGTCCTTCTTTCCTATAATGGTGGAGCTGAGTTCCATGTTTGGTCATAGTCCCTCCTTTCTATAATGGTGGAGTTGTATTCCATGTTTGGTGGTAGTCCCTCTTTCCTATAATGGTGGAGCTGAGTTCTGGGTCTGGTGGTAGCCCCTCCTTCCTATATTGGTGGGGTTGTGCCCCATGTTTGGTCATAGTCTCTCTTTCCTATGGCGTGTTTGTGCTCCTGCCTGGATCTGTGAGACGGATGAGAAGATGTTCCTCAAGAATGTGGCGATGTTTGTGCTGTAATGTAATGTATTATTAGTAATGTAATGTATGGTGCACCAAACGCAGATAACGCCCGGACTTTCCTAATAAATCACACCTAAAAATAGCCAATGAGGACGGCTGAGGATTACCAGCTGGCGCTCCACCCGCTGCACTCTGCTCCGGTACTGGCGCCTCCAACCTCTGCTGTCGGAAAAAATGCCAGATGTTTATATTTTCCCCCCTGTCCGAGGACATTGACCAGGATCTGCTTTATTTAGTCCGCAGTGCTTGAAGGGGGGTCCCTAAAAAAAAATAAAAATAAATCCCCATTAAACAAGTACAGTGGCTGCGACTTTTAACACCTTCTGAGTTTCTTGTGTGCCCTTCAGTGTCCGTGTGATTTTACCCTGAGGAGTGAGACTCCCAATCTCTGAGTCTGTAATATTTTTTTACTGCGTCAAAACCTCACCTCCTGACACAGGCCTGATCTTTGTGTGCACCTTCTCCCAGAGCCTGAAACATGAGACAGTCAGCTGTTACGTATGAAAGGCAAGAGAGATTTCAAGCCCAGCTATATCTGTGAAGGTTTTCATTCATCAAGGTCATGTTATAGAGAGCAACAATCAATCACTTTCAACTGTGCAAAACACAACATAAAAGCTGAATGTGACAAGTTACTTGCAGCTATTCATTTATATACACTGGCCGCTACAGCAGCACCTGCATTGCAGGTTCCAAATCAGACCATGGCAGCTGAGAGCGAGTCTCTAATCAGAGCATTATTTGGAGGGGTGCGGTGCCAGCGCTGAAAGAACGACATCAAAATTCTGCTGTGTGAGGATTTTTTTTATCTGTTGCTGTGAATCAGTCCTCTAAAGTGGGGGGCTCCACTATATATCACAAATATCTGTGCCACCATAAGAGCAACCCCCCCCCCCCCCTTACATCAGGGTCCCCATCACAGAGTCCCACTTTACACCAGTGTCACCATCTGTGTCATTCCCGTACATTAAGTGTCCCCATCAAAGTCCCCTCTTACATCAGGGTCCCCATCAGAGTCCTCCTTTACATCAAGTGTCCCAATAATAGGTCCCCCTTACATCAGAATCTTCATCAGTGCCCCACTTTACATCAGGGTTCTCATCAGAGTCCCCTCTTTTACATCAGAATCCCCATCTGTGTCATCCTTTACATCAAGCGTCCCCATCAAAGTCTCCCCTTACATCAGAGTCCTCATCGGAGTGTCCCCCTTTACATCAGGGTCTCCATACGAGTCCCCCTTAACATCAGAGTCCCTATCAGAGTCCTCCTTTACATCAATTATCCCAATTTATAGGTCCCCCTTACATCAGAATCCTCATCAGTGCCCCACTTTACATCAGGGTTCTCATCAGAGTCCCCCTTTACATCATGATCCCCTTTTACATCAGAATCCCCATCTGTGTCATCCCTTACATTAGGTGTCCCCATCAAAGTCCCCCTTACTTGAGAGTCCTCATCTGAGCGTTCCTCTTTACATCAGGGTCTCCTTATGAGTGTTCCCTTTACATAAGGGTCCCCATCAGAGTCCCCTTTACATCAGGGTCCCCATCTGAGTGTTCCCCTTACATCAGGGTCCTCATCAGTGTCCCTCTTTACATCAGGGTCTCCATCAGAGTCACCCTTTACATCATAATCCCCATCTGTGTCATCCCTTACATCAGGGTCCCCATCAGAGTTCCCCTTTAATCAGGGTCCCCATCAGAGTCCCCCTTACATCAAAGTCCTCATCAGTGCCCCTCTTTGCATCAGGGTCTCCATCAGAGTCCCCCTTTACATCAGGGTGCCTATTTGAGTGTCCCCTTACATCAGGGTCCTCATCAGTGTCCTCCTTTACATCAGGGCCTCCATCAGAGTCCCCTTTACATCAGGGCCTCCATCAGAGTCCCCCTTTACATCAGGATCTCCATCAGAGTCCCCCTTTACATCATGATCCCCTTTTACATCAGAATCCCCATCTGTGTCATCCCTTACAGCAAGCGTCCCCATCAAAGTCCCCCCTTACTTGAGAGTCCTCATCTGAGCGTTCCTCTTTACATCAGGGTCTCCATATGAGTGTTCCCCTTACATAAGGGTCTCCATTAGAGTCCCCCTTTACATCAGGATCCCCATCTGTGTCATCCCTTACATCAAGCATCCCCATTAGAGTCCCCCCTTACATTAGGGTTCCCATCTGAGTGTGCCTTTTACATCAGGGTCCCCATCAGAGTCCCCCTTTACATCAAAGTACTCATCAGAGTCCCCCTTTACATCAAAGTACTCATCAGAGTCCCCCTTTACATCAGGATGCCTATCTGAGTGTCCTCCTTTACATCAGTGTCCCCATCAGAGTCCCCTTTACATCAGGGCCTCCATCAGAGCCTCCCTTTACATCAGGGTCCCCATCTGAGTGTCCCCCTTACATAAGGGTCCTCATCAGTGTCCCTCTTTACATCAGGGTCCCAATTGGAATCCCCCTTTACATCAGGATCCCCATAAGAGTCCCCCTTTACATCAGGGTCCCCATCTGTGTCATCCCTTACATAAAGCGTCACCATCAAAGTCCCCCCTTACAGCAGGGTCCCCATCTGAGTGTCCCCTTTACATCAGTGTCCCCATCAGAGTCCCCCTTTACATCAGGGTCTCCATCTGTGTCATCTCTTAGATCAAGGGTCCACATTAGTGTCCCCCTTTACATTAGGGTCACCATTGGAGTCCCCCCTTATATCAGAGTTTCCATGGGAGTCCCCACTCACATCAGGGTCCCCTTCAGAGAGTCCTTCCTTACATCAGGGTCCCCATCAGAGTTCACCTATACATAAGGTGTCTCCATCAAATTCCCCCCCTTATATCAAGTGTCCACATCAGAGTCCACTCTTACATCAGGGTCTCTTGTAGCGGGCCGGTTTGGAGACCCCTACTCTGAAGCATAACGATCATTACTATGAGAAATGACAGCCAATGAAAGGTGAAGGAGCAGTCAGTCACATTCCGTAAAATGAAAGACTATTATGGCAAATGACACATCAGTGAGAGATCTTAGTGAACTGACTCTGATGGGATCTTACAGAGAGGAATATGAAATGTGGTGCCTGATATATATATCTTTTTAAAGTGTCCTATAGGGGGCGCTGACTTCTAATGGAAATGTAACGGTAGGGATTTCTTGTAACATTTCTCCCGTCTCTAACAATCTCCTGTAGCACGCTCACAGTCTTTGACCATCTACTGTAGTAATGTGCAGTTCTCTGACCATTCTCTTTAGCATTACATACATTATGTGCGGCCCTTTGGTAATGTCGAGGGGCCGCACTTGAAGCCCTCTGTATCAAGAAGGTTGACCACCGCTGTGTTATACAGTTGTCACCAGAACAGGTGTCCCCATTGGAAGATTTCTCCTCGCTTCCTGTTCTGGTGACAACTGCAACATTTTTCGATCTCTCATCATTTTCAGTGCCGCCGAGAACGGTCACCAGTACAAGCAGCGGGGACACAGACGGCAATAAAAACCCAACGGGGTCACCCCTCACCCTTCCACATTCCATCCAAAGGGAAAAATAAATATTTTGATACATTTTTTACACATACATCAAAAATAAGATGCTCATGCTCCCCTATGATGTTCTGCCCCCCCCCCCCCCCCCGCTCTGTGCGATCTGACACTCTCTTCCACCCTCATAAGGGGCACGAGGCTTAACCGCGCAGTAAATTCACGGCGGCTCCGAACGCGGCCTGACGTACGATGCGCTCAGATTGAGGCTGATAAACTCGATTTAAATCCCCCTTATCTTCCATAAAATCCACAACCTTCGCCGGCGTCCCCTCCTCACTCGTGTGACGATGAATTTCTCACAGTGTCAGCATTTACAATCAGTCATAAATCCGAGCGGAAACAGACGCCGCCGATAATAAACCCGCAGATGTTATCTGCTCCATCAAATTAAATATGGCTGCCAAAGTAATCGTTCCTTGATGGAGCACCTGCTTCCTTTATACAATTTACATTATAGAGAGGAAGGAGCAGAGTCCTCCAGCAGTGCAGAGTATTTCAGGAGAGGAGAGTTATAGTGGAAGGAGCAGAGTCCTCCAGCAGAGCAGAGTATTTCAGGAGAGGAGAGTTATAGAGGAAGGAGCAGAGTCCTCCAGCAGTGCAGAGTATTTCAGGAGAGGAGAGTTATAGTGGAAGGAGCAGAGTCATAGAGCAGTGCAGAGTATTTCAGGAGAGGAGAGTTGGGTAGAGGAAGGAGCAGAGTCCTCCAGCAGAGCAGAGTATTTCAGGAGAGGAGAGCTATAGAGGAAGGAGCAGAGTCCCCCTGCAGTGCAGAGTATTTCAGGAGAGGAGAGTTATAGTGGAAGGAGCAGAGTCATAGAGCAGTGCAGAGTGTTTCAGGAGAGGAGCGTTATAGAGGAAGGAGCAGAGTCCTCCATCAGAGCAGAGTATTTCAGGCGAGGAGAGTTGGGTAGAGGAAGGAGGAGAGTCCTCTAGCAGTGCAGAGTATTTCAGGAGAGGAGAGTCATAGAGGAAAGGAGCAGAGTCCTCCAGCAGTGCAGAGTATTTCAGGAGAGGAGAGTTATAGAGGAAGGAGCAGAGTTCTCTAGCAGTGCAGAGTATTTCAGGAGAGGAGAGTTGGGTAGAGGAAGGAGCAGAGTCCTCCAGCAGAGCAGAGTATTTCAGGAGAGGAGAGCTATAGAGGAAGGAGCAGAGTCATAGAGCAGTGCAGAGTGTTTCAGGAGAGGAGCGTTATAGAGGAAGGAGCAGAGTCCTCTATCAGAGCAGAGTATTTCAGGCGAGGAGAGTTGGGTAGAGGAAGGAGGAGAGTCCTCTAGCAGTGCAGAGTATTTCAGGCGAGGAGAGTTATAGAGGAAGGAGCAGAGTCCTCCAGCAGTGCAGAGTATTTCAGGAGAGGAGAATTATAGAGGAAGGAGCAGAGTCCTCCGGCAGTACAGAGTATTTCAGGAGAGGAGAGTTATAGAGGAAGGAGCAGAGTCATAGAGCAGTGCAGAGTATTTCAGGAGAGGAGAGTTGGGTAGAGGAAGGAGCAGAGTCATCCAGCAGTGCAGAGTATTTCAGGAGAGGAGAGTTGGGTAGAGGAAGGAGCAGAGTCATCCAGCAGTGCAGAGTATTTCAGGAGAGGAGAGTTGGGTAGAGGAAGGAGCAGAGTCCTCCAGCAGAGCAGAGTATTTCAGGAGAGGAGAGCTATAGAGGAAGGAGCAGAGTCCTCCAGCAGTGCAGAGTATTTCAGGAGAGGAGAGTTGGGTAGAGGAAGGAGCAGAGTCATCCAGCAGTGCAGAGTATTTCAGGAGAGGAGAGTTGGGTAGAGGAAGGAGCAGAGTCCTCCAGCAGAGCAGAGTATTTCAGGAGAGGAGAGCTATAGAGGAAGGAGCAGAGTCCTCCAGCAGTGCAGAGTATTTCAGGAGAGGAGAGTTGGGTAGAGGAAGGAGCAGAGTCCTCCAGCAGAGCAGAGTATTTCAGGAGAGGAGAGTTGGGTAGAGGAAGGAGCAGAGTCCTCCAGCAGAGCAGAGTATTTCAGGAGAGGAGAGCTATAGAGGAAGGAGCAGAGTCCCCCTGCAGTGCAGAGTATTTCAGGAGAGGAGAGTTATAGAGGAAGGAGCAGAGTCATAGAGCAGTGCAGAGTATTTCAGGAGAGGAGAGTTGGGTAGAGGAAGGAGGAGAGTCCTCTAGCAGTGCAGAGTATTTCAGGAGAGGAGAGTCATAGAGGAAAGGAGCAGAGTCCTCCAGCAGTGCAGAGTATTTCAGGCGAGGAGAGTTATAGAGGAAGGAGCAGAGTCCTCCAGCAGTGCAGAGTATTTCAGGAGAGGAGAATTATAGAGGAAGGAGCAGAGTCCTCCGGCAGTACAGAGTGTTTCAGGAGAGGAGAGTTATAGAGGAAGGAGCAGAGTCCTCCAGCAGTGCAGAGTATTTCAGGAGAGGAGAGTTATAGAGGAAGGAGCAGAGTCCTTCAGCAGTGCAGAGTATTTCAGGAGAGGAGAATTATAGAGGAAGGAGCAGAGTCCTCCGGCAGTACAGAGTGTTTCAGGAGAGGAGAGTTATAGAGGAAGGAGCAGAGTCCTTCAGCAGTGCAGAGTATTTCAGGAGAGGAGAGTTATAGAGGAAGGAGCAGAGTCCTCTGGCAGAGCAGAGTATTTCAGGAGAGGAGAGTCATAGAGGAAGGAGCAGAGTCCTCCAGCAGTGCAGAGTGTTTCAGGAGAGGAGAGTTATAGAGGAAGGAGCAGAGTCCTCCAGCAGTGCAGAGTATTTCAGGAGAGGAGAGTTATAGAGGAAGGAGCAGAGTCGTCCAGCAGTGCAGAGTATTTCAGGAGAGGAGAGTTATAGAGGAAGGAGCAGAGTCCTCCAGCAGTGCAGAGTATTTCAGGCGAGGAGAGTTGGGTAGAGGAAGGAGGAGAGTCCTCCAGCAGTGCAGAGTATTTCAGGAGAGGAGAGTTGGGTAGAGGAAAGGAGCAGAGTCCTCTGGCAGTGCAGAGTATTTCAGGAGAGGAGAGTTATAGAGGAAGGAGCAGAGTCCTCCAGCAGTGCAGAGTATTTCAGGAGAGGAGAGTTATAGAGGAAGGAGCAGAGTCCTCCAGCAGTGCAGAGTATTTCAGGCGAGGAGAGTTGGGTAGAGGAAGGAGGAGAGTCCTCTGGCAGTGCAGAGTATTTCAGGAGAGGAGAGTCATAGAGGAAAGGAGCAGAGTCCTCCAGCAGTGCAGAGTATTTCAGGAGAGGAGAGTCATAGAGGAAAGGAGCAGAGTCCTCCAGCAGTGCAGAGTATTTCAGGAGAGGAGAGTTATAGAGGAAGGAGCAGAGTCCTTCAGCAGTGCAGAGTATTTCAGGAGAGGAGAGTTATAGAGGAAGGAGCAGAGTCCTCCGGCAGTAAAGAGTATTTCAGGAGAGGAGAGTTATAGAGGAAGGAGCAGAGTCCTCCAGCAGTGCAGAGTATTTCAGGAGAGGAGGACTGTGTTTGTTGGTTGTGTCGTCTGTACTGACCGCTGAATGAACTGACAGATAAATATTTGATGTAGAAAATCACAAACTGCCACCACATATATCATATATAAAAATATGGCGCTGAGTGAAGTGAAGATCGGGACGGTCAAGGTAGAGCTGTCAGCAGATAACGGATTGTGTTTTATCGTCAAGGTTTTCTCGTCACAGATCAGTGACACTCACATGGATTATACAAACAGCGCACAGTAGGCAGCGGCATTGAACGCAGAGTCCTTGGCACCTTCGGGGTCACCAATCAATGTGTGAAGACCAGAAACATCAACGGCAGGCTTGTGTCACCTTCTGAACTTCTATAACAATGGAGGAGCTGCAGAAGGAGGTGGAAGTATCCAGGATGAAGCCAGGGACGTTTATATATATATATATATATGCTGGAGATGAAATGAAGAACCGCAGTTGAAAGCAAAATGTGGTTGACTAATCATCTACATATCCAAATGTAGAACTACCCCCGCAGGAGCCGCTTGGTAATTTGGGTTCTCTGTTTTGCATACAGGAAAATTCACCTGCTCCGATACGGCTGGAGAAGGACAATGGACGGCAACTTCCTGCCATCTTGGGGTCCCCCCTTGGTGGTGGAACGCCAGAGCCCGGTCGCAAGTGCGACCTTTCCGCCACTGGTTTCAGCAGTTATTTTATTTCTGTTGTTTTATTTTCTTATTATTTATTTTTCCATTCACTTTATTTTTTACATTTCCCTGCCCTCCATTGTCTTTCTGCAGCCGCTGAATGTGTGCGGGAGGGAGAGGAGGAGAAGCGGGCATTCAGCAGCTACATGGAGGGATCGGTTCCTCTACATGCTGCCGCCCTCTTACCTAGACATACAGGGGGCCACATGGACCCCCTGGAGCATAGGGCTGGGTCGCAATGGCAACCCCTGGGGCGGAGACCAGACCAGTCACCCTGCACAAGGAGAGAGAGCAGAGCTCTGGGAGGGGCCCAGTAGGCACCACCCACTACAGGTTACCTGCAGAAAACTACAGGAGGGGGCGGAGACAAGACCAGTCAGCCTGGATAAGGAGAGAGGGCAGAGTTGTGGGAGGGGCCCAGTATGCCCATCCCATTAGAGGCTGCCTGCTACAGAAGGGGTTGAGACCAGACCAGTCACCCTGAACAAGGAGAGAGAGAGCAGAGCTGTGGGAGTGGCCCAGCAGGCCCCACCCATTACGGGCTGCCTGCAGAAAACTTCAGGAGGGGGGCGGAGACAAGACCAGTCACCCTGCACCAGGAGAGAGAGCAGAGCTGTGGGTGGGGCCCCGTATGTCCCACCCACTACAGGCTGCCTGCAGAAAACTACAGAAGGGGGGCGAAGACTAGGCCAGTCACCCTGCACAAGGAGAAAGAGCAGAGCTGTAGGAGGGGCCCAGTATGGCCCACCCACTACAGGCTGCCTGCAGAAAACTACAGGAGGGGGGCAGAGACAAGATCAGTCACCCTGCACAAGGAGAGAGCAGAGCTGTGGAAGGGGCCCAGTATGCCCCACCCACTACAGGCTGCCTGCAGAAAACTACAGAAGGGGGGCGGAGACTAGGCCAGTCACCCTGCACAAGGAGAAAGAGCAGAGCTGTGGGAGGGGCCCAGTATGCCCCACCCACTACAGGCTGCCTGCAGAAAACTACAGGAGGGGGGCGGAGACAAGGCCAGTCACCCTGCACAAGGAGAGAAAGCAGAGCTGTGGGAGGGGCCTATTATGCCCCACCCACTACAGGCTGCCTGCAGAAAACTACAGGAGGGGGGCGGAGACAAGGCCAGTCACCCTGCACAAGGAGAGAAAGCAGAGCTGTGGGAGGGGCCTATTATGCCCCACCCACTACAGGCTGCCTGCAGAAAACTACAGGAGGGGGGCAGAAACAAGACCAGTCACCCTGCACAAGCAGAGAGAGCAGTAGTGAGCGGTCTTTATTACAGGAAGCTCCTGAACAGATCAGGAAGGAATACACAAAGCCCACCAAGATCCAATAAGAACACACATGATGACTGTTTGGATATCTCTGAGTTCAGATTTAACTTTCTTCAGCAAAACCAGTTTGTGGGAAGGTGGCGGCGGAGGGATCTCAGCCCAGAAAAGCTCCGCCGTCATATATTTTCCATCGGCACTTTAAAGAAACGTGAAATTAAAAGAAAATAATAATAATTTAGCTTTCCCGCAGCTTTCATTGGAGCTCATCAGCTGTAAGACGTATCATTTTCTCCGTAATCTTAGTTGAAGTGCGGCGTGCGCACCGGTGCGCCGTGAAAAGGCGCTGGAGAGGCGTCACGCTGACAGGAAGGAACAGGACGGCGTCTTGTCTGCCAATTACCGGCGACACGCACAATATCACTTGTGAGTCATTACAGATGTAGCGCTGAAGGGCTGGAATTACGCGCCTCTCCTGGAAGGAAGCGAACACTTTCGGAAGACGTCTGCTTTCATATCGCATCTTTTTCACCCCCCCGAACTCGCACTCGCTGTTGGCAGGCGGCTCGTTTCTAATTGGGGTCTCTTGACGAGTCATTTAAATGATACACTTCAAATATCACCGCGTCCGTTTTTTTTTTTTTTTTTTTCGTCTGTCTCAAGAGGCTCCAATTCTTCTCTCTTGACAGATCAAGTTCGAGATGTAAACCCAATTACTCCAATCTTATAGAAGTTCTAACAAGATGATGTCATTTCTAAAGTCATCTTCAGTCTTTTTATACAGTGGGTGGGGAATTATTATTTGATCCCCTGCAGATTTTGTAAGTTTGCCCACTTACAAAGAAATGAAGGGTCTGTCATTTTTATATCATAGGTGTATTTTATATGATAGAGACAGAAAAAAAAAAATAGAATTAGAAGAGGAAAAAAAATTTGAATAGAATAAATTCAAAAAGAATAGACAATAATAGCATAGAAAAGAATAGAATTAAAAAAAACAATAGAATAGATTAGAAAGAACATAACCATTTCCCCAAATTTGAATAGAATAGAAAAGAATAGATTAAAATAGAACACGGGCGGCCCGTCCATTGAGGGCACAAGGGTCCCGCCCCCTCTATCCATGCCGCCGCCCTCCATATCCATGCCCCCAGCCCCTTGCAGGATGCCGGATGCATGAATTCCAATACGGGGGAGGGGGTGTTTTTTTGAAGCACTGATTAGAGCCAGAGGCTCTAATGGGCTTCAAAACAGGGTGGGCTCGGGGGCGCAGAGAATGCTCTCGGAGCCCGCCCAGGTGTGTTACAATAACGAATGAATATTCACTATTGCAACACTGATCCTCCTCCTGGCCAATCAGGAAGCGGGCCTGAGACCCGTCACCCTATTGGCTGAAAGGACAGGTGATCCTATTGGATGCCTTGGGGGAGGGGAGGAGACGCACGGCCGATGGAGGAAAGGACACAGGAGCCGCTGCACAATGCCTGCTGCCCGCTGCCTAGATGGAGTAAGTGCCGGACCAACCGGCAGACAGCAGGCGGGGGGGTGTTTGCCACCCCCACACCCCCCAAAAAAAAAAACACCAGCCGTCAATGGAATAGAATAAAAAATGAAAGAATAGAATATAAAAAAAAACAATAGAATAGAATAGAATAAAAGAGAAAGAATATAACCATCTTCCGAAATTCAAATAGAATAATTTTGAACAGCATAGAAAAGAATTGAATATAATAGAAAAGATTTCAAATAGAATCAACTCGATTTTGAATGGAATTCAAATCCATTAGAATTTTTGGGTATGAAAATAACGTATTAAAACTAAACACATTTTTTCGGCCTGCATATGTCTAGTAGGGGCCAGTTAAAACCAGAACGTGATGCCAGAAACCCACGTTCTGTGCGGCTTTCCCGCACCATGTTCAAAACGCACTGCCCTTGCGGGGGGTCATTGCAATGCAAACGACACCCCAAACTCAGGTCACAAATGCAGTGCATTTTTCACATCTCTGTGAGGGGAGAACACAAAATTTGCACATATTCCCGACCCACAGGGAAACATGCTGACCTTCAGCAGATGCGTGGGGGTGCCATTAAATGCTGCACGCAAAATTTGTGGTACATTGGGCATTCCAGTGACACAATGTGCGTCAGCCTGCATAGGTTTTGGAACCACGGACAGAGCCCTGAATACCAGTATGACATGGGACAGCATTTAACCCCCTCCAGCTGCAGCCTGCCATAGACTTTGACAGGCTGCCAGCAGCGGGGCTGGAAGCAGAGGTTTTCTGGAGGCAGAGGTGTCATTGAAGGCAGAGGTGTTCCAGAGAAGTTATTGGAAAAAAGGTGTCATTGCAGGCAAAGGAGTTCTGTGGAGGCATTGGAAGTAGAGGTGTTCTGGAGAGGCATTGGAGGCAGAGGTGTTCTGGAGGAGTTATTGAAGACAAAGGTGTTCTGGGGAGTCATTGCAGGCAGAAGAGTTCTGGGGAGTCATTTGGGGGCAGAGGTGCTCTGAAGGAGTCATTAGAGGCATAGGTGTTCTGGAGGAGTCATTGGAGGCAGAGGTGTTCTGGAGGAGTCATTGGAGGCAGAGGTGTTCTGGAGGAGTCATTGGAGGCAGAGGTGTTCTGGAGGAGTCATTGGAGGCAGAGGTGTTCTGGAGGAGTCATTGGAGGCACAGGTGTTCTGGAGGAGTCATTGGAGGCACAGGTGTTCTGGAGAGTCACTAGGGGCAGAGGAGTTCTGGAGAAGTAATTGAAAACAAAGGTGTCCTGGGGAGTCACTGCAGGCAGAGGAATTCTGGGGTGGCATTGGAGGTAGAGGTGTTCTGGAGAAGTCACTGGAGGCAGAGGAGTTCTGGGGAGGCATTGGAGGCAGAGATTTATTGGAGAAGTCATTAGAGGCAGAGGTGTTCTGGAGAAGCCATTGGAGGCAGAAGTGTTCTGGAGAAGCCATTGGAGGCAGAGGTGTCCTGGAGAGTCATTGGAGGCAGAGGTGTTCTGGAGAAGTCATTTGAGGCAGAGGTGTCCTGGAGAGTCATTGGAGGCAGAGGCGTTCTGGAGAAGTCATTTGAGGCAGAGGTGTCCTGGAGAGTCATTGGAGGCAGAGGTGTCCTGGAGAGTCATTGCAGGCAGAGGAGTTCTGGGGAGGCATTGGAGGCAGAAGTGTTCTAGGGAGGCATTGGAAGTGGAGGTGTTCTGGAGAAGTCATTGGAGGCTCGGGTGTTCTGGAGAAGTTGTTGGAGGCAGAGGTGTTCTGGGGAGGCATTTTCAACAGCATGTAAGTGCATTGCGCTGTGCTGCAACACTGGGAAGTTTTGATGAAGGTGGCATTCAGAATGCCAACCCCAGCACACCAACCCATGTAACATGCATTGCCACATGTTGCAATAACGCACATGGTAGCGCACTCATTACAGCAACGCAATTGCGTGAATGTGCCCATAAAATTTTTTTAATGACCAATGTGCACATTGGCGCGCTCCTATTCCTGCACAGTATGTAGAGAAAATCGCATTCCTTTTTTCATGGCGTGGATGTAACTCAAACACCGGAACATACATTTTTTAGCAAAGCACCCTTGGTAATAATTGTAGCGGCCTGTCAATGTGTATTTCCGCGCATGGCGGGAAAATTCCTCGTGCACGCAGTTTACTTGCTTGCGCACAACTGACAGACGTCTGTCCGTGCCCATCCTTAGTAAATCAGGACCATTGTGTATTTTTAGATTGCTACTTATTTCCTTCCTTTACATTGTACTGCGATATGGTCATTAGCTGCTATGAACTGAACTGTCCTCCACCTTCATCTATCAATGGCCGCCTCCCACGTGGACAGTTATACAATCTTTCTAATGAATTAATGAACCGGTTAACCACTTAGTAATGATCTCTTCCCAGAATCCTTCACTCTGGCAATTACAGGTAATATGTAGCAGAGCAGAGACGCGGGGCAACGTTAACCGCAGATGGGTTTCACGGAGAGGCGTAGGAGGAGGGGACATTTATGGGGAGGGACTGTTTTATATATATATATATATATATATATATATAAAGATTTTTTTCTTTTTCTTTCATTTTTTTTTTTTTACTTATTTGCTTTGGAGTGAACAGCAGGGACCCTTTGTGTTCAGCTAATCTGCCCCCACCTGGTAATCCCCACACAATACACCCTTTACTAATTGACTTTATCACATTTCCGGGGTGCCTTGTGACCTTGGCACCTGCATAGGCGCCTTTTTTACTTTTTTTTTTTTTATTTGGCACTTATGTTTGTGTCTTTTTCACTTCCATTATCCAACTCCGCTCCGGAATGTTTGACCCCCTTCATGACCCGGCCATTTTTCTGCTATTCAGCACTGCGCTAATGTACCTGGCAATAGTGCAGTCATGCACCATTAAACAAAATATATTTTTTCCATACAAATAGAGCTTTTGTTTGGTGGTATTTGATCACTATTGTTTTTTTTTTTTTATTTTTTATTATATAAATGAGAAAAGACTGAAAATTTTGGAAAACAAATAACAATTTGTTTTTAATTACTTTGACTTTTTTACTTTTTTTTTACTTTAAAAAATTATATCATTTTTTCCACACAAATAGAGCTTACTTTTGGTGCTATTTGATAACCTATATTTTATTTTTTGCGCAATTTTGATTGAAAAACAAACAATATTTTTTTACTTTCTGCTATAAAACCTATCCAATAAAAAAAGATGTAAAAATCGAATTTCTTCATACATTTTTGCCAAAATGTATTCTGCTACATGTCTTTGAAAAAAAAAATCCCAATAAGTGTATATTGATTGGATTGTTGGAAAATTATAGCTTCTACAAACTATGGGATATAAACTGGACTATTTTTTTTTATAGTACTGATGGAGGTGATCAGCAACTTATAATGGGACTGTGATTGCCTGTGGGGCAATCTGACATTATCTGACGCTGAAGGGAACTGACTAACTGCCACTGACATCACCAGTGACATTAATACTTAGATCGGTGATAATAATATACACTGTCACTGTACTAATGACGCTGGCTGGGAAGGGGTTAACATCAGGGGCGATCAAGAAGTTAAATGTGTTCCTAACAATGTGTAATGTGTGTATTATGTGCTGCTTTTTACTAAAGATATCTTAGTTTCTTATCCCTGCTTTGCAGGGATAAGAAACAGAGAGATTGTTCCCTCTGTACAGAGCCCTGCATTGATTGTCAACACAGGGCTCTGGGTTGTGATTGGACACAGGTGATCAGCAGGTCCCGGCCACGAATCAATGGCCGGGACTTGCCGACAGACTCTCGCTATAACACAATGTTATAACTTGCAATAACAGAATGTCGGCGGGGGGGGGGGGGTGCGCATGCGTGCGCCCTAAAACACGGAAACAAGCAGCGATGTACCAGTACGCTGCTTTTCCTGTACGGACCACCTGTCCGCAGTACATTGCAGACGGGCGGCCCTTAAAGGGTGTGGGTCTTCGGGCTTACCCTGAAGCCTGGGGTGGGGGGGGATGTGTGGCCCTTAGGGGGTTCTCTCTTCAGGAAAGCCCCCCACCTAGTACTTTTGGGTCGGACTCAGCTAACCATGAGGAGTGGGGTCCACGCCGGCATTTAGGCTAGGCGGACATAAGTGTGCCTTGCCCCCTATCAGGAGTCTTGCACCCATGGGGGGGGGGGGTAAGGGAAGGATCATTCCATTTCAGGAGGGGACCATATGACACACCATAAGCCCCGGTTCACACTGATGCGACTTATCATGCGACTTGATGCAACTTGCATCACATAAAGTTGCATAACAAGTCAAAAAATATTCATTTTAATGGGTGCCGTTTTAATCAAAAGTTCCTGCACTACCTTTCTGTGCCTTGGGTGCGCCTTCAGTGCCATAGACTGCAATGCTAAAATCACAATTTTCACAATTCGAAGGATTGTCCCACGGGTGCTCAACCTTTGGCCCTCCAGCTGTTGCAGAACTACAAGTCCCATGAGGCATTGCAAGGCTGACTGTTACAAGCAGGACTACCAAAGGCAGAGGAATGAGGGGGCTTCCACAGCAGCTGGAGGGCCCGCTGGTAAAGCACCCGGAAATCTATGCGACTTTGATGCGACAGTATCCAACTTCAGAGGGTTTTTAACCAAAGCCAAAGTCGCATAACATCAAAGTCACATGAAAGTTGCATTGAAGTTGTGTTGAAGTCACATCAAGTCGCAATACAAAGTCGTACTGGAAGTCGCAGCAGTGACAACCGAGCCTTAGTGCACTTTTTTGTGTGTGTTTCACGTGCACTTTTTATATACTTTGGTGTTTCGTTTTTGCACCCCACCCTGCGGGCCCTTAAAGGAAAAGATCGAATTCAGATCGCAGCCTGGAGAATCGCATCATGCGGCACATCTGCTAATTCATAGACAGAACTCATTTTGGACATTTTTTGTTTTTATTGTACGGTATGGTCACATGTACTTGAATCCAAGTTTTTTGCCTCCAGAAAAAAAAAAAGATTTTCGAACAACCTCCCCGGTCCAGATCACAAGCCGCGTTATCTGATCCGTACGATCGAAAATTGCGATCACGCCATTTTGAGCATTTTGAAAATTTTGGGTTATTCTGTGCGGTATGGTCCCATACACAGACCTTTTTTTTTTTTTTACTGGACTCGCCTCCGAGAAAAAAAAAAATTCCAGATTTCCTAAAAAACTTCCCGATCCAGATCACGAGTCGCGTTATCTGATCCGTACGATCGAAAACTGCAATCACGCCACGGCGCGCGAATTTGCATAATTGCCCCGCTAGGTTGGTCTGATTGACTTTGTGCTCATCTTCATTCCCGGCCGCTGGATTCAATGCAGCACAATAAAAATCCGTATAATGGAAGTTCCAGTCTATGCCGGGAATAATCAAACAATGGAATATCTTTCCCCAGACAATAGCAGCAGATATACGCTCCGGGGAATTTTATGGGAAATACAATAGTGAATGAACTTCATCATCATATCAGTAAATATAACCCGAGAGGGAAAATATTTTCTGATAAAAGCTGCTGAGCAACACAAAGAACTCCAAAAATACACACAGAATGGTTTGAAGAAACATTTTACTTTTATCAGAGCTGCATTCTGGATCATGTAGGATTTCATTGATGTCAGAGACCGCCATCTAGTGGACTGAAGCCACTACTACAGGGGTTCATTTACTAAAACTGGAGATGGCAAAATCTGGTGCAGCTGTGCGCAAAAACCAATCAGCTTCCAGGTTTTTTTTTTTATCAACGCTTAAGCCTGGGTTCACATTCACATTGTAGCGATGCGGGAACCGGTGCGATTCCAGCACCGGTCTCTGCATCAAATTTTCCCCGCAAGCGGTTTACACTGCCCTCTGCAATACAATGTTAATGACACCCCCAGAACAGTTCACAGATCGCACTGTGAACTATGGGTGAGATACCCATGCGATCTGATTCCAGTGCCGGGGAAAAAAAGTCCCTGTACCCTTTTTTTATGCTAATCCAATGCGAGTTCAGCCATCCACGTTTCCTTAGTATTTGTAAGGCCCCTTTCACACGTGCGGACCGTATGTCCGTATTTCATCCATCCGATTTCGGATGAAATACGGACATACATGCATCTCTATGGGATAGCGGGTCTCAGTGGATGAACATCCGCTGACACCCGATATCATCCGTCCCCGCTCTCGTCCGATTCTGCAGACGGAGGAAAATCCTATTCTTCTATCTGTCTGCAGAGTGGATCGGATGAAAACGGACAGACTGTCCGTGCTCATCCGATCCCCCATAGGGGAGAGCGGAGATCTGACAGGGCGGTCCCTGCACAGTGTGCGGGTCCCGCCCTGTCATCCGCCGGCTCAGCTGGGAAATACGGAGCGATCCCCGCTGGCAGCGAATGTTCACGGGTCGGATCAACGCGGATCCGTCCCGTGTGAAAGGGGCCTAAAGCTCCCTTTAGGAACCAGTAGGTTGTTACTGGACCACTTTATACATCCAATAACATTCCAAATGTTGTCTATGTGGGTTATGGAGATGTGGGAACTAAAGTGAACCCATTAGAAGGCTGGCAGGCTGCCAAGTTTCTTCTGCCAAAGGAAATATGAACAGAGGAGCTGCCACTTCAGTGCTTCTGTTGTAAAGATTCATTTTTCCACAGTGCCTACAGCCACCCCCAATCTAATGCCAGTCTTCTGTTTCAGATAGTAATATTAAATCTGTGGGTTCACCTTGGTGCCACCAGCCAATCAGTATTGGGCAAATAATGAATAGGGCAGAACAGTAAATCTATCTAGATTGCTTAGTGATCCACTTGAAATAAACTGATTTAGGAGCACCTACCAGCACCCCCCCCCCCCTCCCGATCAGATCATTCACATGAAACAAAATAGTGAAGTACCAGGATGGCCTGGAGGTGTCTCTCTCTTAACCCACCTCGCTTTTTCACGCTGGCTTCTCTCTTCCTCGCATCCTTTTCTTTTTACTCCTCTCTGTCCTTCTCTATCCCCTTCCTCTCTTCCTCCCCTTCCCTTACTTTCTCTGTGCATATTTCCCCCCTCTCACCCTTCCTGCCTTCTCTCTCTCTATCCCCCCCCCATCCTTCCTGCCTTCTCTCTCTCTATCCCCCCCCCATCCTTCCTGCCTTCTCTCTCTCTATCCCCCCCCCATCCTTCCTGCCTTCTCTCTCTCTATCCCCCCCCCCCATCCTTCCTGCCTTCTCTCTCTCTATCCCCCCCCCATCCTTCCTGCCTTCTCTCTCTCTGTCCCCCCCCCATCCTTCCTGCCTTCTCTCTCTCTATCCCCCCCCCCATCCTTCCTGCCTTCTCTCTCTCTATCCCCCCCCCCATCCTTCCTGCCTTCTCTCTCTTTACCCCCCCCCACCCTTTTTCCACTCTCCCTCTTTGTGTCTCCACTCTCTCTACCTGTATCCTTCCCCCCATTCTTCCTCTCCCCTTCCTCTCTCTCTATCTTATCTTTCACTCCCCTTTTCCCCTCTACTCTCTTACTTCCCACTTCCCTTCTCTTCTTCTCTCCATCTCTATCTCCCTCCCTTCTCCCCCTTTCCACCTCCCCCTCCTTCCCTCTGTCTGTCTCTCTCCCCTTCCTCTCTCCCCTGTCTCTCCCTTTCCTTCTCTCTCTCCTCTCTCTATCCCTTCTTCCCCTCTCACCATTCTTCCTCTCTTCTTCCCCCCTTCTTTCCTTTCCTCTTTTCCATCTCTCTCCTCCTGTCTCTCTATTCCCCCTCTCTACCCTGTGTTTATCTCGTTCACCTGCTCCTCTCCCTGTCTCTCTTCTCCTCTCCTTGTCTCTCTTCTCTTTCTGTCTTTCCTCATCTCTCTTCTCTCTTCTCCCCATTTCTCTTCCCCTCTCCTCTACCTGCCCCCCCACCCCACCTCCATGTCTCTTTTCTCCTCCTTTCCTCTACTCTCCCTGTCTCTCCTCTCCCCCCCAATCTCTCTTTCTCTACCTGCCTCTCTTCCCTTTCCTCTCCCTATGTCTCTTCCCCTCTCCTCATCTCTTTATCTCTCCTCTCCCTTTTTCGCTTCCCCTCTACCCTCCTTTTCCTCCTCTCTCTTCTCCTCTCCTCCACTCTCTTCTCCTCTTTCTGTCTCTCCTCTCCTCCTCTCTTCTCCCTGTCCCCCCCCCCCCCATCTCCCTGTCTCTCCCCCTCTCCTCATCTCTTTCTCTCCTCTCCCTGTCTCTCTTCTCCTTTCCTTTTTTCTCCTCTCCCTGTGCTTCTTCCCCTCTCCTTTCTTCCCCTCTCTGCTCTCCTCTTCCTGTCTGCTATAACTCTCTCTTCCCTCCCTCTCTCCTCTTTCTCCCCTGTGTGTGTCCCCCCCCCCCCACTCCCCTCTCTTTCCTGTGTCTCTTCCTCTCTCTTCCTCCTCTCTCTCTCCCCTGTGTGCCTGTCTCTCTTTCCCCTCTCTCTCCCCTGTGTGCCTGTCTCTCTTTCCCCTCTCTCTTTCCTGTGTGCCTGTCTCTCTTTCCCCTCTCTCTTTCCTGTGTGCCTGTCTCTCTCCCCCTGTGTGTGTATGTCTCCCTTCTCTCTTTCCCGCCTCTCTCTCTCCTGTGTGTGTGTCTCTCTTCTCTCTCCTCCCTCTCTCTCCCCTATGTGCCTGTCTCTCTCCCCCCCCTCCCCTGTGTGTGTGTCTCCATTCTCTCTTTCCAGTCTCTATCTCTCTCTCTCCCCTGTGTCTCTCTCCTCTCTCCCACCTGTTTATCCCCCCCCCCCCCCATCTCTCTCTCTCCTCCCTGGTGATCTGACTCCACCACTTTAAAGAATTGAACTCTTTGTAGTGATTTCCCTCCACTTGTACTCAGTTGGATGGGGGGGTCCTCACCATCCATGTACAGGGGGGGTCCGGGAGGTCTCCAGCCTATGGTGATTAAACATGGGGAGGGAAGCTCTGGGTCACAGTGGATGGTGATTTGCATTGAAGTGAGGATGAAGAGTGAATCCCAATTATGGGAGATGATGGAGGGGCGGCGGGGAGGGGCGGATGTGGGTGGGAACAACTCGGATTTCGTAATCCCCCCAACACTCTATAAGATGGAAATGTAAAATCGATCTCCGGACACGGCTCATTGGTGGCTCCGTCCAATACTGAGGTCTGTCTATGTAGCTCTATAGATTGATCCAGGCACTGGGATAATAGGAATGTGACTCTATGTCTGGGAAATAGGGGAGTAATAAGGAGATCGGGATTATGATCATATATATTGATGAATCCAACCAGTTCAGCCCCAGTCTGCCCAGTTCTGTGCTGGTTACCCAGCAAATAAATGATCTGGAAATGTAAATGTGAATAAAGTGAACCTGTCTGTAATTTTACACGTCTGCATGAATAAATCCCTCACAGGTCACAATGTACAGCAACAGGGCCATTGTTCAAAAAAAAGTTCCACCTTTTATAATTATAAAGACATTCATGACTTTGCTTAGGCTCATATGATGTCATCAGTCTGCTGCAGGAAGCATTTCCTCTGTCTCCCCTCCCCCAATGATCAAACTGTACATTGTAGCTTTGTAGCCAGTTGCAAGGTGAGAGGCTGCAGCAGGGGGCTGATTTGCCTCAGACTTTTGTGGACGCAGCTAAGAGGCCTCAGGATTTACATGATTGTGTCATCTCTGAGCCGGCATCTCAATCCAGGAAGTAAATGGTGACCCTGGGTGATGCCCGAACAAAGACAGCGCTGTCCTTCCGGAGAGGAAAGCAGATGAAGCTATTGTAAGAGGGAGCACTGCAAGGGTAACACAGACACATTACCCAGAATGCTGCACTTAGAGAAACCGCAGTCTGCTCACATAATTTGTAATAAAAACATCTTTGTCATTCTGAAGCTTCCTCCACCCACTTTGCATATTATTTTATATATACTGTTATTCTGTACTTGGCAAATATGCTGCAGAAATCTCCCTCCACTGAGTCTGGCTGCATCCATTTTAACTGTGGGCAGCTGAAGCTGCTGCCTGTTCACTTCCTGGATTTACACAGACACACCTCCAGCTCTGCAGCTCTCGTTGGCCCACTTATGACTCACCCCCCCTCCCTTACTGGCAAAATCTCACAAGAGGGAGAGAGAGAGCTGTGCATGATGTCATAAGCCTAGGCTAATAACCAGACAGGAAACAGGAAGTGGGCTGTATAAGGGATTTACTGGCAAAGAGTAAAAAAAAAAAAAGTTTTACTATCCAAAGTTAAAACAACAACAAGGGCAGAAGATTTAATAGATTGAAAGATGAAAAAATGACTGAAGGTCCACTTTAATTAAACTCTTTATGCTGTATTAGGGAATGATTGGGTCAGTGGCGGCCCGTGCACTGTGGGCGCACGAGCACCGCCCCCCCATCCATGCGCCCGGCCCCTATCAGGACACCGGACGCATGGATTCCTATGATGGGGGCGGGAGGGGGTAGTACTTTTTGAAGCACCTGATTAGAGCCAGAGGCTCTAATAGGCTTCAAAAGAGGGTGGGCTCGGGGCGCAGAGAGTGCGCCCTGATCCCACCCAATTGTGTGACGATAGCGAATTCATTTTCGCTATTTTCACACTAACCTCCCTCCCCGCCAATAAGGAGGCAGGGCGTCAGCCCTGTTTCCTGATTGACCAAAGCGCCAGGCCACCCTATTGGATGCCTGGCACTTAGGAAGAGGAGCGGACTCAGCGGAGGAGACACACGCTGGAGCTGAGGCCGCCGCCGCTCTGGTGCACTCACTGCACTGAGAGGAGCTGCTTCCTGCAGTAAGTGCCTGGGGGGGTCTGTCAGAGCCGCGCGCGGTGGGGGGTTGGGTTGTGCTGTCAGAGCCGTGAGTGGGGGGGGGGTCGGTGGGCACAGTGGCTGTATATGATGGGCACAAATGGCTGCATATACTGGGCACAAGTGGCTGCATTTGACGGCACAGTGGCTGCATTTGATGGGCACAGTGAGGCTGCATTTGATGGGCACAGTGAGGCTGCATTTGATGGGCACAGTGAGGCTGCATTTGATGGGCGGGTGGTTCAATATTTTTAAGTTTGTTTGCGCCCCCCAAAAAATTTTGAGCACCAGCCGCCACTGGATTGGGTTAGTTTATTTCATTTAGAGATGTAGTTCCAAAAAAAATAAATTGCATAGCAATTCGTTCAGTGAAAGCGCATGTACATTCATTTTGTGCGAATGGGGCAAAAAGAAAAAAAAAATGAGGAATGTTATTAGACTATTTCCTGTACTGGTCGAATATTTTTCATTGATTTAAAAGGCAAATACCACAATTGGCTACTAGATGGCACCAGGCATCATACAATTTTCCTACTATACTTAGTGCCATCTAGTGGCCAAATGCTGTAAGTATCAAAGGTATTTTCTGTGACGCTTAGTGCCATCTAGGGGAAAAATACAGCAAGTATCATAGGAACTTAGTGCCATGTAGTGGCCAAATGTGGTAAGCATCTCAGGAATTTTCTACGATGCTTAGTGCCACCTAGTGGAAAACTATGTATTAAATGTATTAGGTATTATGTAGTAGTATGTATTATGTATTAAAAAGTATTAAAGGATTTTCCTATGATACTTAAAGTGGATGTAAACCGGATTCATGAAATTTGACCCGGGCATATATATCTGCAGTGTTTTCTTATCTCTCTTCAAAGCACTAAGCCCTTGGCTTTCTCCTGCTCTGTTCGTCCATTATCAGCATTTAACTTCTGACAAGTTCTCCATTAACTGAGATGAAGCCAGGCTGAATTTTGTGTGGAGGGAGGATGCTATAAATAGATTAGCAGAGAGCTGGTCTATTCACAGAACAGCTCTGCTAGTCTCTATCTATGTGGAGAGGGGGGTGTGCCTTTCCTCCAATCAGCTGTCTTGGCTGTATGCCCAGACTTCACTTCCAGTGCTGAACAGGAAGAGAAAATCTTGAACATGATGTGCACTTTTTTAAAGAATATAGAAAGGGAAAGACAGCAGATATACATGTAAAACTTATGAAGGGAGATTTGTTTCATCTCTGTGTATGATCTGAGGCTGTTCACTTCACTGGGTATAAGAGAGGGTTTACATCCACTTTAATGCAATCTAGTGGCCAAATGTGGTATCATAGGAATTGCTTATGATACTTACGTCATCTAGTGGAAAAATACAGGAAGTATCATAGGAATTGCCTCTGATACTTCTGAAAATATTACATTTGGCTACTAGATGGCGCCAAGTATCATACAAATCTCCTATGATACTTAGTGCCATCTAGTGGCCAAATGCCATAAGTATCATAGGCATTTTCCACGATGCTTAGTGCCATCTAGTGAAAAAATACAGCAAGTATCATACAAATTTCCTATGATGACTTAGTGCCATCTAGTGGCCAAATACTGTAAATATCATATGAGTTTTCTGTAATGCTTAGCACCATCTAGGGGAAAAATACAGGAAGTATCATAGGAATTTCCTTACTTAGTGCAATCTAGTGGCCAAATGTGGTATCACAGGAATTGCCTCTGATATGTCTGAAAATATTACATTTGGCTACTGGATGGCGCCAAGTATCATGCAAATCTCCTATGATACTTAGTGCCATCTAGTGGCCAAATGCGGTAAGTATCTCAGGAATTTTCTATGATGCTTAGTGCCACCTAGTGGACAAATATGGCAAGTATAAAGGGAATTTCCTATGATACTTAATGCAATCTAGTGGCCAAATGTGGTACAATAGGAATTGCTTATGATACTTACGTCATCTAGTGGAAAAATACAGGAAGTATCATAGGAATTGCCTCTGATGCTTCTGAAAATATTACATTTGGCTACTATATGGCGCCAAGTATCATACAAATCACCTATAATACTTAGGGCCATCTAGTGGCCAAATTCCGTAAGTATCTCAGGAATTTTCTATGATGCTTAGTGCCACCTACTTGAAAAATATGACAAGTATAAAAGGAATTTCCTATGATACTTAATACAATCTAGTGGCCAAATGTGGTATCATAGAAATTGCCTCTGATACTTTGGCTACTAGATGGCGCCAAGTATCATACAAATCTCCTATGATACTTAGTGCCATCTAGTGGCCAAATGCGGCAAGTATCTCAGGAATTTTCTACGATGCTTGGTGGCAATTATTAAAGGAATTTCTATGATACTTAATGCAATCTAGTGATGTCATAGGAATGGCATATGATACTTAGCAGCATCTAGTGGAAACATTTTGGCAAGTAGCATAGGCATTTCCTCTGATAGTGCAATCTAGTGGCCAAATGTGGTATCACAGGAATTACCTCCAGTATGTCTGAAAATATCACATTTAGCTTCTAGATGGCGCTAAATGTCATACAAAGCTCCTATGATACTTAGTGCCATCTAGTGGCCAAATGCAGTAAGTATCATAAGAATTTTCTACAATGCTTAGTGTCATTAAAAAACACGGCAGGTATCATAGGAAGTTCCTATAATAGTACAATCAAGTGGTCAAATGTGTTGTTATAGGAATTGCCTATGATTCTTAGTGCGATCTAGTGTCTGAATGCAAGTATTATAGGAATTTCCTGTACTTAGCGCCATCTAGTGGCCAATGTGGTCTTTTGCATTTAAAAAATCAATGAAAAACATTCGACCAGCATAGTAAATAGTGTAATACACTTTATTTTGCCCCACTCACACAAAACAAATGTACAGGCACTTTCACTTGGCGAATTGCTATGCAATTTTCATAAATGGACCCCCTAGTGATTTATTTTTTCCCTTTCTGTGTATTTATGTATAACTACTTCTATCTATTTGTTTTCTCGTTTTTTTCCCATCATTTTTTATTGTTTTCTGGATAATTTGTACAAACAAAAGAATATGTCAAATAAAGCTTGTATTGGAAAAATGCTAAATTTTATTGTCTTTTTTTTTCTTTCTTTCTTTGGATAGAACATAAAATGATGAGGATAATAAGGGGCCATTTTTTTGGCTCAATAATAGATTCAGGATAGATAAAAGGAGCTTCTGTAACCCTCCGGAGACATTTAAAGCCCCTTAAAAAAAAAAAAAAAAAAAAAAAAAAACACACCTTTCTCTTTACCTGTTGACACTAAAACATTTCTCCAAAATTTTACCCAAATTTCCAATTTTTTTGCTGACATTTCTGGTAAATGAAGACTCTGGGCTTTACTAATAGAAGGATGATGGAGGAGGAGGAGGGGGGGGGGGGAGCGATCGGTGAACTGTTCTTTTCTCCGACTTTGAAAGCCATGGCGTATTAGGCGTGCGCTCTACTGGAAGCGAAGCCTTTTCTCTCTCATCCTGACATTTAGCGGACGAGCATCTCCCCCCCCCCTCTCTCCCCCCTCGTCAGCCTGTCACACATGACAAGCCCTTATAGAGTGGAGCTGCGCTCAGATCAATGCAGACACTTCTCATTGGGTGCCGGGGATGGAGCAGGACGCCAGGCGAGGAGCAGCTCCCATCCTCAGTCCGGTGTTGGGGATCTCAGGGCTCGGCTCTGGACGTCGCTGAGCTCCATGGACAGACGTAGAAGGGCCACTCTGGCGCTGACTCTGAATTTCCTCTCTCTCCTCTTCTCCATCACCGCCCTTCAGCAGCAGCTACTGGTGCGAGGGGATCCGCAAAGTGCCCAAACCCTTCTGCCAGGGCAGCTCCAGGGAGAAACAGACCTTCTGCATCCGCTTCAACAACTCCGACACCAACGGCAGCAACGTGGTCCAATACACCTGGGAGACCGGGGACGACAAATTCATCGAAAGGCATTTCCACGCCGGGATCTGGTATTCCTGCGAGGAGAACATCAGCGGAGACGGTGAGTGCCGGGAGAACTTAGAGGACGAATGATCGAATTTGTTAGTGGTTCGCAGAGTGCCAACGTTATCCATAGAGTTAGGAGCACTGCACCACAGGAGCTTACAATCCATTACCATACTGTAGTATTTTTTTACATTTATATAGCTTTGAGAACAATGTAACACATACATCAGCCTCTGCACCAGAAGAGCTTACAATCCATTATCCCAACCATGCAATAATAAAATAATAATAATTATGATTATTATTAGTAGTAGTAGTAGTATTCTGAGAACAATATCACATCAGTTTTTGCACCAGAGGAGCTTACAATCCATTACCATACTGTAGTATTTTTTTTTTTTTTTATTTATATAGCTTTGAGAACCATGTAACAAATACATCAGTCTCTGCACCAGAAGAGCTTACAATCCATTATCCCAACCATACTATATAATAATAAAATAATAGTAATTATTATAATTATTATTAGTAGTAGTATTCTGAGAACAATATAACATACACATAAGTTTCTGCACCAGAGGAGCTTACAATCCATTACCATACTGTATGATGAATATTATTATTCTGTAATTATATAGCTTGAGAACAATGTAACACATACATCAGTCTCTGCACCAGAGGAGCTTACAATCCATTATCCAACCATACTATATAATAATATAATTAATAATTATTATTATGTTAAGTATTATTATTATTATTTTTTTTATGAGACCAATATAACATACACATCAGTTTCTGCACCGGAGGAGCTTACAATCCATTACCATACTGTATGATGAATATTACTATTATTATTATAGGTCTGAGAACAAAATCACACATTAGTCTCTGCACCAGGAGAGCTTACAATTTGCATACAAAATAATAACAATAATAATAATAATAATAATTATTATTATTAGAACAATATAACATACACATCAGTTTCTGCACCAGAGGAGCTTACAATCCATTACCATACTGTATGATGAATATTATTATTCTATAATTATAAAGCTTTGAGAACAATGTAACACATACATCAGTCTCTGCACCAGAGGAGCTTACAATCCATTATCCCAACCATACTATATAATAATAATAACATTATTAAATTATTATTATTATGAGAACAATATAACATACACATCAGCTTCTGCACCAGAGGAGCTTACAATCCATTACCATACTGTTATGGCGATAAATATCACCATCATTATTATTATTATATATTTATAGCTTCGAAAACAATAAAACCCGCACCACAGAGCTTACAATTTATTATCCCGCCCCATATTATATTATTATTATTTGTATTATTATAAATATAGCTTAGAGAATAATATAGCATACACATCAGCCTCTGCACCAGAAGAGCTTACAATCCATTAACATACTGTAAGACGACGAATATCATTATTATTAATTTATATAGCTTATAACAATATAAACTACACCACAGGAGCTTACAATTCATTTTCCCAATCCATACTATATTAATGTTATTTGTATTATTATTTTTTATAGCCCAGAGAACAATATAACATGCACATCAGTCTCTGCACCACATGAGCTTACAATTCATTATCCCAGCAGATACTATATTTTATTATTATTATAAGTTCTAGTATTATTATTTTATAGCTCAGAAAACAATATAACATACAGATCAGTCTTTGCACCAGAGAAGCTTACAGTCTGTTCACCATATTATTATTATACATTTATATAGCTCTGACATATTCTTCAGTGCTGTACAGAGAACACTGATCTATTCACATCAGAGGAGCTTACAATCCTTTACCATACTGTATTATTATTATTATACATTGCTATGCTTCCGACATAAGCTACAGCGAGTGTTATACAGAGAACAATGAGCCATTCATATCAGTCTCTGCACCAGAGGAGCTTACACTCTAATGCCCCACCACAGTCACACATGATTATTATTCATTTATATAGCTCTGACATATACTATAGTGCTGTACAGAGAACACTGAGCCAAACACATCAGTCTCTGCACCAGAGGAGCTTACACTCTAATGTCCCACCACAGTCACACATGATTATTATACATTTATATAGCTCTAACATATTTTGCAGTGCTGTACTACAGAGAACACTGAGCCACAGGAGCTCACACTCTAATGTCCCCCGTGCCCCAGTCACACACCATTATTATCATAGATTCATATAGCTCTGACATATACTGTAGAGCTGTACAGAGAACACCGAGCTAATCACATCAGTCTTTGCACCACAGGAGCTTACACTCTAATGTCCCCTGCACGTTCTAGATACACACACATTCGGCTGCTTTTGGGTGGATTCCAGTTGCCCGGCTCGATGAATTTTGGAGAAAACCCAAACATGAGGAGAACATCCCGACTCCTGGCAGATGGGATCCTGGTTAGAATCAGACACGCTGAGTCTAAACAGGACACTCTGGCGCCCCCATCTGTTCGGACACAAAAGTGTATAAAAATGAGAAGAAATGTATTAAATTTATTAAAATTAAAAAAATGTAACAATTAAATTTTTTTTTTTTAAGGGTAATTAAAAGAGCAATAGTGTGCCAGGCAACCAATCAGAAACCAGATTGCAGCAGCTAAAGAATTATACAATTTTGTGTCCAAAACTAAAACGAGACGTTTAGCAGTCAGTTGAAGCAGATTGGACAGTGTGTGGGGATGTCTCTCCATGGGGAACAGACCTGGATGGAGAGATAAGATTGTTCAGGCACATTGTGCTGGTTTTGTGTTTGATGGAGAACTTTGAGTGCCATCTGTCGCCCCCTGGTGTGCGGGTAAGGTGTTTTGAAGAAAGGTCGTTTGACCATCTGCCTGACACTATGGGGACTATTTATGAAAGGTCATCGTTGATTTTGTGCATTTTTTTTTTTTCATGTATCTATTTATAAAGCCGCTCTGGGCAACGGTGAGAATAATCTGCCATGATCTGGGCAACTGCTGAGATAAAACTAATTTCAGGATAAGCTACCTACAGGGTGTATGGTATTTGGTGACTCAGTATATAGTTTGTCCATACACTTAGGGGTCTGTTTATAATTCATTTGCATAGCCATGCATCCAACGAATCTGCATGTACTTACATTCTGTGCAAATTGGGCAAAAACAAATGTTCTTTAGGTTTTTTTTTTCCCTCTCTTTTAAACAAACGTTCTTTTATTACTGTTGGTAGTAAAATACTGCTTTGTGGCCAGTAGATGGAGCTGAGAAGCATAGGTAATACATTGTATCTTTTCTTGCAAAGACATATGTAACAATAATAGTGAAAATCAGCAAATAAATGTAGCTATTGCTTACATGTATTTGCTAATTCCCTCTAGCATTCTCCATAAGGTCCCATTCTCACTTTGTGTAGCAGTAATGAGCATTCCCACACACTTTTTTTTTTTCTTTGCGTGTTTTTGTTACGTTTCCACATGTCGCACATAGAGCAGCATGGGGTTCCCAAAGAATCTCCTGCACCTTTTTGGGTGCGATGAGCTTCACAGGTTTTTTTTTTTCAAGCGCGCTTTGCTGCGATTTCCAAACATTTTTGCCACACGACAGTCGCGCTTAAATGGTACGGCATTTGGGCAGCCATTAACAATGAATAGCACCCAATCCCATGTTCTTATATGACTAGCGCCATTTTGATTCCAAGCCGCTCTTGTGTGAACAGTGTCTAATGTACCTGTTGCTACAAAGTTGTATGTATTCCTTATGCTACTCAGCTCCATCTAGTGCCCATAATGCAGTATTTTACCACTGCCCATAAAAAAAAAAAAAAAAAATGTTGTCCATTTCTGGGGTCCCTCGGTGGCGGCTCTTGCGGCTCCTCCCCGCATCGGAGAAGCGCTCTCCCGAGTCCAGCATTCGGCGTCCATAGAGGCCAAATGCAGGACTCGGCTCCGCCCCCCAGCGCCCGCATCATTGGATTTGACTGAGAGCAGCGGGAGCCAATGGCTACGCTGCTATCAATCTATCCAATCAAGAGCTGGACACGCATGGAGAGAGGGACGGCGGGGACGCACCGACGGAAATTCAGGGCTCAGGTAAGTAAAACGGTGGGGGGCTGGGGGGCCGTTGACTGCAAGGTGTTTTTTCACCTTTATGCATAGGATGCATTAAGGTATAAAAACACGAGCCTTTACAACCCCTTTAAACTCACTTGCTGCCTTATCTGCATTAAATTAGCACCAGAACCTGTGTAATTAATATGTTACATAGTTACATAGTAGGTGAGGTTGAAAAAAGACACAAGTCCATCAAGTCCAACCTATGTGTTTTAAAGGGAAGAGGTGGCAACCCTAGGAGGGGCACAATTTGGCACCTTTGCCCTGGATGATCTCATCCCGGCACTGGATGGAGGAATCTGTCAGATCTCAGTCATTCAGCCTGCAGTGTATGACCAGCTCTGCACTGAGAGGGAAGAAGAGTAAAGCGCAGTCACTAAATAATGGGCCAATATGGCCGCCCCCCCCCACCCCCCGCTCATATATAAAGAGAAACATTATTTCTGACCTTGATACATTTATATACATCCCCCATCACACGAGTTTCCTGATGTAAAGATGATAAATCCTCAGCCGTTCCTTGAGCTATTAGTTACCTGACATGAGACGAGCTGCGTTGGCTGATGGCGTTCGCCGACTCAGTTTAATTAGATGGAAAAGGAAAAAAAATGAATCCACTTTACTGGAATGAAGAGCCGATCAATCTTCCCCGGGTCACTAATGCTGAGCGAACATCAAATCATTTCTGGTGTCTGCCATGCGTTAGAGATTTGCAATATCTGGGAAGGCCGGTGATGAAAGAGAAGGACGCAACACCTGGAATGACCTGGGGGAGGCAGTACATTGGAATCATTGTGTATATAGTTCAGGTGATATAAAATCTATCAAGGCAGCAAACCCCATTTATTATACCATAGAACACAATCCATGTGTGTGCAGGACTGGTGCTATCACTAGGCAGACGCTTAGGGCACCCGGCCGCTGGTGTTCCCACTCTCTTCTCTCTGCAGGTAGCAACTAAGTCTCAGCATCAGCAGGCAGCCGCCGCTTCATTCGCACATAGTGTCAGAGGCGCAGCGGCGGCAGAGGACTGTGTCTGTGTCCTGACTCCCGAATGAATGGAAGCAAGCAAACATTCATTGATGGGCACTGGTAGGGTGCATTGATGGGCTCTGGTGAGGCTGCATTGATGGGCGCTGGTGAGGCTGCATTGATGGGCGCTGGTGAGGCTGCATTGATGGGCGCTGGTGAGGCTGCATTGATGGGCACTGGTGAGGCTGCATTGATGGGCACTGGTGAGGCTGCATTGATGGGCGCTGGTGAGGCTGCATTGATGGTCGCTGGTGTGGCTGCATTGATGGGCGCTGGTGAGGCTGCATTGATGGGCACTGGTGGGGCTGCATTGATGGGCACTGGTGGGGCTGCATTGATGGGCGCTGGTGAGGCTGCATTGATGGTCGCTGGTGTGGCTGCATTGATGGGCGCTGGTGAGGCTGCATTGATGGGCACTGGTGGGGCTGCATTGATGGGCACTGGTGGGGCTGCATTCATGGGCGCTGGTGAGGCTGCATTGATGGGCGCTGGTGAGGCTGCATTGATGGGCACTGGTGAGGCTGCTTTGATGGGCGCTGGTGAGGCTGCATTGATGGGCGCTGGTGAGGCTGCATTGATGGGCACTGGTGAGGCTGCTTTGATGGGCGCTGGTGAGGCTGCATTGATGGGCACTGGTGAGGCTGCTTTGATGGGCGCTGGTGAGGCTGCATTGATGGGCGCTGGTGAGGCTGCATTGATGGGCGCTGGTTAGGCTGCATTGATGGGCGCTGGTTAGGCTGCATTGATGGGCGCCTAGTGAGGCTGTATTGATGGGCGCTGGTGAGGCTGCATTGATGGGCGTTGGTGAGGCTGCATTGATGGGCGCTGGTGAGGCTGCATTGATGGGCACTGGTGGGGCTGCATTGATGGACACTGGTGAGGCTGCATTGATGGGCACTGGTGGGGCTGCATTGATGGGCGCTGGTGGGGCTGCATTGATGGGCGCTGGTGAGGCTGCATTGATGGGCGCTGGTGAGGCTGCATTGATGGGCGCTGGTGGGGCTGCATTGATGGGCGCTGGTGAGGCTGCATTGATGCTACGGTACGGTGCTAATCACAGGCAGTGAGACATTTACCGATCTCTGCAGCCACACATGGGGTAAATGTCTCACTGCCTGTGATTAGCGCCGTGCCAACTTCCTGGCGGGCTCTGCACGTGGGCTGTGCGAACACGCCGGAGCTCATCCTTACTCCCAGCACACAGCCCCTAAATTCCCCTCCTAGAACAATTTTCCTCTCAATCCGCTCGCAGCCACCCCCCCCCCCCCTCACATGATACCACAGTGCCCAGGGCAGCCACCTCTCCTGCCCACCCCTTGTCCCAGCCCTGGCATAGTGGCTTAGTGGTTAGCACTGGGATTCAAGTCCTAAGCGGGACACTATCTGCATGGAGTTCTCCCTGTGCCTGCGTGGGTCTCCCCTGGGCACTCCGGTTTCCTCCAACACTCCAAAGACATGCTGGTAGGTTAATTGGTTCCTGTCTAGATAGATGTGTACATACTAGAGTTGCCACCTCATCCCTTTAAACCCGAACACCTTTGAATTATACAGGTTCTGGGGCTAATTAAATGCAGATAAGGCACCAAGTAAGTTTAATTACCACCTCTATCAGCCACAGAACCCGTGTAATTATTATGTGTTCGGGTTTAAAGGGATGAGGTGGCAACTATAGTACATACAGTACTTCAGATAGGGACCTTAGATTGTAAAATCTTGGGGTGAATGTACAATATATAAAGTGCTGCATAAATTGGTGGCTCTATATAATACCTATTATAATAAATCTGATAAGGAAAAAGAATGGATGGTAGCGGTTGTTATGTCTTCTTATATCAGATAAGGTCTCAGTCCTCACGCAGCTCAGCAGAAGTTGATGATCTGAGGGAGGTTAATGAGCTGCATCCTCTGCGACCCAACAGACCAGACTTTAACCCATTCCTGGAGAATCTCAGTGCTGCCCTCCCCATGTAACAGCTGGTATTACACTTTCATACACCAGCTCCATCATTCAGGGGGGGATTTCATCTTCTGCCGACAAGTGTGATCCCCCCGGAGAGTCGTCCATCACAGATATTCCGTGTTCATTACAGAGTTCCCGGGGGTACAGGGAGGGGGCTTAGGGGACGACACCGACTAAATGTCATTCGTCTCCGATGACACCCGCGCCGTCCATGGCAAAAAAATTCCCGCAGTAAGCTGCGATGGTTATTAACATTTTCTGCGTGTTGGCAATAAGCCGGCGGAGTTTATTATGCAGCGCTGCGTATTCAGCACCTGAGTTGTGTTTATTGTATTTTCCATATCAGCTCCGCTCTAATGGAACAACAATGGGACCGCCGGGGACCAATTAACATTGAAGGGCAGGAGAAGTGCTCAGCCGGGGTCTGATGTCCTTGCAAATTGCATGGCGATCCTCCCCTCTATGCATATTGATGGAACAGAGCTGGAAATTGGCATATATATATATATATATATATATATATATATATATATATATATATATATATACACACTCACCGGCCACTTTACTAGGTACACCTGTTCAATTGCTTGGCGACACAAATTGCTAGTCAGCCAATCACATGGCAGCAACTCAATGCATTTAGGCATCTAGACGTGGTAAAGACGACTTGCTGAAGTTTAAACCGAGCTTCAGAATGGGGAAGAAAGGGGATTTAAGCGACTTTGAATGTGCCATGGTTGTTGGTGCCAGACGGGCTGGTCTGAGTATTTCCAAAACTGCTGATCTACTGGGATTTTCACACACAACCACATGAGTGGTCCAAAAAAGAGAAAATATCCAGTGAGCGGCAGTTATGTGAAGGAAAATGCCTTGTTGATGTCAGGGGTCAGAGGAGAATGGGCAGACTGGTTGGAGATGATAGAAAGGCAACAGTAACTCAAATAACCACTCGTTACACCCAAGGTATGCAAAATACCATCTCTGAATGCCAGTGGCAGCTGGTTCTCAAAATTTTTTGGGGGGGCGCAAACAAACTGAAAAATTCTGAAAAAAAACATCAATCGCAGCCTCACTGTGCCCATCAATTGCCACCACTGTGCCCATCAAACACAGCCACTGTGCCATCAAATGCCACCACTGTGCCCATCAATTTCTTCCACTGTGCCCATCAATCGCCGCCACTGTGCCCATCAATCGCCGCCACTGTGCCATCAAACGCAGCCACTGTGCCATCAAATGCAGCCACTGTGCCATCAGTGCCCATCAAACACAGCCACTGTGCCATCAAATGCCACCACTGTGCCCATCAATTTCTTCCACTGTGCCCATCAATCGCCGCCACTGTGCCCATCAATCGCCGCCACTGTGCCATCAAACGCAGCCACTGTGCCATCAAATGCAGCCACTGTGCCATCAGTGCCCATCAAACGCAGCCACTGTGCCATCAAATGCAGCCACTGTGCCATCAGTGCCCATCAAACACAGCCACTGTGCCATCAAACGCAGCCACTGTGCCATATCAAATGCTGCCAGTGTGCCCCCCGCCGTCTGCACTTACCTGTCTCAGTGGGACAGCTCCTCGATGTCTTCTCCCGTCCTCTCTTCCCATCCTCTGCTATGATTGGACACCTGGCGTCCAATCACAGCGCCTGTCTTTTCAGCCAATCAGGTGACAGGTAACAGATCCGAGCACCTGATTGGCAGAGAGGTGGTTTAGTGCTAGGAAAGCGATTATTCATTTGCTTTTCTAACACAGCTGAGTGACCTGCGTGCGCCCAGCATGGCGATTGCAGATCACCTTTTTTGACACATATTAGAGCCTATGGCTCTAATCAGGGGCTTCAAGACCACCCCCCGCCGATGTGATTCAGGCGCCCTGCGCCCGAAAAGGGGGTGGCAGCGGCGGCCATAGATAGATTCATGCAATGCATGAATCTATCTATTGGTGCTAGAGGGGGGTGGCAGTAGAGAGGGGGCGGTGCCCGTGCATCCTTAATGCATGGGCCGCCACTGCTGAATGCACAACACATCAAATCTTGAAGCAGATGGGCTACAGCAGCAGAAGACCACACCGGGTGCCACTCCTGTCAGCTAAGAACAGGAAACTGAGGCTACAATTCGCACAGGATCACCAAAATTGGACACTAGAAGATTGGAAAAACGTTGCCTGGTCTGATGAGTCTGGATTTCAGCTCCGACATTCAGATGATGGGGTCAGAATTTGGCGCATGGATCCATCCTGCCTTGTATCACCGGTTCAGGCTGGTGGTGGGGGGTGTAATGGTGTGGGGGGTATTTTCTTGGCACACTTTGGACCCCTTAGTACCAATTCAGAATGGTTTGTACACCACGGCCCCCCTGAGTATTGTTGCTGACCATGTCCATCCCTTTATGACTACAGTGTCCCCATCTTCTGAGGGCTCCTTCCAGCAGGATAATGCTCCATGTCACAAAGCTCCAATCATCTCACCACTGGACAAT
The DNA here is from genome assembly GCF_042186555.1 of Aquarana catesbeiana. NCBI lineage: Eukaryota > Metazoa > Chordata > Amphibia > Anura > Ranidae > Aquarana > Aquarana catesbeiana. The sequence goes on from NC_133335.1 coordinate 225,391,361, forward strand.
GAGGTCCCTGTACTCCAATGGCCTCCACACTCACCACATCTCATCCAATAGAGCACCTTTGGGATGTGGTGGAACTGGAGATTGGCATCATGGATGTGCAACTGACAAATCTGCAGCAACTGTGTGATGCTATCATGTCACTATGGAGCAAAATCTCTGAGGAATGTTTCCAACACCTTGTTGTATCTATGCCACCAAGAATGAAGGCAAATGGGGGTCCAACCCGCTACTAGCAAGTAGGGTTGCCACCTCATCCCTTTAGCCCCGGTTCACACTGAGCTGCGGGAATAAGTTCAGCTGAACTCGCATGATTTCACTCCCGCATGTCAGTCCCGATTTGGGACGCAATTTCAGATTTTTTTTTTTATTTGGCGCTTTTTCAATGTATAATGTGTAAATATATGTGAAAAATATTCACTAACAAAGAAAACAAAAAAAAAATGTAATTGTTTATCGTTTATAAAATAGACGTGAACAAAAAAAAAAGCAGGAAAATAATTAAATGGAGGAGAATAGGGAGCTAATTAAGGCTGATTGGAGTAAATTAAGGGTTATTAAGGGGTTAAACAGAGGGACATTTGTTCATCCCTTTGATCTGCAGATGAAGAAACAGAAAGATACAAAAAGAAACAATGTTTCTTTTTATTTTAGTGTTTCAGGGCTGATTGGGCTGCTTTTTTTTTTGACAGCTCCAATTTAGGACTTCTTTAACACTTCAGCTGTCAACAGGGGAGACCCCACTGACAGCTCAAAGAACGGAGCGTGAAAGTATTGGTTTCAGGTATCGGTGCATTTGCAGGAGTACCGATACTTGTGGAAATACTCGGTATTGGCACCGATACCAATACTAGTATTGGTGAAACCCTAATATATATATATATATACACACACACACACATTTATATACAGTGAGGACAGAAAGTATTAACCCCTTCTTTGGCCCCCAGTGGGGGTTAAAAGCGCCCCGCTAGCGACCGAAAAGTGCCGCTAAAGCGTCACTAAAACGAGCGGCGCTTTAGCGTTAATTCTTGGCAGCCCCAGTGTGAAAGTAGCCTAAACTTGCCCCAAAGATGCTGCAAGGATTTTTTTTCACCGCAGCGGAAGCGCACCGCCCCATTGTAAAGACATTCATTGATTTTAAAGGGATGCTTTTGTCTTGAGTTTTTCAGGCTTTTGTTTTTCTTATTTAATGTTTTTTATGTAATATTTTATTATTAGTAGTATATTATTATATTATTTTTATTACTATATTTTTATATAATATAATAATACATTTAATAATATAATAATATACTGTACTAATATAGCATACTACTACTACTACTAATAATAATTATATATATATATATATATACAGTGGGGACGGAAAGTATTCAGACCCCCTTAAATTTTTCACTCTTTGTTATATTGCAGCCATTTGCTGCCATTTTTTTCCTCATTAATGTACACACAGCACCCCATATTGACAGAAAAACACAGAATTGTTGTCATTTTTTGCAGATTTATTAAAAAAGAAAAACTGAAATATCACATGGTCCTAACTATTCAGACCCTTTGCTGTGACACTCATGTATTTAACTCAGGTGCTGTCCATTTCTTCTGATCATCCTTGAGATGGTTCTACGCCTTCATTTGAGTCCAGCTGTGTTTGATTATACTGATTGGACTTGATTAGGAAAGCCACACACCTGTCTATATAAGACCTTACAGCTCACAGTGCATGTCAGAGCAAATGAGAATCATGAGGTCAAAGGAACTGCCTGAAGAGCTCAGAGACAGAATTGTGGCAAGGCACAGATCTGGCCAAGGTTACAAAAAAAATTCTGCTGCACTTAAAGCTGAGTTCCACAAAAAAATGGAACTTCCGCTTTTCGGAACCCTCCCCCCCTCCGGTGTCACATTTGGCACCTTTCAGGGGGGAGGGGGGGTGCAGATACCTGTCTAAGACAGGTATTTGCACCCACTTCTGGCATAGACTCCCATGGGAGTCTACGCCTCTTCCCGTCCCACTGCGCTGTCTCCTGGGAACACACAGCTCCCAGGAGAGAGCGGGGACCACTTGGGACGCGCAGCGCGACTCGCGCATGCGCAGTAGGGAACCGGGAAGTGAAGCCGCAACGCTTCACTTCCTGATTCCCTCACCTAGGGACCCTGGGACAGGTAAGTGGCCATGTATTAAAAGTCAGCAGCTGCAGTATTTGTAGCTGCTGGCTTTTAATATTTTTTTTTTTTTGGCGGTGTGGGTGAACCCCCGCTTTAAGGTTCCTAAGAGCACAGTGGCCTCCATAATCCTTAAATGGAAGACATTTGGGACGACCAGAACCCTTCCTAGAGCTGACCGTCCGGCCAAACTGAGCTATCGGGGGAGAAGAGTCTTGGTGAGAGAGGTAAAGAAGAACCCAAAGATCACTGTGGCTGAGCTCCAGAGATGCAGTCGGGAGATGGGAGAAAGTTGTAGAAAGTCAACCATCACTGCATCCCTCCACCAGTTGGGACTTTATGGCAGAGTGGCCCGACGGAAGCCTCTCCTCAGTGCAAGACACATGAAAGCCCGCATGGAGTTTGCTAAAAAAACACCTGAAGGACTCCAAGATGGAGAGAAATAAGATTCTCTGGTCTGATGAGACCAAGATAGAACGTGTTGGCCTTAATTCTAATGCAGCGTACACACGGGCGGACTTTTCGACCGGACTGGTCCGACGGTCTATCCGGCGGACTTCCGATGAACTTTCCCAATGAACGGACTTGCCTACACACGATCACACCAAAGTCCGACGGATTTGTACGTGATGACCGGTTCCCATCCCCCCCTCCTGCCGCCTCCTCTCCTGGGTCCCATCGCCAGGTAAGCAGACTGCATGGGAGGCTAGAGGAGAGGTAGACCCCTACTCTCTCCATAAAGAGGACCTGTCACATCCCATGATATCACAAGGGTTGTTGTTCATCCCTTGTAATAGCAGTAAAGTTAGTACAAAAAAAAAAGTATAAAAAAATATATATTTTTGTATAAAAAAGAATAATAATGATAAAAAAATGTTTTTAAAGCGCCCCCGTCCTACCGTGCTTACGCGCAAATGCGAACGCATACGTTACTCCTGCACACACATGTAAACAGCGATCAAAACCACACATGTGAGGTATTCTCACGAACATCAGAACGAGAGCAATAATTCTAGCACCAGACCTCCCATGCAACTGGTAACCTGTAAAAGGCGTTTAAAGAGTCGCCTATGGAGAATTTTAAACACCATAGTTTGCCGCCATTCTACGGGTAATTTTAAAGAGTGACATGTTCGGCATCTATTTACTCGGCGTAACATTATCTTTCACATTTATACAAAAAAATTGGGCTAACTTTAGCGTTTCTTTTTTTTTTTTTTTCAATTCATGAAAGTGTTTTATTTCCCCCAAAAAATTGCGTTTGAAAAACCGCTGTGCAAATACCGTGTGACACAAACATTTGCAACACCCACCGTTTTATTCTAGAAGGTCTCTGCTAAAATTGCTAATAAGATTGGAAGAACTGAAGCCAATGAATGAAAGGGACGGGCCTGGGACAGTCAGGCTGGACATTCTTCAGCCAGGAAATGAGGCGGAGCTCTATCTGACTTTCTGCAGGTTCAAATGCACATTATGAGAAGCTCACAGTGTGCGGTGAAATCAGCCGGTAGAACTGTACAAGACTGAAGGGAAGGATGGAGTTCAGATTTACTATCCACCTTAATTTCCCAATAGACTCCAATTTACTGCAGATTCAGAAGTTTTGCCCAAAATGCCGGAATTTCTATGATGTCTGCAAATTGTAAACAGTTCATTTTGCTCATCCGTCCCCCCCATAAATCTAATCTCTCTGCAGAGCGGATGGCAGCGACTGTCTGGTGGATGTGATATACTACTGATATACTACTGATATACTACTGATATACTACTGATATACTCTTTATACTAATTCTTCTATAGCTGAGAATTTTCCTCTGCACCCACCCAGACGTGGCGCTCAGCAGAGGTTTTTAATCACCGGAGGGGATTGTATACAGCTGGTGCCAAAATTAAAATCAATATTTATTCATTTTACAATGGAGCGCGCTGATTGTACAGGAACCACAAAATCACCTAAAGCCGCCAGAAGTGGAAGTTTATAATGTACAGCTGTACAGTACTGTAATGTAATGTAATGTACAGCCGGGAGGTGAGTATATGGAGCGAGACGCTGCGTGGGTGCAATGAGTGGGGGAGGGGTAGGCTGATGCAGAGAAAACTCAGGGCAAGTGTAAATATAATAATAAATAACAAAAAAATGTTTTTATATATATATATATATATATATATTTATTATTATGAAAACTCAGGGCAAGTGTAAATATAATAATAAATAAATAGAATTATTTATATATATATATATATATATATATATATATATATATATATATATATATATATACATATTACTAGTAGTAGCATATTATTTATTATTATATTATTTATAATATTATTATATTATTTATATATAATATTATTATATTTATTATTATATATAATATTATTTATTTATATATATATATATATATATATATATATATATATATATATATATATATATTGGTAGTATGCTATATTAGTACAGTATATTATTATAAAATGTATTATTATATTATATAACAATATAGTAATAAAAATAATATAATAATATACTACTAATAATAATGAAATATTACATAAAAAAACATATTAAATAAGAAAAAAAAGCCAGAAAAAAGGATCCCTTTAAAATCAATAGTAGTATATTATTTATTATTATATTTATTTATGTATAATATTATTATATATAATATTTCTATCTATCTATCTATCTATCTATCTATCTATCTATCTATCTATTATTATTAGTAGTATGCTATATTAGTACAGTATATTATTATATATTAATCAATGTCCTATTATATAACAATATAGTAATAAAAATAATATAATAATATACTACTAATAATAATAAAATATTACATAAAAAAAATATTAAATAAGAAAAAAAAAAGCCTGAAAAACTCAAGAAAAAAGCATCCCTTTAAAATCAATGAACGTCTTTACACTGGGGTGTCGCGCTTTTGCTGCGGTGAAAAAACAATCCTTGCAGCATCTTTGGGGCAAGTTTAGGCTACTTTCACACTGGAGCCGTCGAGCATTAGCGCTAAAGCGCCGCTCTTTTTAGCGCCACTTTAGCGGGACTTTTCGGCCACTAGCGGGGCGCTTTTAACCCCCCACTGGCAGCCGAAGAAGGGGTTAAAAGCACCCATGTTGTAGCGCTTTGGAAGCGTTTTCCATTTATTTCAATGGGCAGGGCGTTTTGGGAGTGCTCCCAAACCGCCCCAAAGATGCTGCTTGCAGGACTTTTCCTAACGTGCCGCAAGCGCACCGCCCCAGTGTGAAAAGTCACACTGAAATGAATGGGAGGCGGTTTTCAGCCATTATTTGGAGGTTATTTTTAGCGCTAAAATGCCTGAAAACCAGCCTTAGGCAGCTAAAAAAAACTCACCAAAAACTCTCCTCCCTATTGAAATGAACAGGAACAGCCTCAAAAGTGCCTTAAAAATGCCCCTACTAAGCATTTCGGTGCAGTTTTTGTCAGTCACATGCCCTTTAAAAACACGTTGCAATCGCGGGTCGCACTTGTGGTGCTATTATTTGTTAATGAAACCCCAAAATGAGTGTCAAAATGCACTACAAAAGTGGCAAAACGTGCACTGAAAAAAAATGCTCGACGCTCCGCGACCGGAAAAGTTTTGGATCTACTTTGGGGAGTTTTTCTGGACTTTTTTCTGGTTTTTGGTTCCATAGACTTCAATGGATCAAAAACGTGTATTGAAAAAAAATAAATTAATAAATAAAAATAAACGTGTTTTGAAAAACGCAAAATGCACCTGGAATATGCAAACTGCATAGGTGTGAATCAGGCCTGCGGCTCCACCCATAACAACAGAATGTGCGTTGTGCTTGTGGTGCCATTCGTTGTTAATGGTGCTGCAAACATGACCAACAGACGCGCGTTTACACCTGGTAAAAAAAAAAACGCGAAGCCTAATTCCCAAAGAGGCGAAGGAGTTTCTTTGGCGCATTTGTCACATGTAGAGCAGCACATTCCGGTGAACGGGCAGCCCTATGCCGTAGCACAAGAATGCGCAAAAAAAAAAGTGTAAAAAGAAAAAAAAAATCACGCTTTCACGCGTCGCGGAGAGGTGAATGCTGGCTAAACTGGACATGGATTTCTCATGGAGGGTGGAAGAAGGGAATTTCTTCACAGCGGAGTCACGCAGCCTGCGTGCTTTAGGCCGCATTCACACCTGTTCGACGCAACGCGTTTTTTTACCGTCTGTATTGCGTGCTACCCTATGCAAGACAAATGCGCCAAAGTAGGTCCTTTTTTGGCAGTGAACCAAGAGCTTTTTGCGTTGCAAGTTTTGCTGCATTTTTAGGCTTCTTGCATACGATAATCCTGTTTGAGCATCTGTTTTTTCAGACTTTTTTTTTTTTAACCACTTCCCGCCCTGGTTGAAAGGAAAAAAAAAAAAAAAAACGGCTGAAAAAAATAGATGCTCAAACAGGTGGTTCCATTATCCTGACTGGATGTCATATGACGCTTTTCGGGATAAAAAGCCGGCGCGCTCCCGTGTCAGTCTGACACACCGCAACACCGATCTAGGTAAAGAGCCTCTGACGGAGGCTCTGTACCACGTGATCAGCTGTGTCCAATCCAAGTGTAAACCAGGAAAAGCCGCGTATCTCTTTTCCTCTATCGTGTCTGACAGACGCGACTAGAGCAGAGCCGATTGGCTGCTCCCCTGGCAGGGAGGGTCTGCACTGATTCATTATCAGCACAGCCCCCACCCAGCACCACCAGGTATGCCACCAGGGATGCCCACCACTGATGACCACCTGTTATGCCACCCATGAGCACCAGGGATGACACTCAGTGCCCATAAACTATGCCAATCAGTGCCTATAAATGGCAATCCGTACCCATCAGTAATGCCTGTCAGTGCCTCCTTATCAGTGATGCCCATCAGTGCCTCCTCTCAGTGTCCATCAGTGCCACCTATAAGTGCCCGTCCTTGCCCAAGAGTCCAACCCATAAGTACCCATCAGTGCCAACTATGAGTGCCCATCATTGCCCAAGAGTCTAACCCATAAGTACCCATCAGTGCCGCCTATCAATGCCCATCAGTGCTGCATATCAGCGCCACCTATCAGTGCCGCCTATCAGTGCCCATCAGTGATGCATATTAGTGCCCATCATCAGTACAACCTCATCAGTGCCAGCTCATTGGTGCCACCTCATCAGTGCCCGTCAGTGAAGGAGAAAACTTGCTTATTTACAAAATTTTATAACAGAAACAAAGAAAAACTTTTTTTTTTTTCGTATTTTAGCTGTACTGAGCTTTTTCAAGCTGCAGTGTGCAAGAGGCCTTTGCGTGACAAACGCGCGGTAAAAAGGCGGCACTGCGTTTCCAGAAATAAGGGCAGGACGGCGCTTTTCTGTCCGCGTTCTCTGATATTCTGACATCACAACCTTCCGCTCAGAACGTCATTTTTATGGCGGTATCAGACGCAACACAAAGCAGTTTTTTTTCCCCCCATTTACAGAGCACTGCAGCACTAGGGAGCCGAATTCGATCGCTGTGACCAGTTGCTCTTTGCGCCTCTTCTTCATCCTTTACATCATCTGGTTGTCTGGGCAGAGTTGGCGCTCCACACTACAAACAAAACCCCTTCAGTTTCCATAACAGCCGGAAGATTGTTAACCCCCCGCTGCCTGAAACATGTAAGGATGCGCGGTGTGTCTGCGGAGATGAAGGTGTCACGGCGAGGAAGGGGTTAAAAATCTCCATACACGCTCACGCTGCCTTTCATCTTGTGTGAACACCGACAACCCAACACAATCTAATGAGAGCGCCAAATAAAGCCGGATGAGGGTCCAAAAACTATAAAGTGACCACAGCACAGACCTATCAATTTCTAATCAATCTGGAGCACGAGCGATCACAAACAAGTGATCCATCATCAATAAACATATCAGGCCAGGGCAGAAAATGATCAATCATATTGCATCTCCTCCCAGCCACTCTGATATACATCTGATCATGGAGATTACATGTGGAAATGCAGATGTGATAACTTTGTGATTGCATGTCTATTGATCGAGACCCGCCTCCTGTTATGTGTTATATCAATCAAATGGATTGAGAGTTATCGATCAATTCTTATTGGGAGATATTGATTGGAGAGAAATCTATAATTTATGAAATGCATATGTCACCACCATTGGTCTCATCAATACACGTGTGACCACCTTTAATAACAGTGTTGGGTCACAGACGCCAACACATTTTGGGGAATCCAAGGCCTCCCCCCTTCTTCAGGGCTACAAAACAGATATTGGTTCATTTAAATCTGCGGTGTTTGAACTTCTATATAAAAATATATAAACCGTTAGATACAAATATCATAACAGAATTCATAATGTATAAATATATAAAGATAAAAGCATAAACTATTTCATTAAAATGAAAGAGAATGTTCAATTGTAACCAATATTAACCCTTTCATGACTAAGCCTATTTTTGAAATTTGGTGTTTACAAGTTAAAATCCATATTTTTTGCTAGAAAATTACTTAGAGCCCCCAAACATTATATATATTTTTTAGCAGAGAATCTAGAGAATAAAATGGAGATTGTTGCAATATTTTATATCACACGGTATTTGTGCAGCGGTAGTTTAAACTCAAATTTTTGGAAAAGGGACACTTCCACGAATTTTAAAAAATCCAAACAGTAAAGTTACCCCCATTTTTTTGTATAATGTGAAAGATGATGTTACGCCGAGTAAATAGATACCAAATATGTCAGGCTTTATAATTGCACGCACTCGTGGAATGGCGACAAACTATGGTAGCTATGAATTTCCATAGGCGACGCTTTAAATTTTTTTTTTACGGTTACCAGGTTAGAGTTACAGAGGAGGTCTAGGGCTAGAATTATTGCTCTCGCTCTGACGATCGCGGCGATACCTCACATGTGTTATTTGAACACCGCTTACATATGCGTGCGCGACTTCCGTATGCGTTTTCTTCGCTGCGCGAGCTTATTTTTATACTTAAAAATTGTGTTTAAAAAAAAAAAATGTTTTTTTTTTTACTTTTATTGCTGTCACAAGGAATGTAAACATCCCTTGTGACAGTAATAGGTGGTGACAGGCACTCTTTATGGAGGGATGGGGGGTCTAAAAGACCCCAAATCCCTCCTCTGCACTTCAAAGGATTCAGATCGCCGAAAACGGCGATTCTGAATACTGTATTTTTTTAAAAATTCGGAGCCATTGGCAGCCGAGTAAACGGGAAGTGACGTCATGACGCCGCTTCCGCGTTTACATTGAGAAGGCTGGAACGAAGCCGCCCACGGCTTCGTTCCAGCCCGCCCACAGCCGCCGGAGGCAGACGATTGGACAACGGGCCTCCCGATCGCACGGGAGGCCCGGTAAGAGCGGCGGGAGGCGGCGGGAGGGGGGGGATGTCCCCTCCCGCTCCTCCGGTATAACAGCCGAGCGGCTTTTAGCCGCATCGGTTGTTATATATGGGTGGCCGATCGCCCGCTCAAAACAACGGTACCGGGATGATGCCTGCAGCTGCGGGCATCATCCCGGTATAACCCCCGAAAGCCGAGTACGCAGATGTGCGTACGGTCGGCGGGAAGGGGTTAATAATAACAATCGCCTGTTTTCTATTATCCTGGTGTGTGTGTGTGTATATATAGATATCTAGATACATACATATCTATATCTATACGCACACACACTCATTTTTGTAAATATTTTCTTCTATCTTTTCATGTGACAACACTGAAGAAATGACACTTTGCTACAATGTAAAGTAGTGAGTGTACAGCTTGTATAACAGTGTAAATTTGCTGTCCCCTCAAAATAACTCAACACACAGCCATTAATGTCTAAACCACTGGTAATAAAAGTGAGTACACCCCTAAGTTGGGGCCCAATTAGCCATTTTCTCTCCCCGGTGTCATGTGACTCGTTAGTGTTACAAGGTCTCAGGTGTGAATGGGGAGCAGGTGTGTTAAATTTGGTGTTATCGCTCTCACTCTCTCATACTGGTCACTGGAAGTTCAACATGGCACCTCATGGCAAAGAACTCTCTGAGGATCTGAAAAAAGATTTGTTGCTCTACATAAAGATGGCCTAGGATATAAGAAGATTGCCAAGACCCTGAAACTGAGCTGCAGCACGGTGGCCAAGACCATACAGCGGTTTAACAGGACAGGTTCCACTTAGAACAGGCCTCATCATGGTCCACCAAAGGAGGTGAGGTCACTTGCTCAGCGTCATATCCAGAGGTTGTCTTTGGGAAATAGACGTATGAGTGCTGCCAGCATTGCTGCAGAGGTTGTAGGGGTGGGGGGTCAGCCTGTCAGTGCTCAGACAATACGCCGCACACTGCATCAAATTGGTCTGCATGGCTGTCATCCCAGAAGGAAGCCTCTTCTAAAGATGATGCACAAGAAAGCCGGCAAACAGTTTGCTGAAGACAAGCAGACTAAGGACATGGATTACTGGAACCATGTCCTGTGGTCTGATGAGACCAAGATAAACTTATTTGGTTCGGATGGTGACAAGCGTGTATGGGGGCAACCAGGTGAGGAGTACAAAGACAAGTGTGTCTGGTCTACAGTCAAGCATGGTGGTGGGAGTGTCATGGTCTGGGGCTGCATGAGTGCTGCCGGCACTGGGGAGCTACAGTTCATTGAGGGAACCATGAATGCCAACATGTACTGTGACATACTGAAGCAGAGCATGATCCCCTCCCTTCAGAGACTGGGCCGCAGGGCAGTATTCCAACATGATAACGACCCCAAACACACCTCCAAGACGACCACTGCTTTGCTAAAGAAGCTGAGGGTAAAGGTGATGGACTGGCCAAGCATGTCTCCAGACATAAACCCTATTGAGCATTTGTGGGACATCCTCAAACAGAAGGTGAAGGAGCTCAAGGTCTCTAATATCCACCAGCTCTGTGATGTCGTCATGGAGGAGGGGAAGAGGACTCCAGTGGTAACCTGTGAAGCTCTGGTGAACTCCATGCCCAAGAGGGTTAAGGCAGTGCTGGAAAATAATGGTGGCCACACAGAATATTGACACCTTGGGCCCAATTTGGACATTTTCACTTAGGGGTGTACTGACTTTTGTTGCCAGCGGTTTAGACATTAATGGATGTGTGTTGAGTTATTTTGAGGGGACAGCAAATTTACACTGTTATACAAGCTGTACACTCACTACTTTACATTGTAGCAAAGTGTCATTTCTTCAGTGTTGTCACATGAAAAGATAGAAGAAAATATTTACAAAAATGTGAGGGGTGTACTTACTTTCGTGAGATATTGTACATAGAATGTTTGGGGGTTATAAGTAATTTTCTAACAAAAAATACTGATTTGAATTTGTAAACAGAAAGGCTTGGTCGCCAAGTGGACAAGGAAGGGGCGGGCTCTCCAATGTAAACAGTACACTGTTTACATTTGCGATCGCTGTGACTGGTCATCACAGAGATCGCATGGTACAGAGCCGCTCCGATCAGCTCTGTACACTCAATCCAAAGATGGCTCAGTGCACTGGTCACCCGTGGATTTTTTTTATGCAGTCCTTTCTATAAGGGGCATTACAAAAAAAAAAGGGTTTACCACTTCACCGTTCAAAGAGGTATGTATGGCATTACATCAGTGGTTACATTTTTCAGTATATTCATAATTAGATTGTTGTACGGTGAACGATTGTTCCCTTATATACAGTAGTAGGAGGGAAGGCTAATAAGATCACATGTATACACAAATAGGACATCGCTACCGAAATCAAAGGTTAAAAGTTGAAACATTTCATTCCAACGAACATCATTTTTCGATCTACACTTATCTTTCAAAAGAAATGTGTGGAGTCAGTGAAGGAATCATCGAATGCCCGGAGGGATAATTTTCAGAAATACGAACGTTCTGATCAATAATCTAACTATCTGGGGACCCTTATTACTGGGATTGTGTTCAATTGATTTCAGTTACATTCTGTCACAATTAAGTGATTCCAGTGATTTCTGTCTGACACATTGTTGCAATTACTGTCAGCACAGTGCGCAGATCAGACCCGGCTCATCACCTTTGTTTCATGGTGTCTATATTGTGGGAGGTGTTCTGTAGTCCGCAGAAAACAAACAGCCCCTCATTAGATGAACCATGGTGCTAACCCTAACCCCTTTGTATATAAACAAAGCCATGTGATCAGTGCCGGGACAAGGTCATCTAGAGCCGAGGGCGACTATACCAAAGTGTGCCCCCCGCAAGATGTATGAACATTATGTGTTGGCAACCCCCCCCCCCCCCCCCCATAAAAAAAAAAAAAAAATCGAGCATCAATCTGCATGCTTACCCCCATACAAGTCCAGTCCCTGCTGAAATCCCCTTCCCATCACAAATAGGTGCCCCCCCCAACCTTCCCAGCTCAAATCCTCTCATTCTCCGTATGCCCCCAGCACAAATCGAACGACCTCCTGAAAAATACCCCCCTCCTGGTCCAAATACTCTACCCCTCAAATTCCCTCTGTAAGCAAAAATCCTCTCCTCCAAATCCCCCCTCCCAGCACAAATTCTCCCAATCACACATTTTAGCACAAATCCCCCCCCCCCCCCCAAAATGTCCCCTCCTTCCACCAATCCCTCCAATCGTCCCCCCACCACCCCCACCAAACATGCAATTCCCCCTTCTAGCATGAATGTTCTTCCCCATCCCCCTTCCCAACACAAATCCCCCTCAATTCACCACTCATAGCAACCCCCCCCCAAAATGTCCCCTCTTAGAACAATTCTTATCCCCTGCCACCCCCCAAATTCCCCCTACCAAGACAAATCGCCTCCCCCCGGCCTCATTGTGGTCCCCCCCCCCCATCTCACATGATACCACAGTGCCCAGGGCAGCCGCCCCCCTGCCCACCCCTTGTCCCGGCCCTGCATGTGATCACTAAGAACAAGACATGTGATTTTTTTTTTGATTTTTTTTTTTACCTGCAGTCCACATTCATTGTACAGTGTGGGAGGGGGGGGGGGGGGTGACCATAAGAAATATAATAAACTCATCCTCTGCTTCTGAAAATGTTAGTTCCCTGGCTGGACTTTGATATTGGTAAATTCTGGTTCCGGAATAGAATGGGGGCTCTGACTGCCATGAGTACATGTTACAGGTCAGTGACCATAGGTGTGCACAGCCTTTTGTATCAGGGTGTGCACCCCAAAGCTCAAACATGTGTGTGTGTGTGTGTGTGTGTATATATATATATATATACTGGTGGTCTCAGTCAAGCAGTGGACGGTGTCAGTAGGGCAGATATTGGTGTCAGAGCAGTGGATGGTGTCAGTAGAGCAGACAGTTGTGTCAGTAGGGCAGAAGAGGGTGTCAGTAGAGCAGAGGACGGTGTCAGTAGAGCAGAGGATGGTGTCAGTAGAGCAGAGGACGGTGTCAGTAGAGCAGAGGACGGTGTCAGTAGAGCAGAGGACGGTGTCAGTAGGGCAGAGGACGGTGTCAGTAGGGCAGAGGACGGTGTCAGTAGGGCAGAGGACGGTGTCAGTAGAGCAGAGGAAGGTGTCAGTAGAGCAGAGGACGGTGTCAGTAGAGCAGTGGACGGTGTCAGTAGAGCAGAGGACGGTGTCAGTAGAGCAGAGGACGGTGTCAGTAGAGCAGAGGACGGTGTCAGTAGAGCAGAGGACGGTGTCAGTAGAGCAGTGGACGGTGTCAGTAGAGCAGTGGACGGTGTCAGTAGAGCAGAGGACGGTGTCAGTAGAGCAGAGGAAGGTGTCAGTAGAGCAGAGGAAGGTGTCAGTAGAGCAGAGGACGGTGTCAGTAGAGCAGAGGACGGTGTCAGTAGAGCAGAGGACGGTGTCAGTAGGGCAGTGGACGGTGTCAGTAGAGCGGAGGACGGTGTCAGTAGAGCAGAGGACGGTGTCAGTAGAGCAGAGGACGGTGTCAGTAGAGCAGTGGACGGTGTCAGTAGAGCGGAGGACGGTGTCAGTAGAGCGGAGGACGGTGTCAGTAGAGCGGAGGACGGTGTCAGTAGAGCGGAGGACGGTGTCAGTAGAGCAGAGGACGGTGTCAGTAGAGCAGTGGACGGTGTCAGTAGAGCAGTGGACGGTGTCAGTAGAGCAGTGGACAGTGTCAGTAGAGCAGAGGACGGTGTCAGTAAAGCAGTGGACGGTGTCAGTAGAGCGGAGGAAGGTGTCAGTAGAGCGGAGGACGGTGTCAGTAGAGCAGTGGACGGTGTCAGTAGAGCAGAGGACGGTGTCAGTAGAGCAGAGGAAGGTGTCAGTAGAGCAGAGGACGGTGTCAGTAGAGCAGAGGACGGTGTCAGTAGGGCAGAGGAAGGTGTCAGTAGAGCAGAGGACGGTGTCAGTAGAGCAGAGGACGGTGTCAGTAGAGCAGAGGACGGTGTCAGTAGAGCAGAGGACGGTGTCAGTAGAGCAGAGGACGGTGTCAGTAGAGCAGAGGAAGGTGTCAGTAGAGCAGAGGACGGTGTCAGTAAAGCAGAGGACGGTGTCAGTAGAGCAGAGGACGGTGTTAGTAGGGCAGAGGACGGTGTCAGTAGAGCAGTGGACGGTGTCAGTAGAGCGGAGGACGGTGTCAGTAGAGCGGAGGACGGTGTCAGTAGAGCGGAGGACGGTGTCAGTAGAGCAGAGGACGGTGTCAGTAGGGCAGAGGACGGTGTCAGTAGGGCAGAGGACGGTGTCAGTAGGGCAGAGGACGGTGTCAGTAGAGCAGTGGACGGTGTCAGTAGAGCGGAGGAAGGTGTCAGTAGAGCAGTGGACGGTGTCAGTAGAGCAGAGGACGGTGTCAGTAGAGCAGAGGACGGTGTCAGTAGAGCAGTGGACGGTGTCAGTAGAGCAGTGGACGGTGTCAGTAGAGCAGAGGACGGTGTCAGTAGGGCAGAGGACGGTGTCAGTAGAGCAGAGGACGTTGTCAGTAGAGCAGAGGACGGTGTCAGTAGAGCAGTGGACGGTGTCAGTAGAGCAGAGGACGGTGTCAGTAAAGCAGTGGACGGTGTCAGTAGAGCGGAGGAAGGTGTCAGTAGGGCAGAGGACGGTGTCAGTAGAGCAGAGGACGGTGTCAGTAGGGCAGAGGACGGTGTCAGTAGGGCAGAGGACGGTGTCAGTAGGGCAGAGGACGGTGTCAGTAGAGCAGAGGACGGTGTCAGTAGAGCAGTGGACGGTGTCAGTAGAGCAGTGGACGGTGTCAGTAGAGCAGAGGACGGTGTCAGTAAAGCAGTGGACGGTGTCAGTAGAGCGGAGGAAGGTGTCAGTAGAGCGGAGGACGGTGTCAGTAGGGCAGAGGACGGTGTCAGTAGAGCAGAGGACGGTGTCAGTAGAGCAGAGGACGGTGTAAGTAGAGCAGAGGACGGTGTCAGTAGAGCAGAGGACGGTGTCAGTAGAGCAGAGGACGGTGTCAGTAGGGCAGAGGACGGTGTCAGTAGAGCAGTGGATGGTGTCAGTAGAGCAGAGGACGGTGTCAGTAGAGCAGAGGACGGTGTAAGTAGAGCAGAGGACGGTGTCAGTAGAGCAGAGGACGGTGTCAGTAGAGCAGAGGACGGTGTCATTAAAGCCAATGACAGTGTCAGACGAGAGATTGGTGTCAGTAGAGCAGTGGACGGCAGGGGCGTTGCTAGGTCTACAAAAGATCTGGGGCTAGAGCCCATAGCAGCGTAGTAAAGAAAGTAAAGAAAGTCATACGCTTGGGCAAGCATACACATGTATATACAGTAATATACGTGTGTGTGTATATATATCCCCAGAGAGCCCCCCACTTATATCAGGGTCCCCAGAGAGCCTCTCCCTTGCATCAGGGTCCCCAGAGAGCCCCCCACTTATATCAGGGTCCCCAGAGAGCCTCTCCCTTGCATCAGGGTCCCCAGAGAGCCCCCCACTTACATAAGGGTCCCCAGAGAGCCCCCCACTTACATAAGGGTCCCCAGAGAGCCCCCCACTTACATAAGGGTCCCCAGAGAGCCTCCCCTCCACTTGGGGACCCCTGCAGAGACTCTGGGCTATTGGCCCCAGATTCGGGGCTATAGCCCCAAAAGTCACCCCCTAGCGATGCCACTGGAGGACGGTGTCAGTAGAGCAGAGAGTTGTGTCAGTAGGGCAGATGACAGTGTCAGAAGAGCAGAGATTGGTGTCAGTAGTTTTTATTTTTATTATTTTATTCTTTACCAATTTTTTTTTTTTTTTTTTACAAAATTTTTTTTAGGAGCCCCATTAGGGAGTTTTGGTGAAATATCAGGGGTCAAAACAGGGGGAATCTGCAAAACACAGGGTGATTAGAATGTGCCCAGGCACACCTGGCACAACCTGTGCACACATGTCAGTGATTCGTGAAGCACTGGAGGACACATAGCTCTCAGTACAGGTTCTCTTTAAGCTTTGTGTTCCTGGACATTTAGAGGGACTCGCAGTACTCCGGATATACGCCTGGCACTCCGGACCTGGATGAGGTGCCGAATGACGGGTCTCCACCATATGGACTCACAGCCATCATAACGACAGTTGGCGTTAGCGGCGTCCAAACCTTCCCGTCTACAGTTGGTACAGCGTGTATCTGGCAGCCGGATGAATCCTGTTCCTGTCCTGCTGGAACCTCCGCCAATAACACAATGTTCTGCTGAACAAACCCGTAATGAGGGAAGTACTGGCCCCGCCATCGCCAACGTCTTCTACAAAAACGACCCCATCACCACCCAGCACCTTCACCACCTCAGTACTTAAAACAACCCTAAATTATTTACATTTTCTTTCATAGGTCAAGAAGTCTCACCATCCAAACCTGAAATCTGTCTGCCATAAATCTGCCATAAATCTGCCATAACCCCCAGTATCGTTTTTTCACTATGAGCGATTCTGCGTTGGATAAAAGTGGTCCCATGGGCGCATTCGCCGCGGGATCACTTTTAGAGGTGGCAGGAGAGATGCCCCCTCCCACCGCTTCCCGGTCGTTTCTGGAGCCGCTGGAAAAGCCCGGAAGTGATCTGATGCGGCCGTTTGCTGGGCAGTAAGTCAAGTGAGGGCAAGGTGGCCCCCCACTCATCTCTATGCCCTTGGAGGACTGGAGCGACCTCTGACTTGACTTGCGGTTCTCAGGCCAAAACTATTTTTATTTTAATTTTTTTAAGTCAAAATGCAAAAAAAAAAAATATATATATTTCTCTTTGGCTTTTAAAGGTAAATGTGAGATCTGAGGTCTTTTTGACCCCAGATCTCTCCATAAAGAGGACCTGTCCTGCTTATTTCTATTACACGGATGTTTGCGTTCCTTGTAATAGAAATAAAAGTGCTAAAATAATAAAAATAAATAAAGGGACAGTGTAAAATGAAAAAAATAAAAAGTGAAATAAATAAAAAATAAAAAAACATTTTTAAAGCGCCCCATCCCTCTGTGGTCGCGCACAGAAGCGACCGCATTCGGAAACCCGCAGTTGTAAATGGTGTTCAAACCACACATGTGAGGTATCGCCGCGATCGTTAGAGAGAGTGCAATAATTCTAGCACTAGAACTCCTCTGTAACTCTAAACAGGTAAACTGTAAAGATGTTTAAAGCGTCATCTATGGAGATTTTTAAGTATTGTAGTTTGTCGCCATTCCACGAGCGCGCGCAATTTTAAAGCATGACATGTTAGGTATCTATTTACTCGGCGTAACATTATCTTTCACAATATACAAAAAAAATTGAGGCAACTATTGTGTTTTTTTTTTCTTTGTTTAATTCATTAACCGCTTCAGCCCCGGAAGATTTTACTCCCTTCCTGCCCAGAGCACTTTTTGCAATTCTGCGTCGCTTTAGCTGACAATTGCGCGGTTGTGCGACGTTTTACCCAAACAAAATTGACATCCTTTTTTTTCCCACAAATAGAGCTTTCTTTTGGTGGTATTTGATCGCCTCTGCGGTTTTTATTTTTTGCGCTATAAACAAAAAAAGAGCTTCAATTTAAAAAAAAAAGCAATATTTTTTACTTTTTGCTATAATAAATATCCCCCAAAAATATATAAAAAAACGAATTTTTTCCTCAGTTTAGGCCGATATGTATTCTTCTACATATTTTTGATAAAAAAAAAAAAATCGCAATAAGTGTATATTCATTGGTTTGCGCAAAAGTTCTAGCGTCTACAAAATAGGGGATAGTTTTATGGCATTTTTATTATTAATTTTTTTTTTTTTTTATTAGTAATGGCGGTGATCTGCGATTTTTATTGTGACTGCGACATTATGGCGGACAGATCGGACACTTTTGACAGTATTTTGGGACCATTGTCCTTTATACAGCGATCAGTGCTATAAAAATGCACCGATTACTGTGTAAATGACACTGGCGGGGAAGGGGTTAAACACTATGGGGCGATCAAGGGGTTAAGTGTGTCCTAGGGAGTGATTCTAACTGTGGGGGGGAGGGGCTACCACTGACATGACAGCGATCATTGCTCCCGATGACAAGGAGCAGTGATCCTTGTCATTTCACAAGGCAGAACAGGGAAATGCCTTGTTTACATGAGCATCTCCCCGTTCTACCTCTCCACACCGCAACCACGGGCCACCAGCGAACATCGATAGGCGGAAAATTGCAGACGTATATCTGTGTGCGGCGGTCGGCAAGCGGTTAAAGTATTTTTTTTTTTTTTTTTTAAAAACTGCGTTTGAAAAACAGCTTCACCAATACTGTGTAGCATAAAATATTGTAACGATCACCATCTTATTCTCTAGGGTCTCTGTTACAAAAAATATATATATATATATATATAATGTTTGGGTGCTCTAAGTAATTTTCTAGCAAAAAAAATACTAATTTAAACTTGTAAACAAAAAGTTACAGACAAGACCAAGTGGTTATGCTAGGAGGCCACACACCAGCTGAAAGTTGCTCCATGATAGAGGAATGGTATGCTGGTGGCAGCAGAGAGTTCCTCGTGGGCGTCGCCAGCTTGGTCATGGTCGCTATTATGCTAGAGAGCAGGGAGGGGGCGGAGCAGTGGGTGGAGTTTGCAGAACTGCAGGATCTGAAAACAATCGTCTCCTTCTTTGGTGACGCATTAACAGCTGTATGGCTCCACAGGGGTGGAGGGATCACAAAGAGGACGGGCGTGACAAGCCATGAAAATATCTGTATATGTATGTTTGATCGTGAATTTGATCATAGATTAACCCCGTGTTTACCAAGGTAGGTTTATAAACGTCATGATGGTATTCAAGAGGCTCTGAGCATTTCCAGCTGAAATGCCGGGTAAACAATTGATCGAGTACACTCCAGTGCTTGACCTGCCAGAGTGGAGTGCAAGGGAGACATTCGTTGTATAAGGCTCCATTCACACCAATGCGTTTTTTCATGCTTTTTTGCAGAAACACAGGACATGTTTTTAACTTGGGTTCCTATAGAACACATTCACATCAATGCATTTTTGTGCCTCTGTGTTTTTGGAAAGGGTCAGGGCCTTTTTTTTAACCACCTCAGATTTGGCTGCTGAATGACCAGGCCATTTTTTTGCGATTCGGCACTGCGTCGCTTTAACTGACAATTGCGCAGTCCTGTGGCTTGACGTCCTTTTTCCCCCACAAATAGACCTTTCTTTTGGTGCTATTTGATCGCCTCTGCCGTTTTTATTTTTTGCACTATAAACAAAAAAAGGGCGACAATTTTGAAAAAAAACACATTTTGTACTTTTTGCTATAATAAATATCCCCATTTTTTTTTTAAAAGCACATTTTTTCTCAGTTTAGGCCGATTAGTATTCTTCTACATATTTTTGGTAAAAGAAACTGCAATAAGCGTATATTGATTGGTTTGCGCAAAAGTTATAGCGTCTACAAAACAGGAGATAGATTTCTAGCATTTTTATTATTATTATTTTTTTACTAGTAATGGCGGGGATTTGCGATTTTTATCGGGACGGCGACATTATGGCGGACACATCGGACACTTTTGACACATTTTTGCGACCATTGGCATTTCTACAGCGATCAGTGCTATAAAAATGCATTGATTACTGTAAAAATGACACTGGCAGGGAAGTGGTTAACACTAGGGGGCAATCAAGGGGTTAATTGTGTTCCCTAGGTGTGTTTCTAACTGTGGGGGGAGGGGACTGACTGGAGGTGATGACAGATCGGGATTCCTAGCTATTAGGAACTCAGGATCTGTCATTCCTCACAGAACAGGGATTTATGTGTTTACACACACACACACACACACACGTCCCTGTTCTGCTTCTGGTACCCGCAATCGCTCGCGATGACCGCCGGCCACGAGCATCGGCACCCCCACAGTGCAGCGGACACGTGCGCGTGCCTGCTATCCCGATCCCACGAGCCGGCGTACAGCTGCGGCGATTCGCGGGATCGTGCCGACCTGCCGCAGTATAATGACGGCGGCTGGTCGGCAAGCGGTTAAACGCAAAACTGTATTTTTTATTTTTTTTGCCTTTTTGGTTAAATAGACTTCAATGGAGAAGCTGCAGAAAAGCATGTAGTGCGTTTTTTACCGTGATTTTGCCCCGATTTGCGTTTTGCTTTTTTTAATCCGGCCAACAACAAATTTGCCCCAACAAAAAGGCACAAAAAAAAAAACGCAAATCGTGGCAAAGAAAAAAAACGCAAAATGCACAGCAGAAAGGCTCAAAAGCAAACTGCATAGGTGTGAATGGAGCTAAAAAGGCTCCTTTACACTTTTGGTTGGGAGTGGTAAAAACTAAGCCATTGGGCTGCATTTTTACTCCCCCCCCCCCCCGCCTGTAAGCTGCAAGGTTATACACATGCTGCAGCAAAAATGATATAATCGCCAAACGCAACCCATTTAGGTGAAAGGGTCCACACTGCACCCACAAGGATGTGGTCTTTACAGGGTTAAACCAGACATATATGGGGCAAGACTTATCATGGGTGTACTCTGATGTGATGGTAGGCTCTCATTTTTAGGGGAACTCTGTGTTGATGGGGGGCTCTCATTTTTAGGGGGTCTCTGTGTTGATGGATGGACTCTGATTTGATGGTGGGCCTCTGATGAGATGGGGCCTCTGATAGGGGGGGCTGCAGTGATGGGGGGATCTCTAACGTGATGGGGGGACCCAATCATGGGGGACCCTTGATGTGATGAGGACTCTATCATGGACATACTCTGATGTGATGGGGGACTCTGCATTGATGGGGGGGGTCTCTTATGTGAAGGGGGGTCTCTTATGTGAAGGGGGTACTCTGATGTGAAGGGGGGACTCTGATGTGAAGGGGGGACTCTGATGTGAAGGGGGGACTCTGATGTGAAGGGGGGACTCTGATGTGAACTTATTTTCACCAAGGCAGTTGTGTGTATTGTCCCAGGCTCAGATTTCCCATTGATAAGTAAACATTTATGTTTTTTTCAGACTGGGGAGGTCCAGATTTTGTGTACTTTTTTAATAAACTGGTTTTGTGTTGTGTCAATATCATACAACATAAAAAAAAAAAATTGCAACAGCCACCATTTTATTCTCCAGGGCCTGCGCTTGCAGAACATTTATAAGGTTTGAGGTTATAAGTAATTTTCTAGCAAAGAAATGCAGGAGTTTAACACCTATGTGAGAAAAAATTAAAGAATTGCTCCGGTAGAGAATTGGTTGAAAGGGTCTTCTAGCCCAGTGGTTCTCAACCTCAGTCCTCAAGTACCCCCAACTGACCATGTTTTGGGAACTACCCTTAGATAAAATAGCTCTTATCAATACCATGTCATTGATATTGATTTAAAGCAGCTGTGCAAAGTAAAGGAAAACCTGAAAACATGGACCGCTGGGGGGAATTGAGGACTGAGCCAAGGAGGAAGCTGGGGAGCACAGGGCGCTGTGAGTGGCTCATAAATCGCAGATTAGCCTCTGGCTCTGTCATCCTTCCCTCTGCTAATTGTCCATCAGTGACAGGAGAGAGGGGGAGGGGTCATATAATAATAAAGTCCCTAGTGGTCAATTATGGTCAGAGGTCAGAGGTCATCCCAATCTTGTCCCTGCACTGATTGTCACCACATTAAATATGGAGACAACTGTGCAAGGAAATTTTTTTTTTTTTTTTTTTTTGCTTCCTCAGATTTTAATTTTAGAGTTTGTATAACAAATTTAGAATACATTTTAAATATATATATATATATATATATATATATATATATATATATATATATATATAAATTTGTTATACAAACTCTAAAATTAAAATCTGAGGAAACAAAATAAATATATATATATATATATATATATATATATATATGTATATATATAGATAGATAGATAGATAGATAGATAGATAGATAGATAGATATTTTTTTTTTTTTTTGATTATTATTATTATTATACAGGATTTATATAGCACCAACAGTTTACGCAGCACTTTACAACATTAGGGAGGACAGTACAAGTACAATACAATTCAATACAGGAGGAATCAGATATAGATATATATATATAACAAGAAAAACAAAAAAAATAACAAAAATCAATAACAAACATAAGTAAAAACAAAAGACAAAAAAAAAATAACAAACATAAAAAAAAAAAAACACGAGAAACAATAACATACAAAAAAAAACAAAAAACCACAAAACAAAGCACAAGTAACATTACAAAAAAAGAAAATATAAACAGAAGTCAGTTTGCCTGACGGAGCAATAACATGATCAATACATTTGATTTATTACCAATTATTATTAACAATATGTAAGAACTCTCTGTGACAGGCCGATCTACCATGGGAAATGATTTCTAATGAAAGCTCTGTGCAGTGGTTACAAATCTGGAAAATTCTCATTAAGCTTGTGACAAGGGGAAACCTCATTCTCAGATACAGAAGGCTGAGGGAATATGCAAATATAAAAGTCTCCTGCAGTGTTTAGCCCCGCCTCCTCTTACCACCTGCGCCACCCTATTGGTACATCAGTGTCATGGCAGCCTCATTGATGACCAGTACAGGAGGCAGAAGTGAGCAGAGCCCAGGTCAGTGACAGGTCCACTTTAAGCACTTGTCTACCAGAGCCATTTTTTTTATTTAATTAATTTTACGCCTGAAGATTAGTTAAAACCCCCAAACAATTATATATTTTCAGAAAGCAGACCCTGTAGATAAAATGATGGTAGCCCCCATTTTTATTTCTTATCACGCAAGAACTGCGCACATGTTTACAAGACCCAGTTGAAAAACAAACAAAAACAAAAGCATATTTTAGTGCACACAAAATTTAGGGTACCACAGTTTGTTGCCACCTCACGCAGTTTTAAAAGCTTGACATGTTGGTTATCTATTTACTCGGTTCAATCAAAATTTTTTTTTTATAATTTTTTGCCCTAAAACTAATTTTAGGCTACTTTCACACTGAGGCGTGTGGGCGCTGACGGTACAGCGGCGCTATATTTAGCACCGCTTTACCAGTCGTTTTAGCGGCGCTAGCGGGGCGGTTTTAACCCCCCGCTAGCAGCCGAAAAAGGGTTAAAACCGCCCGCAAAGCGCCGCTGCAGCAGCGCTTTGCGGGCGGGTTTGCATCGCTGCCCCATTGTTTTCAAGGGAAAGGGGCGCTTTAGGAGCGGTAAATACACCACTCCTACAGAGCTCCAAAGATGCGGCTTGCAGGAATTTTTTGACCACCCTGCAAGAGCACTGCTCCAGTGTGAAAGCCCTCGGGGAGTGCATTGAGCGGCTCTTTTGGGGCGCTTTGCAGGCGCTATTTTTAGCACCTTAGCGCCTGCAAAGCGCCTCAGTGTGAAAGGAGCCTTAGTGTCTTTTTTATTGAAATTCTGGGCTTAATAATCCATTATCCTAATACTGAGTGACATTTAAAAACACAAAAAATTTGGAACTACACTATTTTATTCTCCAGGGTTTCTGTTGGTACATCGGTGTCATGTCAGCTTCACTGACCAGTGCAGAAGGCAAGAGTGAGCAGAGCCCAGGTCAATTGTAACCACTTGTCTACCAGAGCTATTTTTTATTTTAATTAATTTTACGCCTGAAGATTAGTTAAAACCCCCCAAACAATGGTATATTTTCACAAAGCAGAGACCCTGGAAAATAAAATGATGGTAGTTCCCCCCCCCCCCCTTTTTTTTTAATCATAATTGTGACGAACGCGGGTGTCAGATCCCTGCCCTCCTCGCTAACTTGCAACGAAGGACCGGCCAACCTCACACCACGCTGTCACTTACGTAACAATGCCACTCTCAGCTGCGTCCAGCACAAAGATTTTCCAGCTTGCGGGACCACAATCTAGGTGCGAGCAGCCTGAGAGTGATTGTCACTGGGCTAATTACACAATTAACCCTTTAACTGCCACCACCCCCGTTTAAAGGACCGAGCCGGGGGAGACTCGTAATTTTAGCAATACCAATTATAATTTTAGAATAAGCGTCTGCCACACACACTGCCACCACAGACAGGTCTGCTCAGAATCTAAGGCCCCTTTCACACAGGACGGATCCGTGTTGATCCGCCCCGTGTTTATCCGCTGCTCAGCGGGGATCGCTCCGCTTTCCCCAGCTGAGCAGGCAGATGACAGGGCGGGAAAATAGGATTTTCTTCCGTCCGCAGAATCGGACAAGAGCGGAGGCGGACAACATCGGGTGTTAGCGGATGTACATCCGCTGACACCCGCTATCCCATAGGGATGCATGTATGTCCGTATTTCATCCGAAAACGGATGGATGAAATACGGACATACGGTCCGCGTGTGTGAAAGGGGCCTTACTCTACAACAGTAGCGCCCTTCAAGAGGCAGGTTCGTTTATAGCTTGCATTAGGAGCTTTAGAGACAAGGTTAACACTTTTCAACATAAGGGTTTATTATGAAAAGGTCAAAATTGATGCAAATAAAATATTTACAGAAAAAAGATGTTTCAAAAGATAAAGACAATATACAGCCACAAAGCAATAAGGTAGAATTGGGAAGGAAGAATACTTGCAATTAATGTCCGAGGGTTGATCAGAGTTCGATCGATGAGCTAGGTAATCGGTTCTCGACTTGGCAGATGTTTCTTCTTGGATGGTAAAAGGAGAACTGCCCATTGTCTTGGCATCTCCTCTTTTCTGTCAAATCAATGGGGGTGTTGACAGCGACCAGTAACCAATCATCTGGTCATCCTGTTTTAGGGGTTGGTTGCTGGGAGGTGTCTACACTCATGACCACGTCCCAGGTAGATTTTGTAATACATACTCATATATCTGCATCTATAGTGTTTACAGACTCCAAATATCCATATTATTATTCAACTTGAGATTTCCTTCAAAACAAGTCTAAACATGCCATCTCTATAACGTATAGCCTGCTTAGGAGGAATAAGTGGTCCCAGGGGTTTCCCATATGACCTGACATAGGGGTGTCTGGACTTGAAACGTTCCATATTATCTGAGGAAGCTAAATATGTCCAGATTATGGCTGTGCTATTACTAAGTCAGAAGTTATGAAACATGCTGAAATTTCATACTTATTCTACTGAAGTGTATTCAGACAATTTACGACCGAGGCCTGTTAGGGCTCTGAATGGGGAGGGTGACAGTTTTACGACAGGCCTGAACACTGCCCTTACAACAAATGTTTTCTACTGACCTAACCTGGTTCTGTTTTCTCTGTTGAGATAACCTTTTCTGTTGAACTTAAAAAGCTTTGAATTCCTAAGACAAGGAAGGAGGGAGTTCAGAGTTCTCTGTGAGGTTACATGGTTAGCCAAACTGTCATGGCTACTTCCACACAAGATGGCAGCTAGCTACAGCTTTTCATGTCCCGTACGTGATATCGTTACAATAATAACTGTGCACATGTTTAAAAAACCCTAAATTAAATTTTAGCACACACAAAATTTAGGGTACCAAAGTTTATTGGCATCTCTTGCAGTTTTAAACGCTTGACGTGTTGGGTATCTATTCAGGCTCGATTCACACCTATGCATGTTGCTTTTGAGCGTTTTTGGATTTTTTTTTTTGTCATGCTTGCCACGTTTTTGACCAGCGTTTTTGTAGCGTTTTTACAGCGTTTTTGCCGCGTTTTGCGTGTTTTTTTTTTTTTTTTTACAGTTTTTTTTACAGTCTAAAAAAAATAATTAAAAAAAAAAAAAAACGGCAAAAACGCATCAAAACGCTGTAAAAACGCTGCAAAAACGGTGCACTTGCGTTATTGATGCTTGTCCATTGAATTCTATTACATGCAAAACGCTGCATTTTGCATGAAAAAAAGTCCCTGACCCTTTCCAAAAACGCAGAGGTACAAAAATGCATTGATGTGAACATGTTCCATAGGAACCCATGTTAAAAAATTCCCGTGCATTTCTGCAAAATGCATCAAAAAACGCGCTAGTGTGAATGGAGCCTCACTCAGCGCAATCTCATCTTTTACATTTTGAATTTTTTTTTCCCTAATACTTACTTTAGTGTATTTTTTACTGAAATTATGGGCTTGATAAACTGTTAACCGGCTAATATTGAGTGACATAAAAAAAAATCTGGAACTACCACAATTTTGTTCTCCAGGGTTTCTGTTTTTAGAAAATACATAATTTTTTTTTCTTTTTTGGGGTTACTAATATTCAGGCCTAAAATTTTTTTTTTTTTAATGTGTGCAAAAAAAAACAAAAAACAAAAAACTGCCCTTACAGTGAAAGGGTTAAAGCCCTTGCTATCAGCCACCATTTATAAATGGCGCTGGTAGGCAAGTGGTTAATTACCAGATGTGCTGATGTAATACCTAGTCTGGCGCTCGCTATGATAGCGACTTTTAAAGCGGAGTATTTCTTTTGTTTTTCAGGTGAAAATTGCAGAAGCTTCATCACACTCACACCTCCAGCAGACCGAGGTAACTTTTTCCTTCTTCTTTTTCTGTATTTGATTGTTTTGTTGTGTGCTGACGCTTTAAATGTTAAATTCTACCCTTTTTTGGGCTGACTTTTTTTTTTATATATATATATTTCTGTAAAAAAAAAATACAATATAAAACAGACTAATAAGGGGGTATGCTTTGGTACAAGAACAGATCCAAGATAGATGAAAGGTGCCCTGTAACCCTTTAAAGCCCATCACTTTAATCTGCTGCTATTTTGCCTTCCCTGGAGATGATGCACAAGAAAGCCTGCAAACAGCTGTGAGAACAGGCCTCGCCATGGTCGACCAAAGAAGTTGATTTCACGTGCTCAGCGTCATATCCAGAGGTTGTCTTTGGGAAATAGATGTATGAGTGCTGCCAGCATTGCTGCAGAGGTTGAAGTGGTGGGGGGTCAGCCTGTCAGTGCTCAGACCATACGCCGCACACTGCATCAAATTGGTCTGCATGGCTGTCATCCCAGAAGGAAGCCTCTTCTAAAGATGATGCACAAGAAAGACCGCAAACAGTTTGCTGAAGACAAGCAGACTAAGGACATGGATTACTGGAACCATGTCCTGTGGTCTGATGAGACCGAGATAAACTTATTTGGTTCAGATGGTGACAAGCGTGTGTGGTGGCAACCAGGTGAGGAGTACAAAGACAAGTGTGTCTTGTCTACAGTCAAGCATGGTGGTGGGAGTGTCATGGTCTGGGGCTGCATGAGTGCTGCCGGCACTGGGGAGCTACAGATCATTGAGGGAACCATGAATGCCAACATGTACTGTGACATACTGAAGCAGAGCATGATCCCCTCCCTTCGGAGACTGGGCCACAGGGTAGTATTCCAACATGATAACAACCCCAAACACACCTCCAAGATGACCACTGCCTTGCTAAAGAAGCTGAGGGTAAAGGTGATGGACTGGCCAAGCATGTCTCCAGACCTAAACCCTATTGAGCATCTGTGGGACATCCTCAAACAGAAGGTGGAGGAGCACAAGGTCTCTAACATCCACCAGCTCTGTGATGTCCTCATGGAGGAGGGGAAGAGGACTTCAGTGGCAACCTGTGAAGCTCTGGTGAACTCCATGCCCAAGAGGGTTAGGGAAGTGCTGGAAAATAATGGTGGCCACACAAAATATTGACACTTTGGGCCCAATTTGGACATTTTCACTTAGGGGTGTACTCACTTTAGTTGCCAGCGGTTTAGACATTAATGGCTGTGTGTTGAGTTGTTTTGAGGGGGCAGCTTGGTGCTGACTGGCTGGGAGGAAAATTGCAGTGATCGGTGCTAAAAACATGCACTGTCACTGTACTAATAACACTGGCAGGGAAGGGGTTAACATCAGGGGTGATCAAAGGGTTAAATGTTTGCCTAGGGAGTGCTTGCTAACTGTGTGGAGAAGGTGCTTGAACTGTGGGAAGGCAGAGATTCCGGTTTCTGCTTAGCAGAAACACAGGATCACTACCTTCCCTTCTCACAGAATGGTGATCTGCCTTGTTTACATAGGCAGACCGCCGTTCTGCTTCTCTCCCAAATGATCAGCAAGTCCCGGCAGACATCGAGTCCACCGGACCCGCTGATTGGCTCCCGCTGTGTCCAATCATGCCGGCCGGTGTACATGCGTGCCCCAGACCCGGAAGTGCAGGACCACGTACAGGTATGTGATTCCGCACAGGGGAATCTTGCCGCCTTGCCGCCGTATATGTACTGTATACAGTCGGCAAGCAGTTAAAGTTATGGAAAAATTTAATTCTACATTTTCTTTTAATTGATTGAATGTGTTTTATATCAAAAAGTAGAAAATATATGGGGGGGGGGTTTCCAAAATTTTCAGTCTCAAATTGTTTATATAATAATTAATCGTGGCGATCAAATACCACCAAAAGAAAGCTCTATTTGTGTGAAAAAAAATGATATACATTTTATTTGGGTACAGCGTTCCGTGCAATTGCAATTTAAAGTAGCGCAGTGCTACTTGGAGGTCAAGTTGTTAAAGGGATGGGACATTTTTAGTGTTGTAATAAACCGCATCGCATACTAGCACATTATGACAGACTTACCTAAAAAACGCAGCCCTACAGCGGCACGCTGTCACCGATGAAGGAGCTTCCATCTTCACCTGGTCTTCTTTCAGGTCTTGCGGGCTTCAGCGATATGAATGGCCAAGCCCGCGATGACGTCACTCCCGCGCATACACAGGGGAGTTGCTGTTTACGGCACGGCTCTGAAGGAACGGCGCGGGTATGCTGTTCCTTCAGAATGCATGCGCCGGTGATGTCATCAGCTACATCTACATACCAAACTGCGCATGTTTAGGAGATATTTACAGGATCTATAAATAAGTCTTATTATAGGATCACCTATAGGTAAACATCATACATGGGAGTTACTCCCACTTTAAGTATTTTAAAAAAAAATCACTGCTGTCTGAACTGAATTTTTTCTTTTTTCTGCATTGGTACACGTTTAGACAAGTGTCCTCTCCCATGCAATTTTTTGTTGACACCCCCTTGTCTATTAGCCCAGAAAATAGGACTTTTTAATTTGACGGATTTGGCTGCATTGATTTCAATGGGGTTTGCCTTCTGAATTTCGCAGTTTGCCAAACCCTGCTTGGGCCGAAAGCAGGGAAGTTAATTTCATCACTACACAGGGGGGGGTGAGTCTCTTGAAGCACTGGGGTTCTGGGAACACAACTACAGAGGAGTGTGAGTCTTTTACAGCACTGGGGTTCTGGGAACACAACTACAGAGGAGTGTGAGTCTTTTACAGCACTGGGGTTCTGGGAACACAACTACAGAGGAGTGTGAGTCTTTTACAGCACTGGGGTTCTGGAAACACAACTACAGAGGAGTGTGAGTCTTTTACAGCACTGGGGTTCTGGGAACACAACTACAGAGGAGTGTGAGTCTTTTACAGCACTGGGGTTCTGGGAACACAACTACAGAGGAGTGTGAGTCTTTTACAGCACTGGGGTTCTGGGAACACAACTACAGAGGAGTGTGAGTCTTTTACAGCACTGGGGTTCTGGGAACACAACTACAGAGGAGTGTGAGTCTTTTACAGCACTGGGGTTCTGGGAACACAACTACAGAGGAGTGTGAGTCTTTTACAGCACTGGGGTTCTGGGAACACAACTACAGAGGAGTGTGAGTCTTTTACAGCACTGGGGTTCTGGGAACACAACTACAGAGGAGTGTGAGTCTTTTACAGCAATGGGGTTCTGGGAACACAACTACAGAGGAGTGTGAGTCTTTTACAGCACTGGGGTTCTGGGAACACAACTACAGAGGAGTGTGAGTCTTTTACAGCACTGGGGTTCTGGGAACACAGCTACAGAGGGGTGTGTCTCTTTTAGATCCCCATCAGATCCCCCTGAGCTCCTCCACAGCTATCCCGCAGTACACTCCTCAAGCGTCACCCCTGCTGTCTTGCTGGGTCCCTGGCTTGACACTCGCTGAAGCTTTCGCACTTCTTCACCGTCCCCGGCTGGTGAGAAGACTGCTCTGGCACTTGAAAAAGTGCTCAAAAACACGACATTCAGGTGTGACTGCAGCTCCAAAACCTAAACAATCCATTGCATTTCCATCAAATCAGGCACTACACAGGTGATCCAAAGGCGACTGCACAATCAGATTGTATGGTCACCTTTAACCACTTACGGACCGCCGCACACCGATATACGTCCTAACTTTGAAGAGGAATACCGTTGTTATGGCAGCAGCTAGCTGCCATAACCCCGGTATCCTTTTCTCCGGCCGGCGGCCCACTTTCCGATAAGAGTGGTCTCTGTGGCGGTTTCGCCGTGAGATCACTTTTATTGGTGGCGGGGGAGGGACCCCCCCCTCCCGCCGCGCTCCGGTGCCCTCTGCCGCTTACCGGAGCCGTCAGCAGCGGCGATCGGATGTTACCCCTTGCTTGACATGGAGACGAGTAAGGGGAAGATGGCCTCCACCCACCTTCATAACATTGCAGGGCGGAAGCGACGTCAAAACGTCACTTCCGCCCACAGCTCTTAAAGGGCCTTTTTTTTTTGTATTGCATTTTAGTGTAAATATGAGATCTGTGGTCTTTTTGACCCCCGGATCTCATATTTAAAAGGTCCTGTCATGCTTTTTTTCTATTACAAGGGATGTTTACATTCCTTGTAATAGGAATAAAAGTGACAATTAAAAAAAAAAAAAAAAAACAGTCTAAAAAAAAGGTGCAAAAGCGAACGCATACGTGAGTAGTGCCCGCATATGAAAACGGTGTTCAAACCACACATGTGAGGTATCACCGCGATCGGTAGAGCGAGAGCAATAATTCTAGCCCTGGACCTCCTCTGTAACTCAAAACATGCAACCTGTAAATTTTTTTAAACGCTGCCTATGGAGATTTTTAAGGGTAAAAGTTTGTCACC
Source organism: Aquarana catesbeiana (assembly GCF_042186555.1). Taxonomy (NCBI): domain Eukaryota; kingdom Metazoa; phylum Chordata; class Amphibia; order Anura; family Ranidae; genus Aquarana; species Aquarana catesbeiana. The sequence goes on from NC_133335.1 coordinate 225,422,684, forward strand.
ATTCCACGAGCGGGCGCAATTTTGAACCGTGACATGTTGGGTATCAATTTACTTGGCGTAACATTATCTTTCACAATATAAAAAAAAAATTGGGTTAACTTTACTGTTGTCTTATTTTTTTTATTAAAAAAGTGTATTTTTTCCAAAAAAAGTGTGCTTTAAGACGGCTGCGCATATACGGTGTGACATAAAGTATTGCAACGACCCCATTTTATTCTCTAGGGTGTTAGATAATGTTTTGGGGTTCTAAGTAGTTTTTTAGCAAAAAAAAAGTTTAACTTGTAAACAACAAATCTCAAAAAGAGGCTTGGTGGTTAAATAGAAAGGCAGATTGCTAAACTGGGATGGGAATGGCTGTGTGATGAGAGGCGGCCGACACCCAGAGCTTCCAGACTTGAGCAGCAAACCAAATAAGAACAGATTATCAGTCTGTGGGACCACAAGTAACAGACCAGCCTTGGATGTCTATGGAATGATAGGTGGCAGATCAGCTTTGCAGACTGCCCAGTCTATGGACTTCTACCGATAAGACTAGATTGTTACATGTTCGTTATCAGACCCACCACACTCTGCAACTGGTGGGAGGAGGATCATGTGGAAATGATCTAAGAGGAGGAGGAAGGGGAGTTTGTATAAATGAACTTTAGATCCTCTACAAACAGTTTTGGCGGGTGTGTCCTCCTGAAGGGTTCAACTTCATTTCCCCTCGAGCTGGCTGCAATGGCATCTGCTGATCTGAGAGAGGATCTGAGCTGCTCCATCTGTCTGAACATTTATACGGATCCGGTAACGCTGAGATGTGGACACAACTTCTGCCAGGTTTGCATTGATCGTGTGCTGGACACTCAGGAGGCCTCTGGAGGGTATACCTGTCCGGAGTGCAGAGAGGAGTTCCGGAAACGTCCTGCACTGAGGAAGAACATAACGTTGTGTAATATAACAGAGAAAATGTCACCTGCGCAGACTCCGCAAGGACCAGCGGGGACCTTCTGTACCCACTGCATCCATGCTCATGTTCCTGCTGCCAAGTCCTGCCTGCACTGTGAGGCCCATCTATGTGCTGATCATCTGAAAATCCACAGCAAGTCCCCAGAACACGTCCTACTGGATCCCAGCACCTCCATGGAGAACCGGAGATGCTCCATCCACAGAGAGCCCCTGAGATATTTCTGCATTAATGACAAGGTTTGCATCTGTGTGTCCTGCAGTCTGGCCGGACAACACCGAGGGCATTGGGTGGATATGCTAGATGAGGCCTCCAGGAAGAAGAAGGAGGACCTGAGAAAAGTTTCTGAGAAACTGATCTCAAAGTTTCAGGAGGTTAAAGAAAAAATTGACGGACTTCAAAAACAATGGAGGAAAAGTCAAGAAAAAACAGCTGATTTCAAGAAGAGAGCCACCACCGCCTTCAGAGACCTCAGATCATTTGTGGAGCACCTCGAGAAAAAGGTCCTGGCTGAGATATCCCAGCAGGAAGAGCAGGGGTCACAACTTGTCTCAAATATGATCCATGAGCTAGAAGCAAAGAGAGATGAGTTGGCCAGGAAGATGCTTCACGTTGAGAAGCTGTTCAATGTGGTGGATCCACTGATTGTCCTACAGGATCTGGAGACCAGTAGAAGTGACTTTCGTGACATGAAACCTATAGATGATATGAACTTGGATATAACTCACAAGAAGGTCTATGCTGCAGATGAGCTGGACGAGAGTCCAATCACCGCGAAGGTCCAAACTTTATCCCTCATATTGAAAGATCTGAAGTGTGGAGTCACACGGGAGCCAACCAAGCTATCACTAACTAAAAATCCAGCTTGTCATTGCATCAAGGTGTCTGATGACCTGAAACCTTTATCCGTATACATAGGTGGCCGCTGTGACTATAAACTTGCTATGAGCACCAGGAGCTTTTCTTCAGGAACACATTACTGGGAAGTTGCGGTTGGTGGACGGGGACATATAGGGGTCTGCTATGCCAGTCTGATCAATGAACAATCCAAAATTGAGAAAAATAGACAGTCCTGGTGGTTGAGCAAATCTACATGCGATGGCTGGTCAAGTATCATATGTTTAACAACCATACATGACAACTATGAGAGCCGCCTACCCACCAACACTTCCAGTAATAAATTCAGAATCTATCTGAATTACGATGCCGGGCGGATCTCCTTCTATGAGCTCTGCACCCCGATCCGACACCTGTACACCTTCACCGCCAAATTCGCAGAGCCCCTCCATGCCGCCTTTTATGGCTATGATACAACATTCAAAATTAACTAGAGGAAAAAAACACGATGTCCAGATTGGTGACACCATCAGTCGAATGTCAAACAAATTTAAAGTGCGCTAAAAGGCAAAGATCTTACCCCCCAGGCTTTGATGCCAAAGAGGATATTGTCACCTTCCTTCCACGAGACTCTGGAAATGAGGAGGATCCCGAATAACATGAGGTAACGCTCCTGAATTATGCGTTTTCTAATGAAATTTGGGATACTGAGCATTTCCAGGATCTTGCTGGAAGGATGGTCATGTCCCCTTCTCCTTGGCTCACCCCACCTTCTTGAAGCCAGGGGTAAGGGCAGTACATTTTCTAACTTATTTCCGCAGGTGCTTCCTTTCCATTCTAATGCGATTCGTCATGGGGGGAGGGAAACCTCATGTAATAAGAAAGCTTTGCATTCCAAACCTGCCATATCTAACCACTTCCTGAAAATGTGGGCTGACTGGCGCTCATGTTATCCAATTGGTTTTTATTATTTTGAATTTCTGACCATTTTCACATGTAGAAGTTGGAAATGGTGGTCTCAATGTTTCTCCAATGATAGATTTTCTACGGGGGTGGGGGGTTCCCTGTTTTACTATTTCTATTCCACACTAGGGGGGTGTATTTATAATAAAAAAAACTCAGTTACTTGTTAAGTTAAACTGCATGTACATTCATCTTGTTCAAATTGGGGGAAAAAACGAACGTTCTAAAGCTACATTTTCTGCAGTTTGAATGTTAATCATTGAAAAAAAAAAGTGAGAATTGGGAAAATACCGCATTGTGGCCACTAGATGGTTACAGAGCATACTTAATTCCTGTGATATTCAGCTCCAACTAGTGGCTTTATTGTAGTATTTTTTTCTCCAATTTTTCTTTCCCAATGATTTACATTCAAACTGTAGAGCATATAGCCAGGGAACATTTTTTATTTGCCCTCATTCGCACATATGCAGCTTCCCAGGATGAATAGCTCTTTGAATTTTTCATAAATACACCCCTAGGTGGTATATCAGATGAAAGCTCTGAAGTTGTCCTATAATTAAACTGGTTGAACCCTTGTGGTATCAATACAGAATTGGTGTTGTAGCAGGGGGTGGGGTCTTTTTTCAGGCAAAGTCACCGATTGGCTGTTTTTTTTAAAAGGCTGCCTTCACATAACACCAGGGAACCGGTATCACGAGAGATTTTGCATCAGTTTTGATTTTTTTTTTTTTTTTTTTTTTTAGTTTAGTCTGTGAGGTGGGAACTGGTAGCTCAGATGTACAACAGGGTTTAGGTTATTAGGGTACACTTTATGGCAGGGGTAGGCAACCTGGGGCCCTCCAGCTGTTGTGGGACTACATTTCCCATGAGGCATTGCAAGCTGGCTGGCAGTTACAATTACTCCCAGAGGCATGATGGGGCTGCAACAGCTGGAGGGCCCCAGGTTGCCTACCCCTGCTTTATGGAGTGTATTTTTTTTTTTTTATCATAAATTTGCAGAGCTATTTATCCTGTGAAGCCACGTGTACAGACAATCTGTGTGAATGGGGGCAAAAAACAAATGTTTGGCTATTTTCTCTCCAGGTCAAATGTTGAGCTTCATACAGAACAAAGTTAATCTGGAAAATGCTGCACTGTGGTCACTAGAAGGAGCTGACGATCACGGTAAAGAAGTAAAGAAATATTTATTTTCTAGGATCATCCGCTCCATCTAGTGGCCATATTGCAGTATTTTCCTGATTTTTCTCTATTCTGTATGAATGAAAAACATTCGACCTGGAGAGAGAATAGGATAATAATGTTCATTTTGCCCCCATTTGCACAGAATAGATGAACATGATGTGTCACAGGATAAAAAGCTCTGTTTTTTTTTTTTTTCATATAAACACATCCCTGAGCTATCCTGTATCTGCTGTTTTAGGATTTTTCCTATTGTTGAGTTGGAAGTTTGGATTCTGTTCCCTCCTTACTCCCTTTCTTTCCCTCCTGCGCTCCACTGATATCAGCAATTACTATTTATTTCTTTTAATGGTCATTATAATACTGAGCTCTGAACTTGTTCCTGTTGGTAAGTTTAGTTATCCGGTGTTTTCTGTTAGTAAGCTTAGACTTGTTTGCATTGGCTGAAATCATGGGTGACGCAGCATGGCCATTGGCCCCATGGCGGACCCAACTTTTTTTGTTTTTTTTTCTTGTTCTCTCGTTGTGATAAAATTGTTGAGTACATAATACGAACAATTCACCCAAAACTAGTGTTTCAGTTATAATTAGTTGGAGCCGCTCCTTGAATCAACAAATGGATTCTTGCATCCCATTGAGTTTCCAGTGGTGAGATCTGTTTGATTTTGCTTTGTCTGATCTCCTGCTATGCAGTCTCACTTCCCTCGCTGCACTTCTATAATGTAGCAAAAAAAAGAGAAAGGTGGAGATTGAATTGAGTCCCATTCACAATGAGCACAGCAGGCAGGCGGGGGGGGGGGGGGGGGGGGGGATGGGAAGGTTTAACTGGTGATCATCTACCAAAATGAGAAATCTGCCTTCTCTGTACCGCACCGGTCATGTATGTTCGGGGAAAAGGCTACACATATCATATGGGAATATATTGTATTCATATAGAAGATGTTATGTGGTCTGTATATTAGATTGTTATGTTCATTATTAGCAATAAATACATTGCCTGCTGTCTGTCTATTAATATTGTAGGAAATTTGTTTTGTGAACAGCGAGCTGGTGAAGGACTACAAGTCCCAGGATGATAGCACTGCTATATCACAGCAGTCTGTAGATCTACGGAATAAACTATATATTAAAAAAATTAAATCACTTCATACATTTCCTTCACATCACACACAGGTACTCAGGATGTGAGTCTCTTGCAGCGCCCCGGTTCTGGCAGCAGAGGTACTCAGGCTGTGTGAGTCTCTTGCAGCACTGGGGTTCTGGCAGCAGAGGTACTCAGGATGTGAGTCTCTTGCAGCGCCCCGGTTCTGGCAGCAGAGGTACTCAGGCTGTGAGTAGAGTTGCCACCTCATCCCTTTAAACCCGAACACATATGAATTACAAAGATTCTGAGGCTAATTTAATGCAGATAAGGCAACAAGTGAGTTTAATTACCATCTTATTCAGCCTCAGAACCTGTGTAATTCATATGTGTTCGGGTTTAAAGGGATGAGGTGGCAACCCTAGTCCCGGAAGACTACGGGACCATTCAGAGCGCCGCGCGGCTTGTGCATGCACAGTGGGCATCCGGCTGTAAAGCTGTAAGCTGTCACAGCCGGGTGCCCACAGTTGCGCCTGCACCCAAAGCCTAAGGCTTACCGGTAGAAACGGTGAATATCTCCTAAACTGTGCAAGTCACCGGCGCATGCGCTCTGAAGGTCCGGCATACCGTGCTGTAAGCCAAAGGCGGGGGAGGAGTGACATCATCACGCCCCTGGCCACTCATGTAGCCGGAGGCCGCGAACCCGGAAGGAAGACCGGGGAAGATGGAAACCCTGTCAGCGCAGCACTGGAGGGCTTCGTTTTAAAGGTAAGTCTTGCATAATGTGCTAGTATGTGATGCATACTAGCACATTATGCCTTTGTCTTACAGGGGAAAGTTTTTTTGTTTTTTTTTTGCAGCGATTTTTCTACCACCTTCATTCCTGATATGTGCCTGCTGTACTTGTATGAGAAAGTATCCTGTTCTCTTTGTATTGCTTCCTTTGTGTGAAATCTCCGGTGTTCCTGCCAGTCAAAGGCGTTTAAAGTGTTGTCTATGGAGATTTTGAAGTACTTGCGCAATTGTAAAGGGTGACATGTTAGGTATCTATTAACTCGGCATAACATCATCTTTCACATTTTTTTAAAAAATGGGGTAACTATTGTGCTTTTCTTTTTCTTTTTTTAATTCATTAAAGTGTATTTTTTTTTTTTTAAATCCTGTGTGGCATTAAAAATTGCAACGATTGCCATTTTATTCCCTAGGGTCCCTGCTAAAAAAAAAAAAAAAAAAAAAAATTGTATGTTTGTGGGTTACAAGTAAAATTGTAGCAAAAAATACTGATTTAACTTGTAAACAAAAAACGCCAGAAAAATCTTAGTCAGCAAGAGGTTAAACTGAATGGGTTGTTTTACAAGGTTAGAGTTTACAGTTACACTATATTACCAAAAGTATTGGGACGCCTGCGTTTACACGCACATGAACTTTAATGGCCTCCCAGTCTTAGTCCGTAGGGTTCAATATTGAGTTGGCCCACCCTTTGCAGCTATAACAGCTTCAACTAGAGTTGCCACCTCATCCCTTTAAACCCGAAGGTTCTGAGGCTAATTAAATGCAGATAAGGCACCAAGTAAGTTTAATTACCACCTTAATCAGCCACAGAACCCGTGTAATTATTATATGTTCGGATTTAAAGGGATGAGGTGGCAACTCTAGCTTCAACCCTTCTGGGAAGGCCGTCCACAAGGTTTAGGAGTGTGTCTATGGTTGCCACCTCATCCCTTTGAACCCGAACACACATGAATTACACGGGTTCTGTGGCTGATTAAGGTGGTAATTAAACTCACTTGGTGCCTTATCTGCATTTAATTAGCCTCAGAATCTGTGTAATTCACAAGTGTTCGGGTTTAAAGGGATGAGGTGGCAACTCTAAGCATGACTATGGGAACGTTTGACCAGTTTTCCAAAAGCCCATTTGTGAGGTCAGACACTGATGTTGGACGAGAAGGCCTGGCTCACAGTATCCGCTCTAATTAATTTGAAAGGTGTTCTATCGAGTTGAGGTCAGGACTCTGTGCAGGCCAGACAAGTTCCTCCACCCCAAACTTGCTCATCCATGTCTTTATGGACCTTGCTTTGTGCACTGGTACGCAGTCATGTTGGAACAGGAAGGGACCATCCCCAAACTGTTCCCACAAAGTTGGGAGCATGAAATTGTCCAAAATGTCTTGGTATACTGACACCCTAAGTGTTCCCTTCACTGCAACTAAGGGGCCAAGCCCAACCCCTGAAAAACAACCCCCCACCATAATCCCCCCTCCACCAAATGATTTGGACCAGTGCACAAAGCAAGACCCATAAAGAGATGGATGAGCGAGTTTGGGGTGGAGGAACCTGACTGGCCTGCACAGAGTCCTGACCTCAACCCAATAGAACACCTTTAGAGCGGTGACTGTGAGCCAGGCCTTCTCATCCAACATCAGTGCCTGACCTCACAAATGCGCTTCTGGAAGAATGGTAAAACATTCCCATAGACACCCTACTAAACCTTGTGGACAGCCTTCCCAGAAGAGTTGAAGCTGTTATAGCTGCAAAGGGTGGGCCAACTCAATATTGAACCCTACGGACTAATGCTGGCCATACACTATACGAAAAATCGTCTGAAAAATCGTTCGTATGGACACTTCGTTCGTTTTTTGGCAAGTTAATGGGCACAAATCGATAATCGTTTGTGACGTTTTTGTGGGCAAAAAACGAACGGGAAGTTTGGAAAATTTCTGCCGAACGTACGATAAATTGCAAGGTTAATGTGTTTCCCGTCCGAACTGTCTGCACTAGGTATATGTAAAAAAAACGAACAAAAAATTATTTATTCATGTCCACTGAACAATTTATCGGTCATTATATGATGGCACGATCGTTTGCGGTCACGGTCGAACGTTCGTTTTTCGAAAATGGGTTCGGACGATTTTCTGTATAGTGTATGGCCAGCATAAGACTGGGATGCCATTAAAGTTCATGTGTAAATCAGTGGTTCTCAGCTCCTGTCCTCAGAACCCACTAACAGGCCAGGTTTGCAAGATTGAAATACATGACAGGTGATCTCATTTGCTGCTCAGTGATTGCAGTATTCTAGTCTGCATCTCCCCCAAGGTAATACTTAAAACCTGGCCTGTTAGTGGGTCCTGAGGACAGGAGATGAGAACCTCTGGTGTAAAGACAGGCGTTCCAATACTTTTGGCAATATAGTGTACTTTGATTCACATTGAAACCTGCGTATTCCTGTGTATTTCCCACACCATCTGGTTTTGCAGCCCATTCTTTTGAACAAGCCGCAAAACGCAGCGGAATGTGGAAAACGTAGTGCAAGTCCAACTTTTTCAGAATGCGCCGCACCACACTGCATGATACTACGGGACCCGCAAACGTGCTGTGTTTGCGAGATGCGCCAATTAATTGGCGCGCTCTCGCAAGGGCAGCGAGTTTGCCCGTGGTGCAGGAAACACACATGGAACTGGCCTTCCCCGCAGCGTGATTTGGTGTGAACCGCCCTTCGAGGGGATTGTACGGAGATTATATGACCAACTTTGGCAAGCTCAGAGGCTTGTATCCCTAGAACCCGATCCCAGTGATGCCCAGTGTTCCGTGTGCCCTAGAGAAGTCCTTGTTCCAAGTTCTTTTGTCTTCAGAGACCCTCGCCCCCCCTGTGTATGCCAAGAGAGCTTCCAGAGTACCCAAACCCATGTGCCCTGCGTACTCCATGACAATGCCGTGACAAGGTCACCTAGAGCTAGGGTTGCCACCTCATCCCTTTAAACCCGAACATATATTAATTACACAGGTTCTGAGGATAATTAAGGTGGTAATTAAACTCACTTGGTGCATTATCTGCATTCAATTAGCCTCAGAACCTGTGTAATCCATATGTGTTCGGGTTTAAAGGGATGAGGTGGCAACTCTACCCGGGACCTGTGATGTGTGTGCGGGGAGGTGGGAAAGTGCCAAATGTGACAGTGGAGTGTGAGAGGGTGGAAACAAGCTTCCCCTTTTGAGTGCAGCTCCATGTTAAGCCCACTACACATTATACAATCTGATTGTACAATCTCCCTTAGGTATACCAACTACTATGCCAAGCAAGACCGGCCTGGTTGGATTGATTGGAAAGATTAGGTAGGTCCTCATATAACACAGTTTTCATAAATCTGAAGTTGAGATAAAGGAGATTGTACAATCAGATTGTAAATGTGTGGTGAGCTTTAGAATGACCAAAACTGTGTAATATGTGAGGACAAACCTAAACACTCCATTGCATTGCTATTAAATGAGACAGGCCCTTCCACTACGTAGTTGTATGATGTATGGTCACCTTTAAATTAAGATTGGTGGGAGGGGAGTGGCTGTGTAGATGGATATAACAAACATCAGGTGAGCGGCGCTGATACCCAGAGCTTCCAGTCTTAAGCCGCAGCCAGATAGGAACAGACCACCAGTCTGTGGGACTACAAGTTATGCCGCGTACACACGGTCGACCTTTTCGGCTACAAAAGTCCGACAGCCCGTCCGACAGACGGACTTTTGGCGGACTTTCGACGGACTTTCTAACGAACGGACTTGCCTACACACGATCACACAAAAGTCCGACGGATTCGTACGTGATGACGTACACCGGACTAAAATTAAGGAAGTTGATAGCCAGTAGCCAATAGCTGCCCTAGCGTAGGTTTTTGTCCGTCGGACTAGCATACAGACGAGCGGATTTCTGGGTCTGGCGGAGTTACGACGTAAAGATTTGAAGCATGTTCCAAATCTAAAGTCCGTCAGATTTGCGGCTGGAAAAGTCCGCTGAAAGTCCGGGGAAGCCCACGCACGATCGGATTGTCCGCCGGATTTGGTCCGTCGGACTTTTGTAGACGAAAAGTCCGACTGTGTGTACGCGGCATAACAGATCAGCCTTGGATGTCTAGGGATTGATAGGTGGCAGATCAGCTTTGCGGACTGTCAAGTCTACGGACTTCTACCGATAAAACTGATATTGTTACATATTGGTGACCAGACCCACCACAATTTGCAACTGGTAGAAGGAGGAGGGTGGGGATTTTGTAGCTTTTGAACAACTAAAAAAAAAAAAAAATTTTGGTGGGCAACTAAAGCTTCCTCCCAGCAGAGTCTGTCTTCTTGACAGTAAAGGTTTCAGCTTCATTTCTCCTTGTGTTGGCCACAATGGCATCTACTGGTCTGAAGGAGTTGCTCCATCTGCCTGAACGTTTATACGGATCCGGTAACGCTGAGATGTGGACACAACTTTTGCCGTGTCTGTATTAATCGTGTGCTGGATACCCAGGTGGCTTCTGGAGGGTATTCCTGCCCAGTGTGCAGGGAGGAGTTCCCGGAACGTCCTGCACTGAGGAGGAACATAACATTGTGTAATATCACAGAGAAAATGTCACTTGCCCAGACTCCGCAAGGACCAGCAGGAACCTTCTGCACATACTGCATCCATGATTATGTTCCTGCTGCCAAGTCCTGCCTGCACTGCGAGGCCAATCTGTGTGCTGATCATCTGAGAGTCCACAGCAAGTCCCCAGAACACGTCCTACAGGATCCCAGCACCTCCCTGGAGAACCGGAAATGCTCCATCCACAGAGAGCTCCTGAGATATTTCTGCACAGAAGCGGCTCTCTAATTTAGGCAAATTAGGCGGTCGCCTAAGGCCTCGCGCTCACAGGGGCCTCGCGGCCGCCTAATTTACCTGTTCTCAATCACTGAAGTTGACGCCGGCGGCTCCGCCTACCCCCACTGGGACTTTGTGGCTTAGGAGCTGAAGGACAAATCTGATACTGCCCGCAGCCTGAGGAATAGCGGCCTCATCACGGAGCGTCCCAGTCCGTGGGGCCTCATGTGTAAGTTTTGCCTAAGGCCTCACATAGCCTAGATCCGCCTCTGTTTCTGCATTAAGGACGCCGTTTGCATCTGTGTGTCCTGTAGTCTGGCCGGACAACACCGAGGACATCAGGTTGACATGCTAGATGAGGCCTCCAGGAAGAAGAAGAATCTGAGAAAAGTTTTGGAGAAACTGACCTCAAAGATTGAGGAGGTTGAGGAAAAATGTTGAGAGGCTGCAAGAAAAATGGAGGAAAATTCAAGGAAAAACAGCTGATTTGAGACAGAGAGCCACCACCGCCTTCGGAGACCTCCGATCATTAGTGGATCTTCTGGAGGAAGAAGGTCCTGGCTGAGATCTCCCAGCAGGAAGAGCGGGGGGTCACAATCCGTCTCTAATCTCATCCGTGATCTAGAATCAAAGCGAGACGAGTTGGCCAGAAAGGTGCTCCACGTTGAGAAGCTGTTCGATGTGATGGATCCACTGATCGTCCTACAGGATCTGGAGACCAGTAGAGGTGACTTTTGTGACCCGAAACATATAGATGACATGAACTTGGATATAACTCACAGGAAGGTCTATGCCACAGATGAGCTGGATGAGAGCCGAATCACAGAGAAGGTCCAAACTTTATCCCTCCTATTGAAAGATCTGAAGTGTGGAGTCACATGGGGCCCAACCAATCTATTACTAAATAAAAACAGAGCTTGTCGTTGCGTTATCCAATAACCTGAAATCATTATCTACCCTGTTTCCCTGAAAATAAGACCTAGCGTGATTGTCGGTGATGGCTGCAATATAAGCCCTACCCCCCAAATAAGCCCTAGTTAAAGTCCTTGTAGGTCTTATTTTCAGGGTAGGGCTTATTTTCGGGGAAACAGGGTAGGGCTTATTTGGGGGGTAGGGCTTATATTGCAGCCATCACCGACAATCACGCTAGGTCTTATTTTCGGGGAAACGGGGTACATCCTCATTCGTCAAATGTTCACATTCTTGCCATGGACTTGTTACCAGCTCTACGAGCTTTTCCTCAGGAACACATTACTGGGAAGTGGAGATCGGAGGATTTGGAAGTGTGGGGGTCTGCTATGCCAGTGTGGTCGCTCCAAAACAAATCAGAGAGGACTATCATAAGTTCTGGTGGTTGAGAAAATGTTTTAACGTCCGCGACTGGAGCATATATTTCACAGTGGTGCATAACAAATCTCAAAAGCGCCTTTCCAGCAAACTTTTCAGCGATCAAATCCGGATCTATCTGGATTACAAGGCCGGGAGGATCTCCTTCTACGAGCTCTGCACCCCGATCCGACGCCTGCATACCTTCACCGCCAAATTCACAGAGCCCCTCCCTGCAGCCTTCTGGGGCTCTTATGCAACATTTAAAAATTAACAAGAAGAAATAACATAATGTCCAAATTGGTGCCCCCTATTGGTCGATTTGGTTGAACAAATTTAAAAAGGCAAGATCTGCTTAGATCGTCCTACCCCACCCATGTGTATTTAAAAGTGGGGGGGGGGGGGGGGGGATTCACGTCAAGAAAGGGTAACGTCACCATCCTTCCACAAGACTTCGGGAATAGAGAAGATCCCAAATCTCACAAGGGGTCACGAAATTTGGGATTCTGAGTGTTCCCAGGATCTCGCTGGAAAGATGGTGATGTCACCTTCTCCTTGGCTCACCTTCCGGAAACAGGGGGTAAGGTCAGTAGGTTTTCTAACTTTTTTTTCCCAGAGGTGCTTCTTTTCCATTCTAATGAAGTGATTATACATGGGGGGGGAGGCCTGGCTATAAGCAAACCATACATTCCAGACCTGCCATAACTGGCCACCTTCTGAAAATGCTGGTTGCCTGGCACTCATCCCATTGGTATTTATTAATTTGAATCTCTGACCTGGAACAATTAAGCACATTAAAGTCAGAAAGTGTTGTAACTTCTCTGCATGTGTGTTTCGGGTCGGTGAATCGTAGCAATGAGCCCAAAGGATCGGCATGACATTTAAGAAACCAGCATTTTCAGAAGGAGGTGTTGACGTTGGTAGTCCCAATTTTTCTCTAATGACAGATTTCCTTTTGCTGGGTGGGGAGACTCCAGTTATACGCCTCCTTTTCCACACTAGGGGATGTATTTATAACAACATTTTCAGAGCTATTTATCCTGTAAAACTGTATGTGCAATTGTTCTGTGAGAATGGGAAAATTAAATGTTCTCTGTACCGCACCGGTCATGTATGTTGGAGGAAAGGCTTCACATGTCATATGGGAATATATTGTATTCATATAGAAGGTATTCCGTGGTCTGTATATTTGTCATGTAATATAAATAAATAATATATTGTCCGGCCGCCTGCTGTCTGTCTATTAACATTGCAGGAAATGTGTTTTGTGAACAGCAAGCTGCTGTAGGACTACAAGTCTCAGAATGATGCCACTGCTATTTTACAGCGGTCTGTAGATTTACTGTATCCACTTTGCAGTGGAACCTCGGCGTGTGAGTAACGCGGTTTACGAGCGTTTCCCAATGCAAGCTATTTTTTTTTTTTTTTTTAAATCCTGACTTGATTTGCGAGCGTTGTCTCGCAAGACAAGCAGGATTCAAGCCGCTGGGGTGTGCAGTACTACCACATTTGGCCAGAGGTTCGGGGGGGCGCCAGAGATGCTCGGAAACATTCAATCCCGCATGTCTCTGACGCCCCCCGCACCTCTGGCCACATGCGGTACTGCATAGACAAGCAGTGGCTGGGGAACGGATTATCTGAGTTTCCATTATTTCCTATGGGGGAAATTCGCTTTGATATATGAGTGCTTCGGATTACAAGCATTCTTCTGGAAAGAATAATCAATTAACATATTTCCTTCATATCACAAACAAAAGTACAGAGCTGTGCAAGTTTCTTACAGCACTGGGGTTGTGGGAACACAGGGACGCCGGAGAGGGAGTCTCTTACAACACTGGAAACCCTGCTATACAAGAGTGTGAGTTTCTTGCAGCACTGGGGTTAAGGTAACACAGGTACACCGCAGCGTGAGTCTCTCTAGCAGCATTAGGGTTCTGGGAACAGAGGAACACAGGAGTGGGACTTTCTTACAGCACTGGGGATCTGGGGAAACGTGAGTAAGTGTCTCTTGCAGCACTGGAGTTCTGGATGCACAGTAACAAAACCCTGGGATGACTGAAGGATAGGAGTGTAGGAACACTGAGAGCCTACCAGGAGTACCCTGGGTGCAAGAACGTGTTCAGCTCTCACAGAGTGCACAGGGGTGTGAGGGTCTCTGGAGACACCGAGAGCCCTGTGCCGTAAACCGTGGCTCCTCCACGTGGGAGTGACGTCATCGCAGCTCCGGCCAGTCCCACAGCCGGGGGGGGGGGCCGCGGACCCAGAAGGAAGACCGGTTAAAGATGGAAGCAGCCTCCAGCGGTGACAGCGCATCGCTGGAAGGCTTCGTTTTCAGGTAAGTTTCACATAATGTGCTAGCATGCGATGCATACTAGCACATTATGGCTTAGAAAAAAAGGAAACTCCCAAAAATTGATGCGAAAAGATTGCCAACATCCCTAAATATATAGAAAGAGTAAACCTCAATAGTGGGATTTTAAAGGCAATTGGAAAATGTCCGATCGGAGCATGTTGTCGGAAATTCCGACCGTGTGTGGGCTCCATCGGACATTTTCCATCGGATTTTCCGACACACAAAGTTGGAGAGCAGGAGATAAAATTTTCCGACAACAAAATCCGTTGTCGGAAATTCCGATCGTGTGTACACAAATCCGACGGACAAAGTGCCACGCATGCGCAGAATAAATAAAGAGATGAAAGCTATTGGCCACTGCCCCCTTTATAGTCCCGACGTACGTGTTTTACGTCACCGCGTTCAGAACGATCGGATTTTCCGACAACTTTGTGTGACCGTGTGTATGCAAGACAAGTTTGAGCCAACATCCGTCGGAAAAAATCCTAGGATTTTGTTGTCGGAATGTCCGAACAAAGTCCGACCGTGTGTACGCCCTATTAGAAATCTTTATAGAAGAATAAATAAAAAAATGGAATTTATTTGTACAAAGTTAAAAATAGATAGTAATGAAGGACATACAAAAAGGTGATAACAAAGGCAACATAATCAAGGATAATATTTAACAATTGTGGCAATTGTTAAATATTATCCTTGATTATGTTACCTTTGTTATCACCTTTTTGTATGTCCTTCATTACTATCTATTTTTAACTTTGTACAAATAAATTCAATTTTTTTATTTATTCTTCTATAAAGATTTCTAAGAGTTTTTTCAATTGCCTTTAAAATCTACACTATTGAGGTTTACGCTTTCATTATGGCTTTACCATGCAGATCAGAAAAAAAAGTCACCAGCGGTTTACTACGGCTTTAATAAATTAAGTTATGCTGTTCCCTGAATCAGTGATTTTGTGTGTGTTGTTTTTTTTTTTTTTTTTTTTTTTTATATGTGGTTGTAGCTGTGTGCAGGCAGCTTATGTTACGCAGCAGCTGTATGAACACAGCCGCAGGTCCTAATGTGACAGGCGTATCAATGCATGTGTATGACCTCCAAACACTGACAGTGTGTATTTAGGTCCTAATTTGATAACAGGCGGCTCCAACAAACCGCTTATTCACACTGTATGGGTCAGAGAACCTGTGTGAGTAAGACCTTAGTGTTTTTTTATTATTTTTTTTTTAAATGTTAAAATAAATAATTTATTTACAATTTTGTTTTTGTTTTTTTAAATGATTCTTTACAATTTTTTCCCACAATGCTGTTGGGGGGCTTGGGTGAGATATCAGGGGTCTAAACAATTTTTTATTTTTTTTTTAAACATGTTTAATTATAATTTAAAAACAATTGTGAAAAAAAGAATTTAAAAAATATAGGGCTCACTCACACAGGTTATCTGGCCCAATCTCTGTTGCTGTGCATGATAGCTGTCATTCTCCCAGTAACTGTAGGTAGTAGATTTGGTCAACCACCAGCAAAATATGTCCATTACCAGCCCCTTCCTTTTCTGAATGGACACAGCGAGCGATCGGTATCAATCATTCCTGTGTCCATTCATAGTTGAATCATATGCTTCATAGCTGAAGCATAGTAAACTGTGTTCACCATACTTTAGTTTATGAATGAACGTCTCCTGATCATTCATCTTTAGTGCCGCTGGGGCTACAGAGAAAGGAACTGAAGAAAACCGTGTCCTCAATTCCTCAATTTGTCTCAAAGGGGAGATGTTTGGGGGTCTGTTTGAACCCCTGATATCTCACCCAAGCCCCCCCCCCCTCCCCCCCAGACAACATTGTGGAAAAAAAAAATAAATGAAAAAAAAATTGTAAAAAATAATTTTTAAAAATGGGTAAGGAGTATAATTTTGAAAGAAATTGTAAACAAATATATTTCTCACCATCTTTAAAAATTATATATTTTTTTACAATTTATTTTTTTTCCACAACATTGTCTGGAGGACAACATTGTGGAAAAAAAATAAATGAAAAATAAATTGTAAAAAATAATTTTTAAAAATGGTAAGAAATATAATTTTGAAAAAAATTGTAAAAAATATATTTCTTACCATTTTTATCAATTATTTTTTTACAACTTGTTGTCTGGGGGAGGGGGGGGAGCCTGGGTGAGATATCGGGGTTTACACGGACCCCAGACAATCTCACCTTTTGCGACGGAAAGGAATTGAGGACACAGATTCTTTAATTTTTTCCTCTGTAGCCTCAGATGCACTGAAGATGGAATGAGGCTTCCTGTTCATTCATAAACAGAAGTATAGTAAACACAGTTTGCTATGCTTCAGTTATGAATGGACACAGGAGTGATTGATACCGATCACTTACTGTGTCCATTCAGAAAAAGAAGGAGTCCGGTAAATGACACGCAGTATTTGCTGGTGTTTGACCAAATGAACTAACTACAGTTACTGGGAAAAGGACATCTATTTCTCCATCACAAACAGCGACAGTACAAGCCACCCACCCGCCAATCCTTCCAGTGATAAAATCACAATCTATCTGGATTACGATGCCGGGAAGATCTCCTTCTATGAGCTCCGCCCCCCCCCCCCCCCCTCCGATCCGACACCTTCACCACCAAAATTCACCGAACCCCCTCCATGCAGCTGGAACAATTAAGTCATAACGTCTTTACTGCATGCTTGTTCCAGTTCAGTGAATCAAAGGATCAGCATGACAGCCAGGAAAACAGCATTTCCGGAAGAAGTTGGTGTCTCATTTTTATCTGACAGATTGCCTTTGGATTGGGTGGGGGGGGCTCCAGTTATTATACTCCTCGTGCTCCACACTAAGGGATGTATTTCTAATATCATTCTCAATGCTCTTCATCATCATCTGAAACTGCATGTACATTCGTTCCTTGTGACTGGGGCAAATATCGAATATTATCAGGCTACATTCTCTGCGGTTCGAATGTTAAAGTGTCATTAAACCCAACATGTATCATATTGCAGTTTACCAATCATTTTAGATGTGGTGGCTGCATTCGTTTTTTTTTTTTGTTTTTTTTTTTTAGGCTTTTTTTCCCCCTCTGTTTTCCCCTGATCATCTGGCCAGTTGAGAAAAAGAAAAAATCCCTCTTCACTGGGACTTTGTAGGCAACACACACATGTACTTAAGCATAAAATGATATTTATTGAATATGCCTAAAAACATACGATCATAAAATGATCGATATTAAAAAAAAAGACATCAGGATTTTACAAAAATGTGCAAACATAAAAAAAAACACACAACAAAAACAAAAAACAACAAGTTACATGAAAAATATGACAGCAGAATGAGTACTCTCCAGTATACAGTGATCCCCGGTACCCGACGCGTTTCTGGTTAAAGCACCTTCGTCAGGGGTATGAAGTATTCTGGCCAGTAACACACCTCCTGCATTAGAGCACCCCACCCCCCCACACACTCTGGAGGAAGGAGCACAGGGGACACCTTTGAACAGCAGCATTGTCGGTCTGGTGGGGAGGGGGGGGGCGTTAGATGTACTAGCAGATTTAAATGCACTAACCAACTGAAGCCAAACTCCAGCTCACACTTTCTAAGCAGTTAAAGCAACAGTTTTTTTGTTCCTTTTTGGGATAAAGGTTTTACATAAATAACTTAAATCTGATCACTGTAAGCACCCCTGTCAGTGGTAAATGGTTTGTCCCAACCCCTCTAACTGCTACAGCTTGTTCTGTTGAAAAACAAGTCTTACCGGCCATATCACCAGGTGAAAATAAAGGAAAGAAGGCCTATAGAAGAAAACAAATGCATCTTTAAGAATTGGTAAGCTGCAATATAATAAATGTTTGCTTTTTGGGTTTAATACCACTTTATTCGTGGGAAAAAAAGGTGTGAATTGGATAAATACCATTATGGCCACTAGATAGCGCTAAGGAGCACATTTATTACTTATAATTTTCAGCTCCATCTAGTGGCCACAATGCGGTATGTTCCCCATTCACAATTTTTATTTTTTTTTTGCCAATGATTAACATTCGAACTGCAGAACATATAGCCTGAGAACATTTGATCCCCCCCCCCCCCCCATTCTCACAGATTAAATAGCTCTCGAAATTTGTCATAAACACACCCCTAGGTGTTAGAGCAGACCAAGACCCTACAGGGCACCTAAGCTACCCCAAGTTGCCCCATAAACTAAATTGCAGCTTCTATGGTACTTACCTGTCCCCCTCCGCCTGGTACTGGCACCAAAATGGCACTGTAGCAGGGGGCAGGATCTGTTTTCATGCAAAGCCTCTGATTGGCTGCACAGACCAGGTATCACAAGGGATTCTGCAGCAATGTTGATTTTTTTTTTTTTTTTTTTTTTTTTTGTTCTGATATAATTAGTTGGTGCCGCTTGTTGTATCAATAAATGTATCCCACTGAGATTCCAGTAGTGAGATTTGCTTAGATTTAGCTTTGTCTGATCTCCTGCTATGCAGTCTCACTTCTCTTGCTGTACATAAAAAAAAATAGGAGGAGATTGAGGACCGGTCCACATGAACGCGCCGTGCGTTCCGATTCAGATCGCATGCAAAACGCACTCTGTTTGCAAGCAGCGGGGGTCAATAGAAAGTTAACGACACCCCAAGTACAGATCGCAAACGCAGTGCGTTTGCCCGCACCGGGTGGCACGGTACTTTCGTACCATACCATCAGGTTACGGTGCGTTTTAAAAAGTAATGCATGCACTACTTTTAGCGCGGTGCGATTTTAGTCCATCAAAACGAATGGGCTGAAATCGCACCGCACAGAACCCGCTTGTGAATCGCACAGGAACGCACAGCGCGCCCTGAGAGCTGATTACAATGGGCACAGCAGGCAGGAGGAGGGTATGGATAGAACTAGTGACGGCTGGTGCTAAACTTTTTGGGAGGTCCGCACTCATCACCCCTCCCCCCCAGGTCCGCACTCACCCCTCCATGGTCGTAGCGCTGCGGCTTCCTCGGCTTTTACTCCTGGTCAACGCGATCCGCCTCCTGTCCTGATTGACCCGGGAGGAGAAGCCGGAAGACCGGATCGAATATTGATTCGCTAGTGTCTTAAGTGGGTGGGCAGAGCACTGGGCCCCGAGCCCAACATTTTTCAAGCCAATGAGAGCCTCAGTCTCTAATCATGTGCTTGGAAAAAAAAAAAAAAACATATGACTCCGGCGCCCCGCATGCAAACTACGGGGGCGGCGCCCCTTATGGACCGGCCACTCCTGGATAGAGCTGATGATCATCTAACAGGGAAATCCGCCTTCTCTGTACTGCACAGGTCATGTATGTTCAGGGAAATGCTTCACATATCATATGGGAATATATTGTATTCATATAGAACACAATAAAATACGACTAAAACTAAAACAATTCAGATGACTAAAATACAACTAAAATTTAAAAAGGCATTTTAGTCAAAAGACTATGACTAAAACTAAATCGAAATTTGACATCAAAGTTAACAGTGCTGGAAATTGCTCATGTGCGGATGTGAGACTGAGCTTGGCTAAAGCTGCCCATACACTATACAATCTGCCTGCACAATCTTCTTTAGATCTTCCAACAACTATGTAGTGCAAAAGCCTGCGTCATTGGAATTGGAATCCTCATATTACAAGGGTTCTTCCACACTTTTTTAAACTCTGTTAAATATTAAATAAACAGTGCAAAAACATAACAATCCATTGCATTGGAAGTAAATCAGCAGTACACAGTCGATCTGAAGGTGACTGCACAATCAGATTTTGTGGTGTGTAGTCACCTTTAACCACTTGCCGACCACACCAAAGCCGAATGATGGCGACAGCGCAGTTGGCCAGTTTTGGGAAGGCACCTATTGAAGTTCTCCTAGAACCACGTTCCCCGTGCCCCTGCTGTGTCACGCATCCAGCGCGCTCTGTGATCGCCGTGTCCAAAGATCGTGGTAAAGGGCCAATCACAGCGATCACAATGTAAACACACTTGCCGGTTATCGGCATTCCTCTCCTTGCGCTGTCACAGCATGAGGAGAAGAGAGCCAGTAACCAGCCAGTGTAAAAGGGGACATCTGCGCTGATTATCAGTGCCACCGATCAGTGCAGCCTCTCCAGTGCCCATCACTGTCGCCTCATCAGTGCCGCCTATCAGTGCCGCCTATCAGTGCCCATCACTGTCGCCTCATCGGTGCCGCCTATCAGTGCAGCCTCACCAGTGCCCATCACTGTCGCCTCATCAGTGCCACCTATCAGTGCAGCCTCATCAGTGCCCATCACTGTCGCCTCATCAGTGCCGCCTATCAATGCAGCCTCATCATTACCTCGTCAGTGCTGCCTCATCATACAGCCTCATCAGTACTTCGTCAGTGCCGCCTCATCAGTGCCACATATCTGTGCAGCCTCATCATTACCTCGTCAGTGCCCATCACTGTCGCCTCATCAGTGCCGCCTATCAGTGCCCATCACTTTCGCCTCACCATTACCTCGTCAGTGCCACCTATCAGTGCAGCCTCATCAGTGCCCATCACTGTCGCTTCATCAGTGTTGCCTATCAGTGCCCATTACTGTCGCCTCATCAGTGCCGCCTATCAGTGCAGCCTCATCAGTACCTCTTCAGTGCCGCCTATCAGTGCAGCCTCATCAGTGCCCATTACTGTCGCCTCATCAGTGCCCATCACTGTCGCCTCATCAGTGCCACATATCCGTGCAGCCTCATCATTACCTCGTCAGTGCCGCCTCATCATGCAGCCTCATCAGTACCTCATCAGTGCAGCCTCATCAGTGCCACCTATCAGTGCAGCCTCATCAGTGCCCATCACTGTTGTCTCATCAGTGCCGCCTATCAGTGCCCATCAGTTTCGCCTCATCAGTGCCCCCTAGTGAGGCCTCACCATTACCTTGTCAGTGCCACCTATCAGTGCAGCCTCATCAGTGCCCATCACTGTTGCCTCATCAGTGTTGCCTATCAGTGCCCATTACTGTCGCCTCATCAGTGCCCCCTATTAGTGCAGCCTCATCAGTACCTTGTCAGTGTCGCCTATCAGTGCCGCCTATCAGTACATCCTCATCAGTGCCCATTACTGTCGCCTCATCAGTGCCATCTCATCAGTACCTCGTCAGTGCCACCTATCAGTGCAGGCTCATCAGTGCCCATCAGTGAAGGAGAAAAATTACCCGTTGGCAAAATTTTATAACAGAAACCAAGAAAAACTTTAAAAAAAAAAAAATTGTGGTCTTTTTTTGTTTGTTTAGTAAAAAAAAAAAAAAAAACCCAGTGGTGATCAAATACAACCAAAAGAAAGCTCTAATTTTTGTAAAAAAAAAATTCATATGGGTACAAGTGTTGCATGACCGCGCAATTGTCATTCAAAGTGCGACAACGCTGAAAGCTGAAAATTGGCCTGAGCAGGCAGGGGGTGAAAGTGCTCGGTAGACAAGGGGTTAAATAAAGATGCAGATGGCCAGGCTGGGAGGGGGAATGTCTGTGTAGCTGATTATAACAAACATCAGGTGAGAGGTGCCGACACCCAGAGCTTCCAGTCTTGAGAAGCAACCAGATAGGAACAGTCCACCAATCTGTGGGACTACAAGTAACAGGTCATCCTTGGATGCCTTTGGAAGTTATAGGTGGCAATTCAGTTTTGCAGACGGTCTAGTCTATGGGTTTATACCGATAATACAGATTGTTACACGTTGGTAATCAGACGGGCCACACTCTACAACTGGTAGGAGGACGGGGATGTTGTAGAAATGAACTGTTGAAACTCTACAATAATTCTGGTGGTTGACCCTTCCTCCCAGCACCACTTGACCGGACTGTCTGTCTCCCTGGTGATAAAATTCTTCAATTTCATTTCCTCTTGAGTTGGCCACAATGGCAACTCCTGACCTGACAGATGATCTGAGTTGCTCCATTTGCCTGAACGTTTTTATGGATCCAGTGATGGTGAGATGTGGACACAACTTCTGTCAGGTCTGTATTGACCGTGTGCTGGACACTCAGGAGGTGTCTGGAGGTTATTCCTGTCCAGTGTGCAGAGAGGAGTTCCTGGAACGTCCTGCACTGAGGAGGAACATAACATTGTGTAATATAGCAGAGAAAATGTCACTTGCCCAGACTCAGCAAGGACCAGCGAGGACCTTCTGTACCTACTGCATCCATGCTCATGTTCCTGCAGCCAAGTCCTGCCTAATGTGTGATGCCTCTCTGTGTGCTGATCATCTGAGAGTCCACAGCAAGTCCCCAGAACATGTCCTACAGGATCCCAGTGCCTCCCTGGAGAACCGCAAATGCTCCATCCACAGAGAGCTCCTGAGATATTTCTGCATTAAGAATGAGGTTTGCATCTGTGTGTCCTGCAGTCTGGCCGGACAACACCAAGGGCATCAAGTGAACATGCTAGATGAGGCCTCCATGAAGAAGAAGGAGAATCTGAGAAAAGTTTTGAAACAGCTGACCTCAAAGTTTGATGTGGTTGAGAAAAATGTTGAGGGGCTGCAAGGAGAATGGAGGAAAATTCAAGGAAAAACAGCTGATTTGAAGCAGAGAGCCATCACTGCCTTCAGAGACCTCAGATCATTAGTGGATCTCCTGGAGGAGAAGGTCCTGGCTGAGATCTCCCAGCAGGAAGAGCAGGGGTCACAATCTGTTTCTAATCTGGTCTGTGAGCTAAAAGCAAAGAGAGACGTTTTGGCCAGAAAGGTGCTCCACATAAATGAGATGTTCGATGTGGTGGATCCACTGAGTGTCCTACAGGATCTGGAGACTAGTGGAGGTGACTTTTGTGACCTGAAACCTATAGAAGACATGAACTTGGACATAACTCACAGGAAGGTCTATTCAGTAGATGAACTGGATGAGAGCTCAATGACCGTGAAGGTTCAGACTTTATGCCAGGTATTGATAGATCTCAAGTGTGGAGTCACATGGGGCCCAACCAAACTATCCCTAAATAAAATCACAGCTTGTAGATGCATCAAGGTGTCTGATGACTTAATCTTTATCTATATCCACACGTAACTGTCAATTTACTTGTAGCTATAAACTTGTTATGAGCACCAGGAGCTTTGCTTCAGGAACACATTACTGGGAAGTTGAGGTTGGTGGATTGGGAAGTGTAGGGCTCTGCTATGCCAACGTTACCAATCATACATTGTCATTCAGAATTGAGGAAAATAAGTCCTGGTGGTTGAAGAAATCTACTAACGACATTGACTTTAAAACAATCACATGCTTCAAAATAATGCATAATGACTATATGAGCAACCTACCCATCAACCCTTCCAATGATCAAATCAGAATCTATCTGGATTACGAAGTCGGGCAGATCTCCTTCTATGAGCTATGCTCCCCGATCCAACACCTGCACACCTTCACCGCCAAATTCACAGAGCCCCTCCATGCTGCCTTTTATAGTGGTGATACAACATTCAAAATTAACTAGAGGAAAGTGTGGTGTCCAGATTGATGACCCCATCGATTGAATGTCAAACGGATTTTAAGTGTACTAAAAGGCAAGATCTTGCCCCCAACCTTCACACCGAAGAGGACAACCTCACATCCTTCCACAAGACTCTGGGACTGGCGGGGACCCCAAATCTCACCAGACAACACTCCCGCACTCTGCACTTTCTATTGAGATTTGAGATACTGGGCATTCCCAGGATCTCACTGGAAGGGTGGTGATGTCACCACCTCCTAGGCTCACCCCACCTTTTTTCTAACTTTTTTCTAACTCACGTGCATGTTTTCCACTTTAATCTCACATTTAGGATTCATTTGATTACGTGTATTTTTTAATTTTAATATATAATCTATATGTGTGTCTTTCACGTAGATGAGTTTTGTAGTGCACTATTGAACAAGTGAATTGTCAGTTTATATTTGATATAAGCATGAGTTTCAAAGTTGGTATATGCATTTGTATTTTACACTTATTAATAAATATATAATGATGAGAATATATATTTTATTATAATTTTGGGTTTTTTTGCACAATGGTAATGATTTGAGTAGGAGGGAGGTGTATTGTAATCTGCACTAAGGCTCGATTCACATCTATGCATGTTGCTTTTGAGCGTTCCTGCAGTGCTTTTTGCAGTGCTTGCTGCGTTTTTGAACATGCATTTTTGCCGTTTTGCATTTTTTTTTTTTTTTTTTTTCTGTATACAGTGTTTAAAAAAAAAAAAAAAAAAAAAAAGCAAAACGCGGCAAACGCAGTTCTTGCGTTTTTGGATGCGGGTCCATTGAATTCTATTACATGCAAAACGCTGCATTTTGCATGGAAAAAAAAGTCCCCGACCCTTTCC
The DNA here is from genome assembly GCF_042186555.1 of Aquarana catesbeiana. NCBI lineage: Eukaryota > Metazoa > Chordata > Amphibia > Anura > Ranidae > Aquarana > Aquarana catesbeiana. The sequence continues at coordinate 225,447,292 of NC_133335.1, forward strand.
AAAAACGCAGAGGCACAAAAATGCATTGATGTGAACATGATCCATAGGAACCCATGTTAAAAAATTCCCATGCATTTCTGCAAAATGCATCAAAAAACGCATTAGTGTGAATAGAGCCTTATATCACATTCATGTAGATAAGGAAACAATTAGTCACACATCGTTCATCATAGGTGCTTTATATTGAATTTAGAAATACATAGTATCATCAATATTAAAGGGGGAGGTGTTTTGTAGTTTGCACCATCAGATTCATATACCATTGGCTAGATGGTAGCATTAACAGTATTGTAGCTACCCACTATTGGCCACCTTTTTTTTTATATATATATATATATATATATATATATATATATATAAAAAAGGTGGCCAATAGTGGGTAGCTACAATACTGTTAATGCTACCATCTAGCCAATGGTATATGAATCTGATGGTGCAAACTACAAAACACCAGTGTGTATGTATATATGTGTATATATATATATATATATATATATATATATATATATATATATATATATATATATATATATATATATATATATATATATATATATATACTGATGTGAATGTGCAGTGTAAATTGATGGCGCTATAGAAGTACCTAAATAATAAATGTACATGGCCACATAGGCTAACACTGAACTGTGTTTTAGACCCCTTTCACACTGTAACACGTTGGCGGTAAAAGGCCGCTACTTTTAACGGCACTTTACCGTCGTTTTAGCAATGCTTTTCAGTCGCTAGTGGGGCACTTTTACCTCTGTTAGTGGCTGAGGAAAGGGTTAAACCGACGAGCGCCGCTGCCACAGTGCTTTGCAGGTGCTTCGGCAGCGCTGCCCATTCATTTCAATGGTGGTTTAGGAGCGGTGTATACACTGCTCCCGCACCACCTCAAAGATGCTGCTTGCAGGCTTTTTTTTTTTTTTTTTCCCATCCAGCAAGTGTACCGCCCCAGTGTGAAAGCACCCAGGCCTTCACACTGGGATGGCTTGGGGGCGCTTTTCAGGCACTTTACAGGCGCTATTTTTAGCGCTAAAATGCCTGAAAAGCACCTTCAGTGTGAAAAAAGAGGTTTTGAAGGAATAAAAAACATAAGCCAGACACCTGTAAACACAGCATGTTGGTTTTTTTTTTTTTTGTTTTTTTTTTTTTTACGCCATGTGCATGACCCCTTATAGCCACTAGATGGCATGGGGGAGCATAAGGAATTTCTTTGTAACATGAGTTACAATGTAACAAGAATTAATAAATGTATGAATTGGTTACTATATTTTGCCAGTTTCTTCCAGAGTTCTAATGTAACCATTGTAGAGAACGCTAAAGGGAATTGACAAATGAACCAATCATTACAATTCTTGACTAATTCCCACAATTGCTACATTAGAACACTGGAAGGCATTGGCAAATGAATGTAACCGATTTTATTAGATGTATTTACTATTTCTCTCTAGTGCACATGTGTCAAACATAAGGCCCACCGACCGAATCCGGTGTCTTGCCAAGAATGTTCCCTCGGATAAGTTCCCCCCCTGTACTGCGCAGGAGCAGCGCCTGCGCAGTACGGACTACTGTCAGCCGCCGGAGATAGCCGAAGCTCAAACGCGTCAATCAGCTGTACACGGCGCCTGCGCTCTGGGTCCAGGTTCCTTCCCCACCATCCAAGTGGACCTAGAGGGGGAATCTAAAAGAGCAGAGCGAAGCGAGGCCGTGCCCGAAGCGTGGTGAGCGTACAGCTGATTTTCAGCTATTCCGCTTCGGCTATTTCCGCCGGATCCTACTGCGCAGGCGCAGCACCTGCGCAGTAGAGGGGGGAACTTAGCCGCCGAGCGGAACTTTCTCGGCAGAACACCGGCCTTCACACCACTCCTGCAGCCCCCACCTTGTCTCGGCAGTCAGTAGCAGAGAGGAGGACAGAACTCCCCTGCCAGATCCTGCGCTTTTCCATGCAGCCACAGAGAGTCTTGTCTCTGCCCCCCCCCCCCCTTCTCTGTGCTGCCCCAGCACCCCTTTGTCTCCACCTCCCCTGGTCTTAGCATTCAGCAGACTCTGGCAGCTGACTCCGGATCTCCTCCAGTCCTTATATTTATAATATATAGTGTGTGTGTATGTGTAATATGTGTGTGTGTGTGTATATATATATATATATATATATATATATATATATATATATAAAATGTGTGTGTGTATATAAATTTTTTTTTTTTATTAATAATCATAATAAATATAATATGTGTGTTATGATTATTAAAAATATATACATTTATTTTTTAAATAAATTATATAATATTTTTAAATATATATTTTTTTTAATAAAATAATCATAATTCATTTTTTTTGTTAAATTTATTTATCTATAATATAAAGTGTTATAAATTAGATGTCTAACATTATTCTTTAACCCCTCCCCACCCAGCCCTGGTGTCCCTTTTTAATAAGGTCGGTACGCCTAGGGTGGAAAGGATTGGCCAATCGCATGACCCCTGTGATTGGTTGTTACAGTGGTCACATGAGTCGGTTACGTTGACTCCCAATCATTAGAACAGACTGAGAGCTGGGTGTGTACAGTGAAAGTTCTGCCACCTATGGACACGTGTGTGTGTGTCATGTGTGGTCAGGCTCACATCTGTGTGTTTGCAGATTTCTAGAAATGCATTGCAGCCCATTTCACATTCCTTCCTGTGAGTCCCGTTCACATCTGTGCCGTTTCCTCCGGTGAGTTCTTTGGAAAGGTGCAGAGACTTTTTTACGTGAAGTATGGTGTGTTTTTTTTTTTTTTTTGGCTTCATAGACTTCAATGGCATCACATTGAAAAATGCATCAAGCACGCAATAACAGGCCTCAAATACGCATCCGCCACACATGTATAGATGTTAAGGGCCCGTTCACGCTAATGCATTTTTTTTTTTTTTTTGATAAACACAAGAAAAATGTCTCCCTTTAAACTCTATGGGACGCTTTACTTTGCGCTACGGATGTGGTGCGTTTTGGAAAGTCCTGCATGCTGCATCTTTAGTGTGGTTTTCCAAAAACACAGCTTCCTATTGAAACTAATGGAAAACACATCAAAAACGCACTGCAGTTGCATTTTTGGTGTGTTTTTGGAGTCATGTGGTTCATGTTTCATGCCAACCAAAAAAAAACGCACCAGAAATGCATCAAAATGCATATGCAATGCGTTTTTGCACCTTAAAATCTGCCCTCTTTGCAGCTGCAAGTGGTTAAAGGGGTATTAACCCAAAATGTAATATATTGCAGATCTGGTGGCTGCATTCTTTTTTCTTTGTCTTTTTCCTCTATTTTCACCTGGTGATCAGGTCAGTAAGACACCTCCTGTAATAGTGAGACACAACTCTGGAGGAATGAGCACAGGAGGCACAACGGACAGCAGCACTGCCAGTCGGGGGAGGGGAGTGTTGGGTATGCTAGCAGATTTAGATGCAATAACAAATTGAAGCCAGTTATTTCTTTTTGGGATAAAGGTTTTACACCCATAAATAAAAGCTGATCATTGTAAGCTTCATTCACACCTGGGCATTCCAGCAGATAGCTGCCATAACCCCGGTATTGTTTTAAAACAGCGCGTGGTCTGCTTTCAGATAAAAGTGGTCTCAGCGGCGGATTCGCTTGCCAGAGCCGTCGGTAGCGGCGGAGACGATCGGGGTCCTTTTCCCTCAGTAGCATGGAGCTGAGTGAGGGAAAGATGGCTCCCGCTCGGCTCCATACCATTGGATGACGGAAGAGACGTCAAATGTCACTTCCACCCAATGGTCTTAAAGGAGAATTTTTTTTTTTTTTTTGCATTTAAGTGTAAATGTGAGCTCTGAGGTCTTTTTGACCCCAAATCTCACATTAAAGAGGTCCTGTCATGCTTATTTCTATTACAAGGGATAAAAAAAATGAATAAAAACCAAGCGCTGATGTGGATAGATATGTGTGATATAAATAAATTGTGCTTAAAAATATATATATACCAATATAGTTAGTGCTATGAAAAAATCAGTAAATTAAAGCTGCTATCAATATAGGGTGATCAGATATTGTGCACTATTTATTTAAAGCGCATCAATTTTATACTTATTTCTATTACAAGGGATGTTTACATTTCTTGTAATAGGAATAAAAGTGACCCAAATATTTTTTTTTTTTTAAAGGACAGTGTAAGGCCTCATGCACACGGACGTTTTTACAGCTGCTTTTTTGAGCTTTTTTTTCAGCTTAAAAAGGCCTGTCTATGTTAGTCTATGGCTTCATGCCCACCTAGGCGTTTTTGAGCTGCAAAAAAAAAACAGGACCAGTGGGTTCTGAGAGACGTTTTTCAGCTGTAAAAACGCTCTAACGCTGATAAACGCTCAAAAACGTCATTCACCAATGTTTTTTAACGTTTTTGATCCATTGGAAAAAAAAAAAGTGAAAAAAAAACGCTAAAAAACGCTAACGCGGAAAAACGCTAAAAAACGCTATTGCAAAAATGTTAAAAAAAGCTGAAAAAAGTTTAAAAAAAAATCACTGCAAAGATACTGGCGTTTTCATAACGTTATTTTAACAGCCTGTGTGCATGAGGCCTAAAAATTAAAAAGTAAAATAAGAAAAATGCAGAAGCGAACACATACGTAAGTCGCGCCCGCAAACGAAAATGGTATTCAAACCACACATGTGAAGTATCACCGCGATCGTTAGAGTGAGAGCAATAATTCTAGCACTAGACCTCCTCTGTAACTCAAAACTGGTAACCTGTAGGAATTTTTAAACCTCACCTATGGAAATTTTTAAGGGTCAAAGTTTGTCGCCATTCCACGAGCTGGCACAATTTTGAAGGGGGACATGTTGGGTATCAGTTTTCTCGGTGTAACATTATCTTTTACAATATTAAAAAAAAAAAATTGGGCTGACGTTACTGTAAGAAAAGTGTTTTTTTTTTTTTTTTCCCCAAAAAAATTGCGTTTGTAAGACCGCTGCACAAATACGGTGTGACATATACTATTTCAACGACCGCCATTTTATTCTATAGGGTGTCTGAAAAAATAAATATATAATGTTTGGGGGTTCTAAGGAATTTTCTAGCAAAAAAAAAAAGATGTTTTTTTACTTGTAAACAACAAATCTCAAAAAGAGGCTCGTTCCTTAATTTGGTTAAAGGGAAACATTTTTCTTGCGTTTTTTCTTGCAAGGAAAAAAAAAACGAAAAAATGTATCCGTGTGAAAAGGGCCCTTAGTATCCCGTAGAAGCTTTTCCTTTTCTTTTTCTTTTTTTTTTTTTGTTCACAGCTTTTCAATGATATTCCAAAACAGCGACCGCACACAGAATGTAAAATTCAAAGCCATCCATGTGTAGCTGACAGATGACGGGGGGGGGGGGGGGGGTGTATACTTTTGCGCAGAGGGATGTCTGTATTGGCGGTGTGGTGCGGCCAGTTACATTTTGCGTTTAGCGGAGTGACAGCCGCCATCCTGGAGCGCCGCATTGATTTTTATCACCCAGGTTATTAATAATTTCCCCCCCTCCCCTCCCCCAGCTTCAGATCAGTTAACCAGCAGCTCCATCCGACCGTTTTATTGTCCCGTTCTATAATTCATGAGGACGAGCGTCAGAGATGAGCCCGGCCGCGCCGTCTCCTCACTTTTCTTGCTCGCTGTAATGGGGATGTTAATGAAACAAACATTGCAGCCGCCTGGCGTAGCCGTCCGTGACGCATTTCTCTGCGGCGGAACGCGTTTGTTTTTTCAGTTTTATGTAACGCAGATGGTGCCACCGGCCCACGTCTCCTCACCCGCTGAGCGTGATATTAAAGGGGAACTCCTCCTCTGTAATCATCAGCTGATTGATTGGTGAAGAAGAAGGGAGAGGGGGGAGGGGGGGTGACCCCAATCTTCCACTCAGTTTGTAGTACCGGCTCCTCTCCTGGACTGAAATGGCTTCCTCTGAATTCACCGCACACTGTGAGCTTCTCACACTGTAATGCGCCATAGAAGCTGCAGGAAGTCAGATAGAGCTCTCCTCATATCCTCCCCGGAGGACGTCCAATGGACATGTGCGCTTCGCTTCGTTCCGATTTTAAAATTTGGACGAATTTTTCATTTTTCACAAATTCGGATGTATCCGAATCTCCAAATTAGAATAGTACAGAAATTTTTTAAACTAATCCGAAAAAAAAATTTGGATGAAATTTGAATAGTTTTCGAATTCGAATAGTTTGCCAATTTCCAAAGAATAAAATAGAATAGAAATTATTTTTTTTCTATTCTATTCCTTTATATTCTCTTTGGAAATTGAAAAACTATTGAAATTCTATAACTTTTCGAATTGATTCGAAAACGAATGAAACAAATTTAACTAAACGAAATGTTGTAAAAAACGCAACACTTTTTTTTTTTGTTCTTTTTTTTTTTTGTTCTGCCCATGCCTAACATCCAGCATTATCTAGATCAGGGATATGCAATTAGTGGATCTCCAGCTGTTACAAAACTACAAGTCCCATCATGCCTCTGCCTCTGGGTGTCATGCTTGTGGCTGTCAGAGTCTTGCTATGCCTCATGGGACTTGTAGTTCTGCAACAACTGGAGGTCCGCTAATTCCATATCCCTGATCTGGATCTTTCCTCCCTCGACGTGACTGTCCCTGGCCCGCCCCCTTTCGTTTATTGGATTTCAGTCTCAGCATCACATGTGGGCGTTACCTATGCAAATGCAGCCTGCCTAGGAAATCCCACTCCTGCCGACAGATACTCGCCCATTTTGATATTTGCATAACTCCTCCCACTGCATGCACCAGGGCTGACGGCTCTTGATAGGAGCCAGTGGTGGCTGGTAGTAAATTCTTTTTTGGGGGGGGGGGGGTGCAAACGATCCACCCCCTGTCACCAGATGGTTGGGTCAAAGGCACCCCCCCTGCATTACGAGCCGGTGTTTCGTCAGATTTGGTGACCCGTTAGAATGTGTATGGAAGTGACGTTCTGTCGCCGCCATCTTGCTACACCCCCCACACTCCTCCACAGTAAGGATACACTGAGAAGGGGGAAAGCGGACATCTTGTTACACCCACCGGAGTTTTGCATTTTACAGTTATACAGTAGTGAAATACAGGACTTCCGACTCTGACTGGTTAGATGTTGAATTTTATAAGCAGCAGCAAGCCTGATGATCTCACAGGTTTGCTAATCTGACAGACGTTCGCTGCTTTTAAAATTCAACATCTAAACATTCATACGGAGTTCTAAGTCCTGTATTTCATGATATAAACTCACTTTGCTGTTAAAAATAAGTGTAAAATGCAAAACTCCGGTGGGTGTAGCAAGATGTCCACTTTCCCCCTTCTCAGTGTATCCTTACTATGGAGGAGTGCGGGGTGTAGCAAGATGGCGGCGACAGAACGTCCCTTCCATTACACATTCTGACGGGTCGCCTAATCTGACGAAACACTGTCACTGATAGGAGCACTGAGGCAGAGAGCTGTTTTCAGGAAGCAGCTCCTCCCACCGGTCACGAGCTCCTCCCACCAGTCATGAGCTCCTCCCACCGGTCACGATCTCCTCCCACCAGTCACGATCTCCTCCCACCAGTCATGATCTCCCTGTTTTCAGGAAGCAGCTCCTCCCACCGGTCACGAGCTCCTCCCACCGGTCATGAGCTCCTCCCACCGGTCACGATCTCCTCCCACCAGTCATGATCTCCCTGTATTGCATAGGGAAACACAGAGACCCAGTGATATCACTAAGTGTAAAATAAGATGTGTAATGAGAACAGAAACATTTTTTTTTTCTTTTTAAATCTCCTGAGCATGTTCGTTGGTTGGGTGGTTGGTTGGTTTGTTGGTTGGGTGGGGGACAAAACATAAGCAGGTTTAACTTCGGCGTTGATAAATTGTCTTTAGTGGCCGGGAAATCTGCCGCTGTCCTATCGCTGGAATTACCATTTATATTACAAAACTTTGCCACAAAGGCAGAAAATCTGCTGCCAGGAAGACGGGATTCTGATCAGAGATCCGAGGATCTCCCCGGGGAGCGTCTCCTGTAAGAAGGACACAAATCCGGACTTTTCACAGATCAACGTCGGAGTCTGGAAGGAGCCGAGGGACACGAAAATGGAGTCGCTGCGTTTCTAATACGCGCCGGGAACACGCCGTTCGGAGTTCTGAGGAAAAAGCAGAAAAGAACTCATCCGTTAAGATAGCCACACACTATGCAATGTGATTGTACAATCTCCTTTACCCAAATAATGTCAGGACAAAACCGAAACAATACTTGTATCCTCTTCATGACCGAGCTAGAGCCAAATGATGGCGACAGTGCGATCGCACTTTGCTGGGAGGGCGTCTATTGATCGCACTTCCTGTGCACCCCCTGCATGTGCGCATCGGCAGGGATCTGTGATCCGGGTAAAGAGCCAATCACAGCCGATCACAGTGTAAATACGATTTGCCGGTTATCGGCAGTCCTCTCCTCACGCTGACAGTAGGTGAGGAGAGGAGAACTGATAAGTGGCAATCCACACAGGGGACATCTACACTGATTATCAGTGCTGCATCATCAGTGCCTATCATTGCCTATGAGTGCCCATCAGTGCTGCCTATCAGTGCCCATCAGAGCCGCCTCATCAGTGCCCACCAGTGCTGCCTGTCAGTGCCTGTCAGTGCTGCCTATCAGTGCCCATCAGAGCCACCTCATCAGTGCCCACCAGTGCTGCCTGTCAGTGCCCATCAGTGCTGCCTGTCAGTGCCTGTCAGTGCTGCCTATCAGTGCCCATCAGAGCCACCTCATCAGTGCCCATCAGAGCCGCCTCATCAGTGCCCACCAGTGCTGCCTGTCAGTGCCTGTCAGTGCTGCCTATCAGTGCCCATCAGAGCCACCTCATCAGTGCCCACCAGTGCTGCCTGTCAGTGCCCATCAGTGCTGCCTGTCAGTGCCCATCAGAGTCACCTCATCAGTGCCCATCAGAGCCGCCTCATCAGTGCCCACCAGTGCTGCCTGTCAGTGCCCATCAGAGCTGCCAATCAGTGCCCACCAGTGCTGCCCATCAGTGATGCCTATTAGTACCGCCTCATCAGTGCCCACCAGTGCTGCCTGTCAGTGCCCATCAGAGCCGCCTCATCAGAGCTGCCAATCAGTGCCCACCAGTGCTGCCCATCAGTGATGCCTATTAGTGCCCATCAGAGCCACCTCATCAGTGCCCACCAGTGCTGCCTGTCAGTGCCCATCAGTGCTGCCTATCAGTGCCCATCAGAGCCACCTCATCAGTGCCCACCAGTGCTGCCTGTCAGTGCCCATCAGTGCTGCCTATCAGTGCCCATCAGAGCCGCCTCATCAGTGCCCATCAGAGCCGCCTCATCAGTGCCCACCAGTGCTGCCTGTCAGTGCCCATCAGTGCTGCCTATCAGTGCCCATCAGAGCCGCCTCATCAGTGCCCATCAGAGCCACCTCATCAGTGCCCACCAGTGCTGCCTGTCAGTGCCCATCAGTGCTGCCTATCAGTGCCCATCAGAGCCACCTCAAAAGTGCCCACCAGTGCTGCCTGTCAGTGCCCATCCGAGTCACCTAATCAGTGCCCATCAGAGCCACCTCATCAGTGCCCACCAGTGCTGCCTGTCAGTGCCCATCAGAGCCGCCTCATCAGAGCTGCCAATCAGTGCCCACCAGTGCTGCCCATCAGTGATGCCTATTAGTACCGCCTCATCACTGCCCATCAGTGCTGCCTGTCAGTGCCCATCAGAGCTGCCCATCAGTGATGCCTATCATTGCCACCTATAAGTGCCTCATCACTGCTGCCAATCAGTGCCCACCAGTGCTGCCAGTCAGTGCCGCCTCATCACTGCCCATCAGTAGTGCCAACCAGTGATGCCTAGCATTGCCACCTATCAGTGCACATCAATGAAGGAGAAAAATTATTTACAAGACTTTTTTTTTTTTTTTTTTTTTTTTAATTTTTGGTCTTTTTTAATTTGTTTAGCAAAAAAATAAAAAAAAATCCAAGTGGTGATTAAATACCACCAAAAGAAATCTCTCCTTGTGTGAAAAAAATGATAAACATTTCATATGAGTTCAGTGTGTTGTATGACCGCAATTCAAAGTGTGACAGCGCTGAAAGCTGAAAATTGGCCTGGGCAGGAAGGAAGGGGGTAAAAGTGCCCGGCAGGCAAGTGGTTCATTTGTATCAAGCCAGGCAGGCCTTTGTACTACAGGGCTGGCAGGAGCTCTAAAGAAGATTGCACAACCAGATTGTACAGTGTGTGGTCAGCCGTACAGAGACAGAAGATTCTGAGATCTGTTCCCGGATCCATAAGGAATCCAATGAGAGGGTGTGAGGGGGTGAAGGTCATTTTTAAAGTGAACCTGTGCCCAGGCTGTGCAGTTGTAAGTTGTTACATACATGGAATGAGCAGTAGGGGGCGGTATTGTTTGCATAATCACAATCACTAATCATGTTATTAAAATAAACGAACGTTAAAATTAAATGCCACCAAAAAAAGGTGAATAAAGCACTGTGGAGTATAGGACAGTATACAGCAGTGGGAGGTATATAAGATACAGCACAGTATAAAGTGGTGTGACGTATATTACATACAGCACAGTCTACAGTGATTTGTGGTATATAATGTAAAATACAGTATACAGCAGTGTGGAGTATACGACGTACAGTACAGTCTACAGAGGTGTGGAATATATACCATACAACACAGCCTACAGGGGTGTAGAGTATATAAAGTACAGCACAGTATACAGAGGTGTTAAATACTGTATATGGTTTATACTATACAACGCAGTCTACAGGGGTGTGGAGTATATAACGTACAGCACAGTATACAGAGGTGTTAAGTATATACCATACAAGACAGTCTACAGGGGTGTGGAGTATATAACATATAGCACAGTATACAGAGGTGTTAAGTACTGTATATTCTAGACAACACAGTCTACAGAGGTGTGGAGTATATAACGTACAGCACAATATATAGAGGTGTTAAGTACTGTATATACTACACAATGCAGTCTACAGAGGTGTGGAGTATATAACCTACAGCACAGTATACAGAGATGTTAAGTACTGTATACACTATACAACACAGTCTACAGGGATATGGAGTATATAATGTACAGCACAATATACAGAGGTGAAAGGTATATACTACACAACGCAGTCTACAGAAGTGTGGAGTATATAATGTACAGCACAATATATGGAGGTATTAAGTACTGTATATACTACACAACGCAGTCTACAGGGGTGTGAAGTATATAACGTACAGCACAGTATACAGAGATGTGAAGTATATAACATACCGCACAGTACTTAGTGGTGTGAAGTATATTACTTACAGCACAGGCTACGGTAATGTAATTACTTATAGCACAGGCTACAGATTGTATAACACACAGCACAGTATACAGTGGTGTGATGTACATAAGGTACAGCACAGTATACAGCAGTGTGGAGCATACAACATACAAAACAGTATATGGGATGTGGTATATATAACATCCCACACAGTATACAGTGGTGAGAAGTACATAACATACAGTACACTATACAACAATGTAAAGTATATAACGTACAGCACAATCTATAGCAGAGTGAAATACATACCATACATACCAGCACAGAAAACAGTAGTGCGAAGTATATAACATGCAGCACAGTCTACAGGGTTGTGGAGTATATGCCAGACAGCACAGTATACAGGTGTGCAGACTATATAACATTCAGCACAGTGTACAGTGATGTTATTTATATAATATACAGTACAGTATACAGAAGTGTAGAGTATATAACATCTCACACAGTATACAGCAGTGTGAAGTATAAAACATATAGGACAATGGTGTGAAATATATACCATACAGCACAGCATACAGTGGTATGAAGTATATAACGTACAGCACAGTATGCAGAGGAGTTAAGTTTTTTAACTTACAGCACAGGCTACAGGAGTGTGGAGTATATAACATATAGTATATATTTAAAAAAAATATATATATATGTATGTATGTGTTTTATGTTCTATCAGCTAATGGCTTCTCCTCTCTCCTCTGCAGGGGTTCTGTGGCTCTCCATTGTGGCCGAGGTCTTGTATATCACATTGCTCCTTACAGGAGTGAGCCTCATGTCTGTGGAAGTTTGTTATTACACGTCTGTAATTGACGGACTCAAACTCAACGCCTTTGCCGCCATTTTTACTGTATTGTCAGGTATGTGACTATGTCCCTCTTCTATATGACTATGGCCAATGTTCCCTCTTCCTTGGATTGTCAAAATTAAATTATGTATCCATTAGAGCAGCAGGTACAAAACTGAACACAGGGTCTGTGCGCCACCAAGTGGTTATAAGTGGTAATACGGATTTGTTTCATTTTTAGTTCCAAGCCTGGTGGTTCCATTCCTTGTAGTGCTGGTCAACTTTCTTGGTTTGGGGGGCCACAAGTGCAACCCTCAACATCACCAAAGAGCCATAATAGCCAGTGTACCCAGTGTCAGGGACACACAACAGGATGTAGTCAAAGACTATGGGCACGATACAAGAGATGGTCAGAGACTGCAGAGAAAATACAAGAGACAGAGACTGCAGACACGCTATAGGAGATGGTCAGAGACTGCAGACATGACACAAGAGATGATCAGAGACTGTGGATATGACACAAAAGAGATGGTCAGAGACTGCACACAGGATACAAGAAACGGTCAGAGACTGCAGAAGTGATACAAGTGATGGTCAGAGACTGCAGACATGATACAAGAAATAGTCAGAGACTGCGGACATCATACAAGAGATGGTCAGAGACTGCAGACATGATACAAGAGATAGTCAGAGACTGCGGACATCATACAAGAAATGGTCAGAGACTGCAGACATCATACAAGAAACGGTCAGAGACTGCAGAAGTGATGCAAGTGATGGTCAGAGACTGCAGACATGATACAAGAAATAGTCAGAGACTGCGGACATCATACAAGAGCTGGTCAGAGACTGCAGACATGATACAAGAGATAGTCAGAGACTGCAGACATCATACAAGAAATGGTCAGAGACTGCAGACATGATACAATAAATGGTCAGAGAATGCAGACGTGATACAATAAACGGTCAGAGACTGCAGAAATTGTGCAAGTGATGGTCAGAGACTGCGGACATGATACAGGAGATGGTCAGAGACTGCAGATATGATACAAGAGATGGTCAGAGACTGCAGACATGATACAAGAGATGATCAGAGCCTGTGAACATGATACAAGAGATAGTCAGAGACGGCAGACATGATAAAAGAGATGGTCAGAGACTGCGGACATGATACAAGAGATGGTCAGAGACTGCAGACATGATACAAGAGATGGTCAGAGACTGCAGACATGATACAAGAGATGGTCAGAGACTGCAGACATGATACAAGAGATGGTCAGAGACTGCGGACATGATGCAAGAGATGGTCAGAGATGGCAGACATGATACAAGAGATGGTTAGAGACTGTGGACATGATGCAAGAGATGGTCAGAGATGGCAGACATGATACAAGAGATGGTCAGAGATGGCAGACATGATACAAGAGATGGTCAGAGATGGCAGACATGAAACAAGAGATTGCACATCTTCTGGAAACTCTGACTGCTTCCTGAATTTATATTATGCCATCTTTGACCATCTCTTATGATACAAGAGATGGTCAAAGACGGCAGACATGATACAAGAGATGGTCAGAGACTGCGGACATGATACAAGAGATGGTCAGAGACTGCGGACATGATACAAGAGATGGTCAGAGACTGCGGACATGCTACAAGAGATGGTCAGAGATTGCGGACATGATACAAGAGATGGTCAGAGACTATGGACACGCTACAAGAGATGGTCAGAGATTGCGGACATGATACAAGAGATGGTCAGAGACTGTGGACATGCTGCAGGAGGCTGTCAGAGACTGGTAACTTGCTATAAGAATTATTGGAGACTGGGGCCAAGCTTCAGGAGCCATAGACACATTACAGGTGACTGCTAGAAATCACTGCTATTACAGGGCAATAAGGAAACACAGATTAGTATCTGCAGGGGCCCCAAGGGTCACACAAACGCTGAGCACTGAGCGTACAGCAGCACACAACGTCCCCTCCGCACGGACTCCGTTCATTCTTCGAAAATTCTGAAATATTTATTAATATAAATTCAGGAAGTGGTCAGTTTTTCCAGAAAATGTGCAATTGGAGCCTCATTAAAAAAAGAGTTTTAGGAAATAAACTAACTTCAGCTGGAGGATAAATTCCACAAGACGAGTTTTCTAGAAGCAGAGCATTAGATTCAGAAAGATTTATGTTTGTCCTCAGCTCTGCTCCAGTTTTGGCTTCCTTCTTGGAAATTCCACATTCCACCTCCGTATTATAAATGACATTTCAGAAAGGCAGAAATATTCCACAAATATTCCACCAATGTGCAAACACCGGCGCCCTCTGTGGGATCACATGGTAAAATCATCAAGGTGGTTCTATTCGAATATTTTTACTTCCTTCTCCTGATTTTTGTTACTTTTGTTGTAATTCTTTTATTTTATTTTTTTATTACTCATGGCAATATCAGTGGATCTGAGAACTGCTCACCTTGCCTGGTGGCCCAGATGATGGTGTACCCGCTGTACATTGTATGTCCCTTTAATTGTTAAAAAAAAGTCACAACAACAGAGTTTCAGAAGCCAATGAATACCCCAAAAGTTAATGAGAAACACCCAACACATAAAAAAGAAAATAGTGCCAACAGCTGTATGAAAAATATTTTAATGTAGCACAATTAAAAGTCCTTTAAGAGCCAATGCAATTGACTAGAATTAGCATGCTCTTGACAGTGAAGCACACAAGTGAGACTACACACGGGGTCCCTTTATAAAAAAAATCACTGATGTGACAAACATTTGCACAACCACCATGAAAACTTGCCATATTTTGTCTAATATGATTATCTCCTATGATCATACATACCATCTAGTGGCCATAATGCGATATTTTCCTGAAATATCTCATTTAGGAATATACTGCGTTATGGCCACTAGATGGCACTGATGATCTGCAGATATGACACAGGAGATGGTCAGAGACTGCAGAGGTAATACATGAAATGTTCAGAGACTGTGAAAATGATACAAGAGATGGTCAGAGACTGTGAAAATGATACAAAAGATGGTCAGACACTGTTGACATAATACAAGAGATGGTCATAGACTGCGGACATGATACAAGAGATGGTCAAAGACGGCAAACCTGATACAAGAGATGGTCAGAGACTTTGAAAATGATACAAAAGATGGTCAGACACTGCTGACATGATAAAAGAGACGGTCAGACACTGCAGATATGATACAAGAGATGGTCAGAGAGTGCAGACTTGATAAAAAGAGATGGTCAGTGACTGCAGACATGATAGAAGAAATGGTCACATGATACAAGAGATGCTCAGAGACTCTGGAAATGATACAAAACATGGTCAGAGACTGCAGATTTGATAAAAGAGATGGTCAGAGACTGCAGATATGATACAAGAGATGGTCAGAGAGTGCAGACTTGATAAAAAGAGATGGTCAGCAACTACAGACATGATAAAAGAAATGGTCAGCACTGCAGACATGATACAAGAGATGGTCAGAGACCGCAGACATGAAACAAGAGATTGCACATCTTTTGGAAACTCAGACCGCTTCCTGAATTTATATTATATTATATTATGCCATCTTTGACCATCTTATATGATACAAGAGATGGTCAAAGACTGCAAACCTGATACAAGAGATGGTCCAAGACTGCAGACATGATACAAGAGATGGTCCAAGACTGCAGACATGATACAAGAGATGGCCAGAGACTGCAGACATGAAACAAGAGATGGCCAGAGACTGCAGACATGATACAAGAGATGGTCAGAGACTGCGGACATGATACAAGAGATGGCCAGAGACTGCAGACATGATACAAGAGATGGTCAGAGACTGCGGACATGATACAAGAGATGGTCAGAGACTGCGGACATGATACAAGAGATGGTCAGAGACTGCGGACATGATACAAGAGATGGTCAGAGACTGCGGACATGATACAAGAGATGGTCAGAGACTGTGGACATGATACAAGAGATGGTCAGAGACTGCGGACATGATACAAGAGAGATGGTCAGAGACTGTGGACATGCTGCAGGAGGCTGTCAGAGACTGGTATCTTGCTATAAGAATTGTTGGAGACTGGGGCCAAGCTTCAGGAGCCGTAGACTGGGGACACATTACAGGAGACTGCTAGAAATCACTGCTATTACAGGGCAATAAGGAAACACAGATTAGTATCTGCAGGGGCCCCAAGGGCCACACAAACACTGAGCACTGAGCGTACAGCAGCACACAACGTCAAACGCAAACCTGATACAAGAGATGGTCAGCAACTACAGACATGCTAGAAGAGATGGTCAAAGACTGCAGACATAATACAGGACATGGTCAGAGACTAGAAATGATACAAAAGATGGTCAGAGACTGCAGATATGATATAAGAGATAGTCAGAGAGCACAGACTTGATAAAAAAGAGATGGTCAGTGACTGCAGACGTGATACAAGAGATGGTCAGAGAGCGCAGACATGATACAAGAGATGGTCAGAGATTGCAGACATGATACACATGGGGTCCATTTTATAAAAAAAATCACTGATGTGACAAACATTTGCACAGCTGCAACGAAAAACTTGCCATATTTTGTCTAACATGATGATTTCCTATGATCATACATACCATCTAGTGGCAATAATGCGGTATTTTCCTGCAATACCTCATTTAGGAATATACTACGTTATGGCCACTAGATGGCACTGATGATTGTAGGAATTGTTTGTCACATTCTTACAAACATGAGATTATTGGCAAATGTTGTATGGTGGGAGGGAATGTTGAAAATAGAATTGGTTTTGAATATAAACATAAAAGAAAGCGTTCTAACAAAATGACTATGAAATAGGGTTTAGGATATTTCAGAAGTGACTGGTCCTCTTTGATGGTTTGTCTCGTGTCTGATCCTTCTATTGGTTGTGTGTATGTTGCAGGATTGCTGGGGATGGTCGCACACATGATGTACACAACCGTCTTTCAGATGACCGTCAATCTGGGCCCTGAAGACTGGAGACCACAGAACTGGGACTACGGCTGGTCATACTGGTACGCAATCCTTGTTACCCCTTGATTGGGTAGATCGTTCCGTCAGCAGATCGGGGGCTGAGTTCTCTGCATATTCATCAATAGCTCCATAGGTGTGCCCAGTGTATTGCATTAGGGTGTGCACCCCAAAGCTCAAACACATATGCGTGTGTATACACTATATTGTCAAAAGTATTGGGACACCTGCCTTTACACGCACATAAACTTTAGGGACATCCCGGTCTTAGTCCGTAGGGTTCAATATTGAGTTGGTCCTCCCTTTGCAGCTATAACGGCTTCAACTCTTCTGGGAAGGCCGTCCACAAGGTTTAGGAGTGTGTCTATGGGAATGTTTGACCATTCTTCCAGAAGAGCATTTGTCAGGTCAGGCGCTGATGTTGGACGAGAAGGCCTGGCTCGCAATCTCCGCTCTAATTCATCCCAAAGGTGTTCTATCGGGTTGAGGTCAGGACTCAGTGCAGGCCAGTCAAGTTCTTCCACCCCAAACTCGCTCATCCATGTCTCTATGGACCTTGCTTTGTGCACTGGTGCGCAGTCATGTTAGAACGGGAAGGGGCCATCACCAAACTGTTCCCACAAAGTTGGGAGCATGAAATTATCCAAAATGTCTTGGTATGCTGACGCCTTAAGAGTTCTCTTCACTGGAGCTAGGGGGCCAACCCAACCCCTGAAAAGTAACCCCACACCATAATCCCCCCTCCACCAAACGATTTGGACCAGTGCACAAAGCAAGGTCCATAAAGACATGGATGAGCGAGTTTGGGGTGGAGGAACTTGACTGGCCTGCACAGAGTCCTGACCTCAACCTGATAGAACACATTTGGGATAAATTAGAGTGGAGACTGCGAGCCAGGCCTTCTCATCCAACATTAGTGCCTGACCTCACAAATGCACTTCTGGAAGAATGGTCAAACATTCCCATAGACACACTCCTAAACCTTGTGGACAGCCTTCCCAACTCAATACTGAACCCTACGGACTAAGACTGGGAGGCCATTAAAGTTCATGTGCGTGTAAAGGCAGGCGTCCCAATACTTTTAACAATATAGTGTGTATACTGACAGTGTCAGTAGAGCAATGGACGGTGTCAGTAAGGAAGTGGATGGTGTCAGTAGTTTTTATTTTTATTGTTTTATTTTTTTTGATAATTTGTTTTTTTTTTAGGAGCCCCGTTAGGGGGCTTTGGTGAAATATCAGGGGTCTAAACAGGGGTAATCTGTGTCACACAGGGTGATTAGGGTGTGCCCAGGCACATCTGGCACACCCTGTGCGCATGCCTGTGAATAGCTCTATTCTGGACTCAAATTATGATGTCATCTTTGACGATGACTGGTTTCCTTCCATTGAAAATGATGGACCCGGTTCAGGGTGAATTTTATTAGTAACATTTTTAACAAGAAAAAAAAAAAGCCTTTAACCGGTTCCCGACCGGCGCACGCCAATGTTCGTCGGCAGAATGGCGCGGCTGCGCAAATAGGCGTACCTGTACGTCCCTTTGAATTTGCTGCCGTGCCATCTGGCGCGCGCGAGCCGGCCGAGAACTCCGTGAATAGGATCGCGGGACCCGCGGACTCGATGCCCGCGGGAATACCCGCGATCGTCTCATGGAGAGGAAGAACGGGGAGATGCTAATGTAAACAAGCATCTCCCCGTTCTGCCTAGTGACAGTGTCACTGATCACAGCTCCCTGTGATGGGGAGTGGAGATCAGTGTCGTGTCACACACAGCCCCTCCCCCCTACAGTTAGAATCACTCCCTAGGACACACTTAACCCCTACAGCGCCACCTAGTGTTAACCCCTTCACTGCCAGTCACATTTACACAGTAATCAATGCAATTTTAATCGCACTGATCGCTGTATAAATGTGAATGGTCCCAAAATTGCGCCAAAATTGTCCGACGCGTCCGCCATAATGTCGCAGTCACGATAAAAATCACTGATCGCCGCCATTACTAGTAAAAAAAAAAAAAATATTAATAAAAAGTCCATAAAACTATCCCCTATTTTGTAGACGCTATAACTTTTGCGCAAACCAATCAATAAACACTTATTGCGATTTTTTTTTTTTTTTACCAAAAATATGTAGAAAAAGTTTTTTTAAATATTTTTGAGGGATATTTATTATAGCAAAAAGCAAAAAATATTTCTTTTTTTTTTTTTCAAAATTGTCGCTCTTTTTTTGTTTATAGCGCAAAAAATAAAAACCGCAGAGGCGATCAAATACCACCAAAAAAAAAGCTCTATTTGTGGGGAAAAAAAGACGTCAATTTTGTCTAGGAGCCACGTCGCACAACCGCGCAATTGTCAGTTAAAGTGATGCAGTGCCGAATCGCAAAAAACGCTCTGGTCTTTGGCCAGCAAAATGGGCTTAAGTGGATAAAAACGTTTCAAATCTCTTGCAGGGTTATTGCCACAGCGGCTTAATAAATAGGTGTAGTTTGCAGAACCAGAAAGTCTCCCCCCCCCCTGTATAAATAGATCCCGACATACAACTTCATTCTGAGCGGAAATTCTCTTCAGACATCAGTACTATCACAGCACACATTTCCTCGGTGAGATTGAATCTTTCATTCCTGGCACACATCACCATACAAATCACGGTCTGGACGGTGCTGAGTGCGCGGAGATCGCTGGATAGGCCCCTCCCCCCCCTGCGTGGAACTGCTGATTCTGGACTTCTATGGTGGATAGAATTTGTTTGATGATGAAAAAAGTCATTAAGTGTTTTATCGAATTCTTTTTGAAGTGATTAGGACGTTCCGACTGGAACTTTCTGTCTGACGAGGAGGAAAAAAAAAAGAGATTCCATCAGCAAAGAGGCTTCAAATCTGCCAGCGGAGAATATAACAGAGCAGCAAATATTAATTATAGGGCAGTCTAGGGAAAAGTGTGTTTTATATATATAGCAATGACCCCCTGTCACCAAGCTGCTGCCAGATATAACAGGTTCTTCTGCCTTCACTCTTGGTGGTGACCCTTCCCTGTAGCTGCACCCAAACACTCAACAATGCACCAACGGTGTCCAATAGACTTCGGTATCTTGACATTTATTTGCTCAGTTGTCTTAGGCAGAGAGGGTTAGGGGGTACAGGATACCCAAAAACAGCATGTAAACATTTCTCTGTACCGTAGACTTCTCAAAAATCTCTTGAACTCCAGATGGGCTACTATCTTCTAGTATCTTCTGACTTCTGCCACATGGTTGGCAGAGGTCAGAAGATACTAGAAGATAGTAGCCCATCTGGAGTTCAAGATTAGATTTCTGCCACAGGTTTATATTTCTGCCACAGGCAACGTTAGGACTCTTTAGGTCTATGCCACTGGATGTTGCAGATTCTGTAGGCCCGAATGGTTGGCTACCTTTTAGTTCCTTTAGTCCTCTGCCACCAGCCAAGTTAGGCTTTTTCAGACCTCTGCCACAGGCTAGTGTAGATTCTGCAGGCCCAAAGTGTTGGCTACCTTTTAGTTACTTCAGTCCTCTGTCACAAGCTAGGTTCGGGGTATTCAGTCCTCTGCCACAGACTAGTATTCTATAGGCCCGTATGGTAGACTACTTTTTAGTTCCTTCAGTCGTCTACCACAGGCCAAGTTTGGACTCTTCAGGCCTTGGCCAGGCTAATATAGATACTGTAGGCCCAAACTGTTGGCTACCTTTTAGTTACTTCAATCCTCTGTCACAGGCCAGGTTAGGACACTTCAGGCCTCTGCCACAGGCTAGTGTAGATTCTGTAAACCTAAATGGTTGGCTACCTTTTAGTTCTTTCAGTCCTCTTGTCATAGGCCAGGTTTGGAAACTTCATGCCTCTGCCACAGGCTAGTGTAGAGTTTGTAAACCTAAATGGTTGGCTACCTTTTAGTTCTTTCAGTCCTTTTGTCGTAGGCCAGGTTAGGAAACTTCAGGCCTCTGCCACAGGCTAGGGTAGATTCTGTAAGCCTGAATGGTTGGCTACTTTTTAGTTCCTTCAGATCTCTCACAAGCCAGGTTAGGACACTTCAGAAGGACCAGATGGGCAGGGAGGAGAAGAATCACCCTTCCTTGGCTCTGGCTTCCTCCTCGAGACAAAGGGCTTGGGTCGCAAAGACTGGACCTCTCTGGAGCCTCACGCTCTCCAGGTAGCACCCTGACATGTAGCATACCCTTCTAGAAAGTCTTGCCAAATATTTATTCCCTTCCCCAGCCCACATCACTGACATAAGCCTCTCAGTGATTGGCCAGGGCAAAATAAATATTCATATCCCAATACGTTGTATCTTCTCATTCTGTTTGCTGGAGAAAACTCAACAGTAGCAGGCAGAAGCAAACAATGTCCTTGGTCCTAGGTGAAACCCAACGATCCCAAATATCATAAAAGCTCAGGCTGGCTACAGCCTAGCTGCCAACACTAAATTTGGAATAGAGCACTCCAGCGTAAGGGAAAATCCATACACAAGATCGGACATTCCGACAACAAGATCCATGTTTTTTTTCCGACGGATGTTGGCTCAAACTTGTCTTACATACACACGGTTACACAAATCTTGTTGGAAATTCCGATCGCCAAGAACGTGGTGACATACAACACTTACAACGAGCCAAAAAAAATGAAGCTCAATAGCCAGTGCGGCTCTTCAGCTTCATTCCGAGCATGCGTGGAACTTTGTGCGTCGGAATTGTGTACCCACGATCGGAATTTACGACAGCGGATTTTGTTGTCGGAAAATTTGAGATCCAGATCTGAAATTTTGTTTGTCGGAAATTCCGATGGAAAGTGTACGATGGAGCCTACACACGGTCGGAATTTCCGACAACAAGCTCCCATCGAACATTTCCCGTCGGAAAATCCGACCGCGTGTATGCGGCATTACAGTGCCTTTAAAAAAGTATTCATACCCCTTGAAATCTTCCACATTTTATCATGTTACAACCAAAAAAGTAAATGTATTTTATCTGGATCTTATGTGATAGACCAACCCAAAGTGGCACATAATTGTGAAGTGGAAGGAAAATGATAAATGGTTTTCATAATTTTTTTACAATTTAATATCTGAAAAGTGTGGTGTGCATTTGTATTCAGCCCCCTTTACTCTGATACCCCTAATAAAAATCTAATGGAACCAATTGCCTTCAGAAGTCACCTAATTAGTAAATAAGAGTCCACTTGCATGTAATTTAATCTCAGTATAAATACAGCTGTTCTGTGAAGCCCTCAGAGCTTTGTGGAGAAGTTTAAAAAATGGTTAGGGTATAAAACAATATACCAAACTTTGAACATCTCACGGAGCACTGTTCAATCCATCATCCGAAAATGGAAAGAGTATGGCACAACTGCAAACCTACCAAGACATGGCCGTCCACCTAAACTGACTGGCCGGGCAAGGAGAGCATTCATCAGAGAAGAGCCAAGAGGTCCATGGTAACTCTGGAGGAGCTGCAGAGATCCACAGCTCAGGTGGGAGAATCTGTCCACAGGACAACTATTAGTCGTGTTCTCCACAAATCTGACCTTTATGGAAGAGTGGCAGTTTGTGAGAAGCCATGTGGGGGACACAGCAAACATGTGGAAGAAGGTGCTCTGGTCAGATGAGACCAAAATTTAACTTTTTGGCCTAAAAGCAAAACGCTATGTGTGGCGGAAAACTAACACTGCACATCACCCTGAACACACCATCCCCAACGTGAAACATGGTGGTGGCAGCATCATGTTGGGGGGGATGTTTTTTTTCAGCAGGGACAGGGAAGCTGGTCAGAGTTGATGGGAAGATGGATGGAGCCAAATACAGGGCAATCTTAGAAGAAAACCTGTTAGAGTCTGCAAAAGACTTGAGACTGGGGTGGAGGTTCACCTTCCAGCAGGACAACGACCCTAAACATACAGCCAGAGCTACAATGGAATGGTTTAGATCAAAGCATATTCATGTGTTAGAATGGCCCAGTCACAGTCCAGACCTAAATCCAATTGAGATTCTGTGGCAAGACTTGAAAATTGCCGTTCACAGACGTTCTCCATCCAATCTGACAGAGCTTGAGATATTTTGCAAAGAAGAATGGGCAGAAATGTCCCTCTCTGGATGTGCAAAGCTGGTAGAGACATCCCCAAAAAGACTTGCAGCTCTAATTGTAGCGAAAGGTGGTTCTACAAAGTATTGACTCCGGGGGGCGCCACACTTTTCACATATTTATTTGTAAAAAAAAATTGAAAATCA
This sequence comes from Aquarana catesbeiana, assembly GCF_042186555.1. Classification (NCBI taxonomy): domain Eukaryota; kingdom Metazoa; phylum Chordata; class Amphibia; order Anura; family Ranidae; genus Aquarana; species Aquarana catesbeiana. Next base: position 225,470,632 of record NC_133335.1, read on the forward strand.
TTTTCCTTCCACTTCACAATTATGTGCCACTTTGTGTTGGTCTATCACATAAAATCCCAATAAAATACATTTAAGTTTTTGGTTGTAACATGACAAAATGTGGAAAATTTCAAGGGGTATGAATACTTTTTCAAGGCACTGTATATCATTCATAGATAATGGGAGTGGTAAGGTATTTTCCGACACACAAATTACCTCCTGTTTTTCCATAGCACCATACTGACAGCTCTCTGCTGTTGCATCCTATAGCCCAACATTGCAGCCATTGTACTGCTGAAAATAAAATTCTTTGGGACTTTGCAGAAATTTAAAAAAAAAATAATATTTGCACATTTTAATAAAGAAAAAATTAACGTAAGGAAATATTTACTTCTGTGATATTTGGTCCTTTATCTTTTCTACCTGTTATATAACAGGGAAGATATTTCCCCTTGCACACCTGATTTCCTGTCCATGGGTCAGATTAAAGGACACTTCCTCACCAAGCTGATATGGTTAATAACAGAGAGTTTTGTTTTTTTATACTTTGCATATACGGTCCTTTGTGCGACAAATAAACATTCAATACAGTGAGAACCAATTGCAAAAGGATTCCCAGAGCATTATGGGTAATCTAAAGAGGCAGATCGCACTAGGTGCTGTCAGCCTTCAGGCTACCTCTCTCTAATTGAATCTTCTTACAGAACTGCCTTATCAGCAAGGGGAAGGAGTCACCACTCTGACTTATTCACTTGCAGGTACATTGGGCTACTGAGCTCTGTGAACAACGGTCTCTTTTAAATAGAGCCACTAAGAACAGAGAGGTAAACAGATGAGTAAGCATGGAGCTCCATCTACTGGTTTTGTAAGAAAATACAAAATATCACTGGGAAAAATTTTTTTTTCAACATGAAATATGTTTAAAATGTTATTATTTTAGATCTGACAATGAAAAAAATAAATAAATAAAATACATACATGCCCCTTAAATGTTCCAGTGAACGTTAATGTTGACTTTTTCCTTCCTCCTGCAGCCTGGCATGGGGCTCGTTCACATGCTGTATGGCCGCCTCCGTGACCACCATCAACCGATACACCAAGACCATCCTGGAGTTCAAACAGAGGCGGAGGAACCTGGAGCGGACACTCAACAAGCCAAAAACCCCCGAGCAAGACGGCTCCCGGCCCGTGTGGGACGTCTACATCAGCACCATACAGAACAACCGAGAGGGACTTATCGATCAGCGGCTGGACTTATCGATCAGCGGCCAAAACCCCACAGCATACGGGAACGCCAGCCACTACCCCCACAGACAGTGCGACGAATATTGCTAGTATTTTTTTTTTTCAGAGAGTCGGTTATTATTGTCCTTCTATACTTTTTCTAATAAAATCCTGCAATAGGCCTCCCTGCATCCTGCCTGCTCTGTGATGTGCTAGCGAGGAGCGAATGGTCGTCCGACCAAATGCAGCGTGACCGCACAGGCCAATTTAATAAAGCTTTTATAGACAACGAAGGCTAAAAAAAAAAAGGGCTGCTAAGGTGCTGGACCCAAAATGTGAATGTGATCGGATTTCTATTTGAGCTTTTTAAGGCTTCTCTCAGTCATACGAGGTAATAATGGGGTCCCCAGAGTGGTCTGAAGGATATATAGAAGGATGACAGCACTACAAATTAAAATTAAGTCCAGAAAAAGTTTATTTCTCACAACAAGGAGGTCAGAAGAAAAAAGCAAAACGCACTTTGGAGGCCCACGATTCCTTCTTCATCGGGGCTATGAAAAAATCTCATAAATTCAGGATCAAAGACCGCCGTCACTCTGTAACCAATAGAAATTGTTCAAAATGATGCATATGAATAGAAGTAGGTATATGAATAATTTATCCAAACAGCATCATTTTAATAAATAAAATATATATTATATCCAACTGTATCATATCAAATCTGTAAATTATGTGTATACATACTGTATATCTCATATATAGCAATATAATAAAAATAATAATAATAAAGGTTATAATTCTAATAAAGTAAGGCAATATATAATAATAATAATAATGGTTCTAATACTAATAAGACAAAGCAAATAATAATAAACTTAGACAATGCATATAATAAATTATTAATAATAATAAAGTAAGTCAATGCATATTATAATACTAATAATAATGGATTATAATACTAATAAACTTAGACAATGCATATAATAAACTATTAATAATAATAATAATAATAATATTCTAGGGCAATGCATATAAGGATAATAATATTAATAATAATATTATTATTAATATAGTAAGTTGATGCAAATAATAATAATAATAATGGATTATAATACTAATAAACTTAGACAATGCATATAATAATAATAATGATAATCTAAGCCAATGCATATAATAATTATTAAATTATAATACTAATAAAGTAAGCCACTGCATGTAATAAAAATTTTAAAAAAAAGTATAATACTAATAAACATAGACAATGCAAATAATGATAAAAATAATACTACTAATAATAATAAAGCTGTAATACTAATAAACTTAGACAATGCATATAATAAATAATAATGATGATGATTTTCATAATCTAAGCCAATGCATATAATAAATATAATATTATAATACTAATAAAGTAAGCCAATGCATGTAATAATAATTTAAAACATTATAATACTAATAAACTTAGACAATGCAAATAATAATAAAAATGCTACTACTACTACTACTACTAATAATAATAATAATAAATAATACTACTACTAATATAATAATAATAATAATACTTTTAATAATAATGTTGTAATACTAATAAACTAAGACATTGCATATAATAATAATAATAATAATAAAATTAAAAATGTAAAGAGGTAAAACAAATATCCATAGTGACACATAAGGGTGTTTTTATTCAAAAAATTTGCAGAGCCATTCATCCCGTGAAACAGAATGCACACTTGTTTTGTGCTAATAGGGGCAAAAATTGAAAGTTTTTAGGCTATTTTTTCTCCAGTTCAAATGTTATTCTTTCATACAAAATAGATTGAATGAGGAAGATACAGCATTATGGCCACTAGATGGAGCTAGTTATCATAAGAAAGAAATGCTAGTTACTATGATCGTTAGCTCCATCTATTGGCCATGATGTGGTATTTTTCTGATGCACTCTATTACCCTATTCACTATGAAAAATAACATTTAGCCTGGAGAGAAAATAGAAGATTCAGCAGTAGACAAACTGCAGACTCCAACAGGCAGACCCTGATGGGGGATCAGCCGAATCTGAATACAGTGGAACCTTGGTTTAAGAGTAAGGCGGTTAACGAGCGTTTTGAAAGACAAGCAACTTTTTTTTTTTTTAATTCTGACTTGGTTTGCGAGTGTTGTCTCGCAAAACGAGGCGAATTCAAGCTAATGGGTTGTGCAGTACCGCGTTTGGCCAGAGGTGCGGGGGTGCTGGGGACACTCAGAACGGTTCAGAGAATCACTCATAAATACTCGGAAACACTTGGAAATACTCAGTTCCCAAGTGTTTCTGTGCATTTTCAAGGCTTTCCGAGTTCAGCCAAGCTGTCCTCGAGTATTTCCCAGGCTCTCCGGCGCCCCCCCCCACCCCTGGCCACATGCGGTATTGCATGTAATAGAAGTCAATGCGGAACGAATTATCTTTGTTTCCATTGACTTCTATGGGGAAACTCGCTTTAATATGCGAGTACTTTGGATTACAAGCATTCTCCTGGAACGGATTATGCTCCTAATCCAAGGTTCCACTGTATCGCCTACTGGAGGCTGTACTGGTAAGACTGGTAATAAATAAAATGTACCAAGCCAATATATTGTAAATTGTGTCATTGTCATTACGTGGCGATGGGGTTCATCCTGGGGAATTTCTAGAACCCACAGGCAGATATTTCTTCCCCGGGGGATTCCCAGAACCTGTCGGCGGGGCTCCCCCGTTTTAGGTGCTGTTCATTGTGCGTACATAGAATCTCTCAGCTGTAAACTGACACGACCGCATTCCTTTTCCCGTATTTGTCTGCTGCTCCGGTTCCCCTACATACACACACACATTTCCTGCACAGGTCATAGTCCTACAGAGTTGTCATTCTAAAAATTAAGAACCCCTGACACAGATCATTCCCTCCAGATTTCTGATCTGATGGCAATGGTAACCCTTCCCAATGCCCTTTTAAAGTGACCCTGTTACTAATATATGTGCTACGAACTGGCAAAGCCTAGGAGGGCGGTAAATACCCCCACAGTATAGAAATTCCCTGCAGTGACCCTTGAGAGCCCCTTAACCCCTTGGGTAGGGGGAGGGGTCCTGTCATAGAGTGACAACACTGCTCTCCATAGGCACAGTGCAGTGAGAGAGTGTTGTCACCCTAGAAAGGGTAGTGTGTGTCACTGGTGGGCTCACCAAGTAAAAATAAAGGGGGAAAAATGGGAAAAAAATCAAAAGTTATTAAGCTATTTCCCGCCAGGTCAAATGTTATTCATTATTATTATTATTATTATTAAAATTATGCAGGATTTATATAGCACCAATAGTTTGTGTAGTACTTTACAATATGGAATAATTGAATAATACCTCATTATGGCCACTAGATGGCGATGATTACCATAAGAAGGAAATAACTAGTTACTATGATCATCAGCTCCATCTAGTGGCCGTTTCCCACACAGATAATTCCCTCCAGATTTCTAAGAAGCCGCAGAAGCCTTCCTGATGCATTTGTAAAGTGACCCTCTCACTAGTGTATGCGCTACAAAGTGGTGCTGCCACGGAGGCGGTAAGTACCCCCACCATATAGAAATCCCCTGTTATTCCTCCCAAGAGCCCCTGAACCTGGGGGGGGGGGGGGGTGGCAGTCTGCAGAATCCCGGGAAGTCCCAAAGATGAGCTCAGATACCTGCACTGTATTATGGGATCCAGGAATGGCTCATGACTGAATGACCCCCATATCATTTTAGGGGAGCAGAATCCTTTGTTATTGTGGTTTTCTGCACAGTTTGATGAGAGAATTTAAAAAAAATATGGTTCGTGATTGACCCCCACCCCCCACCTTTCTGCAATATGAGCTCTGGTGTATTAAGATACAAAGATAACCCTGGTGGAGACAGAGATACTACACAAAAAATTTCCGCATTGTACTTCTGCCCTTAAAACAAGAATCCCAACGCGTTTCGATATGCAACAATCACACTCTTCATCTGGGATATCTGAATCAGAGAACACATGATATTAGATCATCACGTAATACATTGTCAAGTATGTAAAATTTCATCTCTAATCTTAAACTTCATTAAGTGATGTATACTGTTTGTACATGATATAATTACCTTGCAGCTCGGGGATAATGAACATAAACCAGAGAGATTAAAACCAGGTATTTCTTTGGCCACCCCAACTGCACACTGGGGGGGGGGGGGGGGGGGGGGCGGGGGGTTCCTGTCTGGGATTTGCAGGAGGCCAGGCGGGAGAACCATACCTGGAAAACGGAGGAGACAAAACCACCTCCACTGTTCAAAAAAGATTTAAAAGATAAATAAATAAACCATAATAAATGGTCAGGCTGGGCAATGGGAGCATTTGTGCTGGTGTGCTACATAGCTAAGATACTGACCATTGGGGGACATGAAGTATGAGCTGAAATAACTGCATCAACATGATTCTTGCTGGAACATACTATGGAACAGTGTCTTGAAATCAATAATTGTAAATTATAAAGTACCTAAGAAGAAATATATCATATATATACACACTATATTGCCAAAAGTATTGGGACGCCTGCCTTTACATGCACATGAACTTTAATGGCATCCCAGTCTTAGCCCGTAGGGTTCAATATTGAGTTGGCCCACTCTTTGCAGCTATAGCAGCTTCAACTCTTCTGGGAAGGCCGTCCACAAGGTTTAGGAGTGTGTCTATAGGAATGTTTGACCATTCTTCCAGAAGCGCATTTGTGAGGTCAGGCACTGATGTTGGATGAGAAGGCCTGGCTCACAGTCTCTTATTCATCCCCACTGTGTTCTATCGGGTTGAGGTCAGGACAGCAGCATAGGGTTGGGATTGCGGCTTGCAGTCCAACCAGAAGTAACGGTTCTGTTGGCCGGAGAACCTGTCGTGGTTGGAGGTAGAGGGGAAGCTGTCCCCACTAAAAGGACCATCCACCTTGTTACCGGAGACCACTGTGAGTAGCTGAAGCAAGTACCGGCTCTGTATTCTCACCAACTGGGGACAGTGAAGAGTTGGGAAACTTCAGCAGAGGTCAAGCCAGGGACTCAGCCAGCGGAGGTGACGCTTGCAGAGCAGCCTTGTGTGCCAAGCCAGGGACCGAGCAGGCCAGTGGGGTGAAGCTTGAAGAGTGTCTGTGAGTACCAAGCTAGGGACCCAGAAGGAACACAGAGGTGAGAAAGATACTCAGTGAGAAGATTGGAAGAACTCAGGAGATCCAGTGGCAGTGGATCAGCGGGTCTATGTGATAGACTGGGAGCTCAGTTGAGTGAAGATCTAAAAAGAAGATTGTGGAGGAAGTGAAAGCGTTCATTACAACTTTGTTAAAAACTGTTGCCATAGGAGACAGCGATTCTACACATGCAGACGTGGTGTCTGGCTGGGTTCCTTTCCCTGCATGGGTGTCTGCATATAGAAGTCTCGGAGTCTGCTAAAGGGTGTCCTGGCCCTAATCCTCTCTCCCACAGTTCTGTTTTTAAGAGAAAATAAATCTCTTTGCGTTCAAGAAGTGTCTGGCGCCCATGAATCTACCTTGTATTACACCCACCATGCCTTGTAACCCACTCTTCATAGAAGGATGTCAGCTGTCCCTAACTCTGGAGGTCACCATTAGGCCTGGAGAGGCTTGGGATTTGGCTACACTAATAATGCCAACTGATGTAGGATTAACTGCAAACAACATGAATGTGTTTAAAAAAAAAAAAAAAAATGCTGGGACTCCGCTTTAGAATTAGACTCCTCAACATGTATTTAAATCATTTATGTGTTCCCTTTTAATTTGTTACCTATACATTGAAAGTGTTTGTTATATCTGGTCAATAACTGTAAAAAAATATCTGCCAGCAGTCTTGTCAACTTCTTTCACTTTTACCAGTTACATTCTTCCCAAGTAGCTCTGTGGACTTCAGAACACCTTCCGCTCAGTTATGGAGATGTGGAGAGGGGTGGTGTTCTGTAACCCTGTCCTAAAGTGACAACACTGCTCTCCATAGTTACAGTACAGTGAGAGTTGTCACCCAAGAACAGGAAGCGTGTTACTGGCCGGTTCAACAGGTGAAGATAAAAGGAAATAAAAAGGAAACTAAGACAGCCACCACAGAACTGATAAGCTGCAGTATGTTGCTTTTTTTTGGTGGGGGTAGAAATGCTTTACTTATACTTTTAATTTTAATACATAGGAAAAAAGAAAGTGCAGAGATAGTTTAGTACAATGATCTCCAAACTGGGGCCTGTGAGCTGGTTGCTGCCCTTTGCTTGCCTTTATCCGGCCCTTGGGACACTATTCCTCCCTCTGACACCAACTTCTTCCTCTCATACCAGTGATGGGGCACTATTGCTCCCACTGACACCAATGATGGAGCACTATTGCTCCCACTGACACCAATGATGGAACACTGTTCCTCCCACTGACGCCAACTTCTTCCTCTCACACCAGTGATGGTGCATTATTCCTCCCACTGACACCAACATTGGGGCACTATTCCTCCCACTGACACCAATGATGGTTCGCATCCTTCCTACAAAATCATTCACAGACAGTGAAACTAGGAGCCTTCACCTCTGAAACTTGCGCAATTTCTTGTGGAGTCCCTCAAGGTTCACCCTTATCACCAGTGCTCTTCAACATCTACATCCGTCCCCTCCTTCAAATCATTAGAAAATCGGACCTCTGCTTCCACTCATACGCTGATGACACCCAACTCTACTTTCGCCTCAACGTCAAAAAGACCACTACCAGCGACTAGAAAAATTCCTCACATTGATAGACGACTGGATGACCATGAGCGGATCCAAAGCAGAGCTTCTTCTCCTCCACGCAAACCGGAATACAAAACCTAAGAACCCGTGGACACCACCCACCATCCTTGGACAGACCATCTCCCCAAGCACCAAAGCCAAAAGTCTCAGAGTCATTTTTGACTCAGAAATGTCGATGGTTGCACAAATAGGATCGGTAGTCTCACCATCTCCTTCGCCTACTACGTAGACTCATCCCCTTCATTCCAGAAGAGGACAAAGCAGCAGTAGTTGGAATCTCCCCATCCCTGAGGAGCCTACATTGGCTAACCGTAATGCCGCGTACACACGGTCGGACTTTTCGTCTACAAAAGTCCGACAGCCTGTCCGACAGACTTCCGGCGGACTTCCGGCGGACTTTCGGCGGACTTGCAGCAGACTTTCTAACGAACGGACTCTCCTACACACGACCACACAAAAGTCCGACGGATTCGTACGTGATGACGTACACCGGACTAAAATAAGGAAGTTCATAGCCAGTAGCCAATAGCTGCCCTAGCGTAGGTTTTTGTCCGTCGGACTAGCACACAGACGAGCGGATTTCGGGGTCCGTCGTAGTTACGACGTAAAGATTTGAAGCATGTTTCAAATCTAAAGTCCGTCGGATTTGAGACTGAAAAAGTCTGCTGAAAGTCCGGAGAAGCCCACACACGATCGGATTACCAGCCAGCTTTAGTCCGTCGGCGTCCGTTGGACTTTTGTAGACGAAAAGTCCGACCGTGTGTACGCGGCATAAAGGACTGGATCACTTTCAAGACCCTCTGCCTCACCCATAAATACACTCAAGGAAACGCTTCACAAAACCTATGCGAGAAAGTAAAACACTACACATCTAAGCGCAGTCTTCGATCAACTAACCTAAACCTCCTCCTCATTCCCAAGTCCCGCTACAAATCAAAGGGAGAACGAAGATTCGCAGTCCAAGGACCATGGCTATGGAACGCTCTACCCGCCAACATCCGCATGGAAGAAGATCATCGGGCCTTCAGAAAAAACTCAAGACCCATCTCTTCTAAGAAACAGGACTAACAGCTCGGATCAAGCGCCTTGAGGCGATTCAGTTCGCATTCGCAGCGCTATAAAAATCTTTCATTCATTCATTCATTCATTCATTCAATGATGTGGCACTATTCTTTCCACTGACACAAATGATGGAGCATTATTCCTCCCACTGACACCAACATTGGGGCACTATTCATCCCACTGACACCAACATTGGGGCGCTATTCCTCCCACTGACGCCAACGATTGGGCACTATTGCTCCCACTGACACCAATGATGGAGCACTATTCCTCCCACCGATAACAAAGGAGCACTATTCCCCCCACTGACAACAACAATGGAGCACTATTCCTCCCACTGATACCAACAATGGAGCACTATTCCTCACACTGATACCAACAATGGAGCACTGACACCAATGATGAGGGCACTATTTCTCCCACTAAAACTAATGATGGGGCACTGTTCCTCCTCCTACTGACCACAGGGGTGCTATGCAATTGTATTACTCCCACTGACCACCAAGCCTGAGACATTATCTACTCCTACTGGCCACAGTCCAGCCGCCCTAAAGTCTGAGGGACAATAAACTGGCCCTTTGTTTAGAAGGTTTGGAGACCCCTGGTTTAGTACATACAGTATGATGGGATTGTATGGCACTGCAGACCTGGGAGACCCCAGCTTTAAAGTGGAACTCATTGAATCGTACACCCTTCTGCCACTTGTCTCCCCCCACCTCATTGTATGGTGTTTTATTTTTTTGAGAAAAGGACAATGGTCTAGTGATATCAGCAGCTTCTTCTCCTTCTTTCAACAGCTCAACGGGGTTCAGCATTCTTCCAGAGCTGAGCATTGCCCACCTAATTATGTGTGAGCACTTCTCATTCTTGGAGTACTGTAAGTCTTTGTGATGATGCGCCTGTAATCAGGGTGATATAGCCAGTTAGGCGCTGTCCTAGCCGGGAGGGTAGGAGTTAATGACTTTCCCTGTTCTTTGGTTTTTGGTGGGTTCTTCTCTGGGTCCAGACCACTAATCCTGTGATATTTAAATATGGGACAGTGGTTCTGTACAGGAGTTCCATCCCTGAGAGAGGTGGCGAGAGAGATGCGGTAAATAGAGTGAGAGCTGCAATTGACCGTAAGGGAGAGAGACGGAGAATGACACCCGTGAGGAGCAGAAGGATGTAATTTATCATCATCGGAATGTAAAGCCATCTGAACCTGGGGTTCGCCCCGAGGACACCAGCACTGGAGTATGCCTCTGAAGGACTTACACCTGCAAGAGAATGCCTCTAAAGGACAATAATTGCTGGACTTCACCTTTGCAGGTATGCCGGGGCAGCACAAGCCTGTATTTAGGGACATAGAAAGGACCCTGTACTTGTATGTTGGACTTTGAAATGTTCATTTTGCACTTTTCTTAATTAAATGATTGAAACGTTGCTCTTGCCTGGTCTGAAGTTACTGAAAGGGGTGTATTGCAAGTAATCGGCACACATAGTTAACAGAGTGGGTCTTAACACATTGGGGTATGAAGAAATTGGTCTGGAGCAGCGTGAAGACACAAGTGTTTACCTAGGGAAACAGAAGTTTTACAGCAACCTGTCAATAGCTTGTACCTTTTATAGCTGGCGTTGCACCACAGAAGTTGCCATCCTGTACAGAGGTATGGGAGTTCAAGAGTTAAATTAAGTGCATGGTGTGCCCACTCTGCTACTGGGGAGTAGTAGTGGAAAACGCTGAACTGGTTGATGTGTACAAGGCTCAGCGTGTCCCTCCTAAATGCAGACTACAGAGAAGGTGTACATTGTCATGGGGAACCAAGAGTTACCTGGAGAACAGTGGCAGCGCAAATGTACACAATGTAAATTAATCTATAAAAGTAGAGGCCCGCCTTAAGGTCGAGTATTCCCCGCAGCAGCCTCAGCCTTGTCCAAGAGCATTGATGAAGACGGAACAAAGTAAAGGTACCCCATGTGTAGTGAAGTGACCCTGTACAAAGTGCCTAGCATAGCCCAGAAGAACCTACCCCGGGTTAGGTTTCATATGTGACCCATGCTCAGTGCCCAGCGAGTAGGGAAACATGAAGGATGTAAAGACCACCCTATCGCCCTGTCCTGCCCGCCCCCCCTTACATGCTCCCTAGAGGGAGTGTAAATGACAGGTTCTTCTACCCTCAAGAGGAATGCTGACACTGGACTGAGGAAGAGGTCAGAGGAAGCAGTGAAGCGTGAAGAAGATAAGTACAACTTGACCCTATTTTTCTTTTATTATTATTATTATTATTATTATTATTATTAATAATAATAAAAAAATCCCGGACTTCCACTTTGATGTTCTTGGACCTCACAATGACATTATGCAGCCAGCAGGAAATCCTGCAGCCCCATCAGAGGACACGAGAGGACTCCAGATTTAGAGAAAGCAGAGATGAGGCACAGTACTTGTGCTGAATATCAGAATCGAATTTCACAGTCACAAGGAACCAGAGAGAGTTAAAAAAGAAATTCCTTTGTTCTCTGGTGTCACCAAGTCCGGAATCTTGAATAGCCGGTTTTTGCTTTTCTCTTAAACCTTACGACAACTTCTCTTCATTTCAGCTATGGCCTCCAACAGTAAAGGATGTGCTGAAATTTGTTGCAGGTGTCAGACACCTTTTTCGCCGCTAAACGGTGGACATTCCGTGGCGCAACATTGTTCAGAAGAAGAGTCAGACATGGTGGAGACACTTGGAATATCCTTCTGCCGTGATTGCACACGTGGGGCCACCCTACGAGGTAGACCACAACTGTCTAAATTTGCTCATCCAGAGCAGGAGGAAAAAGAGATATTTTGTACATTTTGTCTTGATGCTCCAAAGCTAGCTGCTAAATCCTGCGTACAATGCGAATCTTCTCTGTGTGAAGACCATCTGAGAGTCCACTGCCAGTCCGTGGACCACATACTAATACCACCAATGTCTTCCATCAACAAAAGAAAATGCCCTGACCACAAGAAGCTCTTGCAATATTACTGTTGCGAAGACGCAATCTGTGTCTGCATGGACTGTTGCCAAACCGGAGAACACAAGGGGCACCAGACTGAGACACTAAACGGGGCTTTTGAAAAAGAGAAGAGAAACCTGAGAATTCTTCTGGAGCAACTGACCTTAACGAGAGAGGAGATTGAAAAGAGAGGCCAGGTTCTAGAGGAACGCTGGGAAAGAGAAAAAGAAAAAGTGGCCGGTGAGAAAGAGAGAATCACTTCCCTGTTTAGAGACATCACGAGACATCTGGAGGATCTGGAGAGAAGACTTCTAGCTGAAATCTCCGGGCAAGGAGAGCAGATCTCACAGTTGGTCTCCAATCTTTTCCAAAAGCTGGAAATACAGAAGGGCGAGCTGTCCATGAAAATGTGTCAGATTAAAGAGCTGTGTGACACAGCCGATCCACTGACCGTCTTACTTGACTCCAAGTCCCAGGCCGACGATGTTTCTGAATACATAGATCATGTCAAGCTGGCATGGCCATCAAATGAAAATATCCTCCCTCCAATGAGGGAGTCCATTCACGGTTTGGCTTCAGTCACCGTGCACAAAAGCTTAACGGACATCATAACCCAATCCACCAAACTAAAAGGTTACTTCCTGGAAGAAGTCTCAGATATACAACTGGATGAGAAAACATGCGCTCGGGATTTGGAGATTTCGGCTGACCAGAAGACCGTGTCCTGGAGCTCCGTGAAACCGTTCAAACCTCGAATGAGCATGCGCAAAAAGAACAAGCAGATTTTTGAGTGCAGCCAAGTGTTGAGCACCAGAAACTTTTCCTCCGGGAGATACTTTTGGGCGGTGGAGATCGGCGAGGAAGGGGGTGTCCGGCTTGGGGTGACCTACGCCAACCCAATCAGGAGAGGGACGAAGTTTCACATCGGAGAGAATGAGAAGTCTTGGTGTTTGCGTGTGTGGTATCAAAAATACTCTGCGATTTACAACAGGCGGCCCGTCTCGCTGAACTCGAAGGTGGAGTGCAATAAGGTGGGGGTCTTCCTGGACTACAGGGCTGGGCAGCTATCCTTCTACGAGTTGGGCAGTACAATCCGCCACCTCCACACCTTCACCACCACTTTCACCGAGCCCCTCTATGCCGCATTCTGGATTCATCATAGTTGGGTGAAAATTATCAGCTGAGACGAATTCTGTCTCTAATCAGTCACATCAGAAGAACTCCCGATCTGCAGGCTTGTACCAGGACAGAGACTAAAGCTGACCATGTATGTGACAATGTGATTGTAGAATCTCCTTTTAGTTTTACCAAAAACTTTGCAGTGCTAGGATCTGCCTCAGAGAGTTCAGACCCAGAAGATCATGTAAGAAGGTCTACATTACAAAGTTTTGGTAAAACTAAAGGAGATTGTATTGGATATGATGATAAAGCGCTGCGTAAACTGTTTAATAATAATGATAATGTGTGATGGTATTGTATTATACAATTGAATTGTATGGCCAAGTTTGGAAAGTATTCAAACCAGGGGCAGCCAGGCAATGGGCATTCTTAAAAGAGCAACTTTGTTATTTCAGTAATGGATCCCTTTAGAATATTGTAGGCCTAATTTAATATTTAAAGTCAGTGGCGTCTCCAGCTTTCATATTTAGGGGGGGCACATGGGGGGACAGGGACAAAAGTAGGGGGGCAACTATAAAATGCATATATATATATATATATCTATATATCTATATATATATATATAGATATATATAGATATATAAATATATACTGGGGCCCTTTACTACGACCCCACAACGGCCCTTTCACATGTTCTGCAGTGAGCTCCCTTCATACTGTATTGGGGCCCCCCAGGGTGGCAGAAAACAAGAGATATATGTCACCAGCATACCAAGAAAATATAAGGATCCAAAGCAGTGGGAGAACTATCAGGGTTGCAAAGGTTGTCTTGCCTCCGGGCCCTGGTGTTCTGCCACTGTGGGGTTCCCCAGCCTCCTCTTGCTGTCCTGCCCCTGCTATTGACAGCGCTGGTCTGGCATCTCTTGGAATTTACAGGCTGGTTCTCCTGTCCTAAGGATGGGAGAAATCAGTCTGTTTTTCCAGTAACTGAGAGTCCTGGTGGAGTCCTTCCTGCAACTCGCTCTTCTCCCTGCCAATGAAGATGCAGGGGAAACAGCAGATCGGGCGGCCGTGGTTGTGTGAGCACTCGCATTATGCAGTGTCAGGGAGGGGGGAGGAATCACCCGCAGGAGCTGACTGGGGACTCTCTCCCTCTTAGACATTGATTTTTTGTAAAAAAAAAAAAAAAAAATTTTTTTAATTTTTATTGGGGGGGGGGGGGGGCACATGGTGGGGCACAGCATAATGTTGGGGGGGTCAGGGCCCCCTCTGACCCCCCCCCCAGGGACGCCATTGTTTAAAGTGGTTGTCAACCCAGATATTTGTCCTACCCTGAATGAATTGGGCACACCACTAGAGATTGATCAACAAACACTATAGCAGGGATATGTAATTAGCAGACCTCCAGCTGTCGCGGAACTACAAGTCCCATGAGGCATAGCAAGATTCTGACAGCCACAAGCATGACACCCAGAGGAAGAGGCATGATGGGACTTGTAGTTTTCCAACAGCTGGAGGTCCGCTAATTGCATATCCATGCACTATAGGCTCTATTTATAAAATATTTGTTGCATAAATATCAGAAATATTTTTGCAAGCTCAATGAAATTTCACTGTATGTTTTCCAATAGATTAATTTCTGTATCATCATCTCCATCTAGTGGCCAAAATGAGGCATAGTTTTCTGAAATACCTCAATGAGAAAATGTACTGCATTTTGGCCACTAGATGGAGCTGATGATATAGGAATTATTCTACTAGAATAAAAAAAGGGGGTGACATTTCCTTCAGATTACACGAATGCTTCTGACATCTGGCCAATGAAAATTGTATAAATACCCCTAGGTTTTTTACTTTTTTTCCTAGATCATGTTACCGTATGTTTTCTAATAGATTTATTCCTGTATCATCTGCTCCATCTAGTGGCCAAAATGTGGTATCGTTTTCTGTAATACCTCAATGAGAAAATATACCATAGTTTGACCACTAGATGGAGCTAAAAGAATACAAGAATGGATACAAGAATTAATTTATTAGGGCAAATTTTCTGGTTACGTGAATGCTTCTGACATTCACCCAACAAATGTTTTATAAATAGACCCCTTAAAAATAGAAATAATAACACCTAGTTTTTTAACTAAATTAACTAAATTTCTTATATCATGCACCGTATGTTTTCCAATGAGAAAATATACTGCATTTTGGCCACTAGATGGATCTGATGATACAGGACTTAATCTATTGGGAAAAAAGGGGGGGGGGGGAGCTTACACAGCTTACACCAGGGGTCTCCAAACTTTCTACACAAAGGGCCAGTTTATAGTCCTTCAGACTTTAGGAGCGCCAGACTGTGGCCTTTGGAAGAAGAAAAGGTCCCAACGTTAGTGGGAAAAAACAATGCCCTATCTTTGGTGTCGGTGGGAGGAACTGCGCCCCATCATTGGAGTGATTGGGAAGAATTGTGACACATCATTGGTGTCATTGGGCCCCAATGTTGGTGTCATTGAGAGGAATTGGTGTCTATTGGTGTCATTGGGCCCCATTGTTGGTGTCATTGAGAGGAATTGGTGTCTATTGGTGTTGTTGGGAGAAATTCTGCCCCATTATTGGTGTCATTGGGAGGAATTGTGACTCATTTTTGGTGTCATTGGAAGGAACTGTGCCCCATTATTGGTGTCATTGGGAGGAATAGTGCCCCATCATTGGTGTCATTGGGAGGAATTGTGCCCCATTGTTGGTACCATTGGGAAGAATTGTATCCTTTCATTATGCCCCATTGTTCATATCAGTTGATGAAATAGTGCCCCAAGGGCCGGATAAAAGCAAGAAAAGGGCCGCAGTTTGGAGACCGCTGGCTTACACGAATGCTTCTGACCTCAGGCCAATGAAAATTTTATAAATAGCCCCCTTAAAGATACCTATTTTTTTAACTTGATTTCTTAGATCATGTTTCATGTTACCGTATGATTTCAAATAGATTCATTCCTGTATCATCAGCTCCATCTAGTGGCCAAAATGTGGTACAGTTTTCTAAAAAATACCTTAATGAGAAAATATACCATAGTTTGGCCACTAGATGGAGCTGATGATACAAGAATTAATTTTATTAGGGAATATTTTCTGGTTACGTGAATGCTTCTGACATTCGCCCAACAAATGTTTTATAAATAGACCCCTTAAAAATAGAAATAATTATACCTAGTTTTTTACCTTCATTTCTTATATCATGCACCGTATGCTTTCTGATAGATTATTTCCTATATCATCAGCTCCTTCTAGTGGCCAAAATGGAGTAAATTTTCTTATTGAGGTATTTCAGAAAACTATACCTCATTTTGGCCAATAGATGGAGATGATAATACAGAAATTAATCTATTGGAAAATGTACAGTGAAATTTCGCCCAAGGAATGTTTTATAAATAGGCCAAAATGGGGTATTATTTTCTAAAATACCTCAATGAAAATATATACTACCTTTTGGCCTCTAGATGGAGCTGATGATATAGGAGTTAATCTATTAGGAAAAAAAAAAAGGGAGAACATTTTCGTGCAGCTTACACGAATGCTTATGACATTCGGCCAACAAATGTTTTATAAATAGACCTCTTAAAAATAGAGATATTGACACCTACATTTTTTTAACTGTGACCTAAAACATAAGCTGCATCTAGTAAGTAATATATTAGAGGGGGGGCACAGGCACTGCAGTGACAACGCTGCAGAGAATCTATGAGCCTACAGATTGGTGCCACTGAGAAAGAAGAAGTTCTAATGAATGGCAGGATCAACAGGTCATTTCTTTTAGCATAAACCTTAATTTAAAAAAAATAAGAGCGAAGAGAGGTTATAAACATTATTAGAAGTTTAAAATAGCTGAATACACAGTATTTTGTATTTGAATTTCTGAGTTGAAAAGGTGAAGGATCACTTTAAACTTCAGCTTTTGGCCTCATGTACACAGGCGGGCCAGGGGACAGTTAAAATAGGTGGCTGACCCACGGTTTTACCACCTAGCGCCTTGACCCTCCAGCCGCGAGTTAGCATGGCCAACAAACCCCTTAAAAACGTCACCATATGTTTTTTGATAGATTTATTCCTGTATCATTAGCGCCATCTAGTGGCCAAAATGCGGTATATTTTCTCATTGAAGTGTTTCCCGGGACAGCTTAGTAAAAAAAGCGCGACTGTCCCAGCAAATCCAAGACAATTGGCAAGTATGATGTAATGCAAGATTATCATGGGACCCCCCGATGCTCCTGGGGCCCCTGGGGGGTGCTCATGTATTAGGATGGCCCTAGGTATAAAGCCTCTTGTTGTCTCTGTACAGCAGGGCTTGACTGTGAGAGGAAGAAACAGCACAAGGAATCAATTAGTTCATGTGCTGACAAGAAGCATGCTGGTAGGAGGAGAGAGCAGGGTGTCAGAGAGACGAGTTCATCCCTGTGCTGCTTCTCCTTTCGCTGTCCAGTCACAGACTGGGATGGGTCCATGATGGGTTCAGAGAAACTGCTGGCAATCAGACTGAGGCCATCTAGTGGCAAAAAAATAAGTACTGTGAGGGAAAAGCTCTGCCCTGAAGCTGAATATTGCAGCAAAAGCTGGTTTAGTTATTTTATGTTTATTATATTATGTTTTAATCTTATTATTTTTGGCAGGAGTTCTGCTTTAACACATTGAACTTTAATCTCTTGACAAAGAAACAGAATGAATTGTTTCTTAACACTGAATATTGTTATGTCATCCAGAAACATATTCATTGTATCCATGTCATTATTATAGGTCGCTGTGTAAATTCAATAAATATCAGCTACATGTCTCCGGGAATGTTCTCGGTGGAATTGTATGAGCCGAAATCATGAAATGACATGTCATGAATTCACCCCGGGGGAAGGGAGGGGAAGGGGGGGCAAAGGGAGGGGAAGGGGGGGGCAAAGGGGGGGCGAAGGGGGGGGTAAGGGAGGGCGGGGGGGGGAGGGGAATGTGCTCCGTCATTGTATTATGCAAATTGTTTCCTTCTAAGCGGAAACAACTCAAATATCTGATCTCTATAACTGCTGGTGTTAAATAAATTCCAAATTATAACAAGAATAATATAGATTTTTTACATTTCTCCTGATCACACAATTCATCAGAGCTCCTCAGAGGAACTTCAGGACCCAAATAACAATCACATTTGTGTGACATTCCCTGGAGGGAACGGTACAGACAGTTATTTACTTTGCCAATACCAAAGGAATCTGAGAGTGCTGAGAGGATTAGAGTGTAAGCTCCTCCGGGTTAGAAATTGATGTGACTGGCTCAGTGTTCTCTGTACAGCACTGCGGAATACGTCAGAGCTATATAAATGTATAATAATAATAGTGTGTGACTGTGGGGGGGACATTAGAGTGTGAGCTCCTGGGGCTCCGCGTTCTCTTTACAGCACTATGGAATATGTCAGCGCTATATAAATGTATAATAATAGGGCGTGACTGTGGGGGGGGACATTAGAGTGTAAGCTCCTGAGGCTCAGTGTTCTCTGTACAGCACTATGGAATATGTCAGCGCTATAAAAATATATAATAATAATAGTGTATGACTGTGGGGGGGACATTAGAGTGTGAGCTCCTGGGGCTCCGCGTTCTCTGTACAGCACTATGGAATATGTCAGCGCTATATAAATGTATAATAATAGTGTGTGACTATGGGGGTATTAGAGTGTAAGCTCCTGAGGCTCTGCGTTCTCTGTACAGCACTATGGAATATGTCAGAGCTATATAAATGTATAATAATAATAGTGTGTGACTATGGGGGATATTAGAGTGTAAGCTCCTGAGTCTCGGTGTTCTCTGTACTGCACTATAAAAATGTGTCAGAGATATATAAATGTATAATATTAATAACTTTCTGTCTTTGTGACTGTGGGGGGGGGGGGGGGGCATAGAGTGTAATTTTTCTTTATTAAAAATCTATAAAAAAATACAGCTTCTTATTAAAAATAATAAATAATAATAAAATGAATAAAAAAAAAAATAACATTTATATTATTATTATTATTATTATTATTATTATTATTAATAACAACAGCATCAACAACAACAATAATAGTAATTATTATTTATTATAATAATAATAATAAATAATATTAATAAGGTCCATTTCACATGGGGCGGACGCCGGCAGCGGATCCACCCGCTCAGCAAGGGATCTCTCCGCTTAACCACACTGAGCAGGCGGGTGTCAGGTCAGGCGGACACAGCCCGCTGTTCTCTATGGGGCTGTCGGAGGGAAACTGACCACCTATCCATTTTCATGCGACTTTCATCTGATCTGATCCGCCAGACGGATGGGGAACGGATTCCTATTCGTCTGTTTTTAGCGGACAGGATCGGATCGGATTGGATGTCGGCGGGTATTAGCAAACACGTCCGCTGACATCCGCCACTCCAGCAACGCATTGTCCGATCGGTCCGACAGTGTGAAAGGGGCCTAATTATGATTATTATAATAATAATAATAATAATAATAATAATTAATAAAATAATAAATAACAAAATAAAATTAAAATTAAAATAAATACAAATAAAATCTTACAAAACAAAAATAATACAAACATTTTTACATATATACAAAAATAAATAATAAACAAAAGTAAACAAGCTTACATCAGCAGATATCATAAACAGAAAGAAAAAAAAAAGCTTTTTTGTCAAAAATAACATACATCCAATTACATACACAAAGAAACATACCGTATATTTTATTTTTATTATCAATATACAACTAATATACGTAACGCACCACAAAAACCTACCTCCACCTAAACACACCCTCAGGCTAACAAGGGACATTGGAGTGTAAGCTCCTCTGGTGTTGAGACTGTAGCCTGTACAGCACTACAGATCCTGTCAGAGCTACAGTATATAAATGTATAATAGTAATGACTGTGACTGTGGTGGGGACATTAGAGAGTAAGCTCTTGTGGTTCATCATGACATGACTCACTCAGTGTTCTCTGTACAGCTCTGTGGAATATGTCACAGCTAAATAAATCTACATTAATAATACAGTGTGATTGTGGGGGTGACATTAGAGTGTAAGCTCTTGAGACTCCGTGTTCTCTGCACAGCACTGTGGAATATGTCAGAGCCATATAAATGTATAATAATAATAGTGTGACTATAGAGGGACATTAGAGTGTGAGCTCCTCTGGTTCAGAGACTGGTATGAATGACTCAGTGTTCTCTGTACAGCTCTCTGGAATATGTCAAATCTATTATTATTATATAAATATATAATAATAAAAGTGCGTGACTGTGGGGGGGGATTAGAGTGTAAGCTCCTCTGGTTTAACAGTGTTCTCTGTACAGCACTCGGTGTATGTCAGAGCTATATAAATGTATAATAATGTGTGACTGTAGTGGAGGAGGGACAATAGAGTGTAAGCTCCTTTGGTTCACAGACTAATATGAATCTCTCTTCCTTTCACTCTTTGGAATTGATTTACTGATTTCTGGCAGCAAATATTTCTATCTCCAATACATCGTTATTATATTGTCTGATCTGCTAAAATATATTTTTCTTACACTTGATATTTTCTAATATTCCATTCTGGGGGTCCCAGACGGATTCCGTCTCATACTGACCATCACCCCCTCACACCCTGAGATCAATCTTCAATAAGTCAGATTCCATTTCTCGGTGAAGATTGGGATTGTTCTGCCTGAACTCATCTGGATCTCTTTCTGGTCTGGTGACCTCCCAATAATGGTGCTCCAGTCGGGGAAGGGGAGGGGAGGGGGTATACTGGCGGCTTTATAATGGGATTTCCAGATGCATTCTTCTGTTCAGTCTGTGTATTTATTGTGTATTGTACACACATTATAGATCCCCCTCCTCCACCTGTGTACAGGGTGACCGCACATTATAGATCCCCCTCCTCCATCTGTGTACAGGGTGACCGCACATTATAGATCCCCCTCCTCCATCTGTGTACAGGGTGACCGCACATTTCCGCCAGCAAAAGTCCGATGGAGCATACACACGGTCGGAATTTCCAACCAAAAGCTCACATCGGACTTTTGCTGGCGGAATTTCCGATCGTGTGTACGCGGCATTAGAAGAAAACCTGTTAGAGTCTGCAAAAGACTTGAGACTGGTGCAGAGGTTCACCTTCCAGCAGGACAACGACCCTAAACATACAGCCAGAGCTACAATGGAATGGTTTAGATCAAAGCATATTCATGTGTTAGAATGGCCCAGTCACAGTCCAGACCTAAATCACATTGAGAATCTGTGGCAAGACTTGATCATTGCTGATCACAGACGCTCTCCATCCAATCTGACAGAGCTTGAGATATTTTGCAAAGAAGAATGGGCAGAAATGTCCCTCTCTAGATGTGCAAATCTGGTAGAGACCAAAAAGACTTGCAGCTGTAATTGCAGTGAAAGGCGGTTCTACAAAGTATTGACTCCGGGGGGCGCCATACAAATGTACCCCCCACACTTTTCACATATTTATTTGTAAAACATTTTGAAAACCATTTATCATTTTCCTTCCACTTCACAATTATGTGCCACTTTGTGTTGGTCTATCACATAAAATCCCAATAAAATACATTTACGTTTTTGGTTGTAAAATGACAAAATGTCAAGGGGTAAGAATACTTTTTTAAGGCACTGTATGCAATTCGGTGTGTTTTTGAAAAAAGACAAAGGAAAGTCTATTGAAACCAATGGGCTGCCCTACATGTGACGTGCGGGAACCTGTGAAAAATGCCTAGAAGTGCGTCCGTGCTCGATCGTGTATTTGTAGGTGTGAACGCATCTAGAATAGATCCTTGATAGAGCCATTGTGCATCCAAGGTCAGCGTTTCTGTAGCCAGTTTGCATGCGGTCATAGTGCCCAGAGGGGGGGGGGGGGAGGTGATCTCCCTTCCGGCGCCGCGGGGCCCCGGGAGGAAGTGGGAGCTGTAACCCTCTAAAAAGAGGGTTTCGCCCCCCCCCAAAAAAAAATGCCGAATGTGGCATGTCAGGGGGTCACCTTCCCTAAGACCTGGGGTGGTTTGCAGGCGCTATTGCACTAAAAATAGCGCCTGCAAAGCGACGAGAAACAGCCGCTGCTGTGTCTCTAGCGGTGCGCTGGCAGGACGGGAAAAAAAGTCCTCCTATCAGCATCTTCGGAGCGGTGAAGGATCAGAGTGTATACACCGCTCCTTCACCGCTCCGGCCCATTGAAATCAATGGGACAGCGCGGCTATAAGGCGGTGGTTTTTAACACTTTCTCGGCCACTAGCGGGGGGGTAGAACCGCTCCCCCCTGCGCTAGCGGTTGAATACCGCTGCTAAAACGACGGTAAAGCGCCGCTAATAATAGCGGCGCTTCACCGCCGACGCACCTCCCGCCCCAGTGTGAAAGGGGCCTTAAAGCGGAGGTTCCATTTTTGGGTGGAAGTCCGCTTTAAGGGGGGCTGACTACCAATGCACACCACACTTTTCACATATTTATTTGTAAAAAAAAAATGTTGAAAACCATTTATCATTTTCCTTCCACTTCACAATTATGAGCCACTTTGTGTTTGTCAATCAAATAAAATCCCAATAAAATACATTTACGTTTTTTTGGTGGTAACATGACAAAATGTGGAAAATGTCAAGGGGTATGAATACTTTTTCAAGGCACTGTCCATGTTTGCAAATACGTGGGGGGTGCTACTGTGCATCTGCTAAATGGCAGCGCGGTTCTCTGCGTGTCAGGAAAGTGCGCTTTCGCATGCGTTCTCGACACTCAGTAATGTGATCCTATCCTTAGAGCTACTGATCACCCCCCCCCCCCCCCCCAGTGGCCGCCCCTTGTATTAGCCACCTAGAGCCCCCTCCTCCGCCTGTGTACACGGTGACCACATCTCATCCCAGGGACACTCCGGGATCTCACAAGGAATCAGTAAACTTTGTAACATTTCCCACCTTCCCTCCTGCTCTATATTCATTGTGTGGTGAAAACTTGCAGACAAATAAAGTTATTTTAAGTTTGGAAAAGTTTCCCCTTTTTTTTTTTTCCAGCCCAGTCTCTCGGAATTCCATTCCCAAATCTCCGCCTGCAGCAACAGGCAGATCCTTTCATAGACTTCCTGTGAGTGCGGCTCCCCCCTCCCCTCCCTGGCCTGCTACGTGGTACAGAGAGAGGAGCAGATCCTTCATTTGTGGCCCCCAATTCCCAGGAACCTCACACTCCGTGTCCCCGGGGGGGGGGGAGAAGGACCAAGCGGGGCGACCATCCGGGACTGGCCATGGAGTAAAAACTTCGTGGAACGCCTCTGAACTTTAATATTTAGACCGTAAGTTCCTTATTTTGATTACTTTCAATGAGATGTTGCACTCGTGATTTTGTAACAATGTTTCGGTTTTGGTGGGGGGGGGATCATTTCAAATCGCATGACAAGTCGCACCCTATGGAAGCGGACGAATCAATGCAACTCCGACTCCATCGGATTAGCACCAAATTTGAAAGCAGTTCCTGCGCTACTTTTTTTTGCAAGTTCCTGGTGCGACTTTCATAGATATCTATGCAGGAAGTCGCACAGGTGGCTTCCAAGTTGCGCTGACGCGTGGTGTACAAAACCTGCAGCTTGAAGTCGCACGTTTACAAAGCTGCGTTCGGTGTGACTGAAGGCTTACTAACATTACTTATTGGAGCCCCCCCCCCCCCCCCCGGTCACACCGGTGCGGCTTGTCATGCGATTTGATCATTGAGACTGGTCATGCCATTTGATTGTTTCAAATCGCTTAACAAGTCGCACCCTGTGGAAGCGGCCAAATCGGTGCATCTCCAATGCCATCGGAGCCGCACCGATTTTGTAAGTAGTTCTTGCACTACTTTTTGCAAGTTCTGGTGTGATTTGCATAGACATCTGTGCATGAAGTCGCACGGATGTCTTCCAAGTCCCAAGTGAAGTTGCACTTCCATGCGGCTTAGAAAGGGAAGTCGCACGTTTTCAAAGCTGCGTTCGGTGTGACCAAAGGCTTACTAACATTACTCATTGGAGCCCCCCCCCCCCGGTCACACCGGTGCGACCTGTCATGCGTTTTGATCATTACGACTTCAAATCGCATAACAAGTCGCACCCTGTGGAAGCGGCCAAATCGGTGTATCTCCAATGCCATCGGAGCCGCACCGATTTTGTAAGTAGTTCTTGCACTACTTTTTGCAAGTTCCGGTGCGATTTGCATAGACATCTGCGCATGAAGTCGCACAGAAGTCGTCCAAGTCGTAAATGAAGTTGCATTTCCATGCGGCTTCGAAAGGGAAGTCGCACAAGTTCAAAGCTGCGTTCGGTGTGACTGAAGGCTTACTAACATTACTTATTTGAGTCCCCCGGTCACACCGGTGCGACTTGCCATGCGATTTGATCATCTCAAATCGCATGACAAGTTGCACCCTATTTATTATTAATTAGTTACATTCATTATTACGGATAATTCGTAACCTCTGATAAATTCGTATTCGTTACATTCACTAACAGCCAAATTTGAAAGGAAATTCCAATAACTATAACTTAATAGTTAAGTTATTATTAGTTAGTTACGATTTCAGATTTTCGAATTTTTGGGTTTTTGAATTTTCAGATTTTCGCTCTTATTTTCAGATTTTCGTTCTTTTGAATTTCCAAATTTGCGAAGTTCCGAATTTTCAAATTTTCGGAAAACTTCTGATATTTCCGAATTTATATTTTGACAAGTCGCACCCTATTTATTATTATTAATTAGTTACGTTCCATTCGTTATTATGGGTAATTCCTAACTTCGGATAAATTCGTATTCGTTACTAACAGCCAAATTTGAAAGGAAATTCCAATAACTATAATTATGATAGTTAAGTCATTATTAGTTAGTTACTATATCAGATTTTCGAATTTTCGGGTTTTTGAATATTCGGATTTTTGAATTTTGAAATTCTGATATTTCCGAATTTAACAAATTTGGCCAAATTATTAATTATTATTATTTAAAAAAATTATTCGGAATTAAAACGAATTACACATGTCTACAAGAAAAGTACTGTGTCCTTTTCTATTTTTTGCAGACCTAAACATGACAGACCAGAGGTAGCTGGATGTAAATGGACATAAATCTGTTTACATCCGGCTACCCATAGAGCCAATATAAGTGAACCCCCGTCCGCTGCTGTGTGGTGTATAGACATGTGCAATTTAATTCCGAATTTGTTTTTTTAACGAATTTTGACAAATTCGTTAATTTGGAAATATCCAAATTAACGAAAACCCGTTCAACAAACTTTTCCGAATATTCGCAAATTCGAAAATCCAAAAAGCTGAAAAATTTAAAAATCTGAAATAATAACTAACTAATAATAACTTAATTATTACTAACTATTAAATTATAAGTATTGGAACTTCCTTTCAAATTTGGCTGTTAGTGAACGTAACGAATACGAATTTATCCGAAGTTACGAATTATCCCAATTAACGAATGCCGCATCTTCTGCCCCATTCACCTTCAGTCTAGTAGGGAATGGGCTCACGGATCCCCTGCTGAGCGGAGCAGCTTTGTTTGAAAGAACCCGAATGCTGGAAAGGCAGCGGAGGGGAATTGACGTATTCCACATCTGCAATGCTTTTATTCCCACTGTCACCACCCACCATGATGTCTTCTCAACGAAATGCCATTCCACTGCAATCAGGATTTATAAGTGTTTAAACAGGTGGTTAGGAGGTGATACAACGCCTCCTCCTCCTCATCACCAGCCAACTACTCTCTGAAGAGCAATCCTAATGCAGCATAGGTTCCTTTAAATCAGAGGTCTCCAAACTTTCCAAGCAAAGGGCCAGTTTAATGTTCTTCAGGCTTTAGCGGGGCCCGGACTGTGGCCGGTGGGAGTAGAAAATGCCGCAGTGTCAGTGAGAGTAAACCATGGCCCGTCATTGTGTGCAAACGAGAAGATCTGGACAGCCGCACTCCAGGAAGTAATAATCCAAGTTTCTTTATTTTAAAATCAGGAACACATCAGATACAGGACATCATAGACAGAGTGTACAGATCATAGGCTAACGCGTTTCACACTTGTCCAAGTGCTTACTCATAGCTATGAGCCAGTGCTACTAGCATGAGCCAGCACCTGGAACCTCTCATCTCTGGAGAGCAAGATCAGCTTTACACCTGGTGAGACCTAAACTAGTGCGGGGATGGTGCCCCCTCTTTGGTATCAGTGGGAGGAATGGTGCCCCCTCTTTGGTGTCAGTGGGAGGAATGGTGCCCCATCTTTGGTGTCGGTGGGAGGAATTGTGCCCCATCTTTGGTGTCAGTGGGAAGAATGGTGCCCCATCGTTGGTGTCGATGGAAGGAATGGTGCCCCCTCTTTGGTGTCAGTGAGAGGAATGGTGCCCCATCTTTGGTGTCAGTGGGAGGAATGGTGCCCCATCTTTGGTGTCAGTGGGAGGAATGGTGCCCCCTCTTTGATGTCAGTGGGAGGAATGGTGCCCCCTCTTTGGTGTCAGTGGGAGGAATGGTGTTCCATCTTTGGTGTCAGTGGGAGGAATGGTGCCCCATCTTTGGTTTCAGTGGGAGGAATGGTGCCCCATCTTTGGTGTCAGTGGGAGGAATAGTGCCCCATCTTTGGTGTTAGTGGGAGGAATGGTGCCCCCTCTTTGGTGTCAGTGGGAGGAATTGTGCCCCATCTTTGGTGTCAGTGGGAAGAATGGTGCCCCATCGTTGGTGTCGATGGAAGGAATGGTGCCCCCTCTTTGGTGTCAGTGAGAGGAATGGTGCCCCATCTTTGGTGTCAGTGGGAGGAATGGTGCCCCCTCTTTGATGTTAGTGGGAGGAATGGTGCCCCCTCTTTGGTGTCAGTGGGAGGAATGGTGTTCCATCTTTGGTGTCAGTGGGAGGAATGGTGCCCCATCTTTGGTTTCAGTGGGAGGAATGGTGCCCCATCTTTGGTGTCAGTGGGAGGAATAGTGCCCCATCTTTGGTGCTAGTGGGAGGAATGGTGCCCCCTCTTTGGTGTCAGTGGGAGGAATGGTGTTCCATCTTTGGTGTCAGTGGGAGGAATGGTGCCCCCTCTTTGGTGTCAGTGGGAGGAATTGTGCCCCATCTTTGGTGTCAGTGGGAAGAATGGTGCCCCATCGTTGGTGTCGATGGAAGGAATGGTGCCCCCTCTTTGGTGTCAGTGAGAGGAATGGTGCCCCATCTTTGGTGTCAGTGGGAGGAATGGTGCCCCATCTTTGGTGTCAGTGGGAGGAATGGTGCCCCCTCTTTGATGTTAGTGGGAGGAATGGTGCCCCCTCTTTGGTGTCAGTGGGAGGAATGGTGTTCCATCTTTGGTGTCAGTGGGAGGAAAGGTGCCCCATCTTTGGTTTCAGTGGGAGGAATGGTGCCCCATCTTTGGTGTCAGTGGGAGGAATAGTGCCCCATCTTTGGTGCTAGTGGGAGGAATGGTGCCCCCTCTTTGGTGTCAGTGGGAGGAATGGTGTTCCATCTTTGGTGTCAGTGGGAGGAATGGTGCCCCAAGGGCCAGATAAAGGCAAGCAAAGGGCCACAGTTTGGAGACCACTTCTTTAAACCGGAGCTGCACTGCACTTTTGCATGTGATTCCTCGTGGGTGGAGTTTCGAAGACTTGTAGGATGTTTCTGTTTGATTTGCAAATTGGGGAAAATTGTAAAAATGTTGCCAAAATCATTTCCAGGTTGATTTTGTAGCGGGTGGGTTTGTCGTTCCTGGGGTTCTAGAAGGTCCAGTTCTTACAAATTGCAGGGAATCAGAATGGGTCTCTGTCCTCCTGCCTCAGCTGGGGCTCCACATTCATGGGAGCTCACACTGATTGAGCATCGCTACGGTATGTGGTCCCTGCATGATCCGCAGCCTTCCAGCTGTAATGTTACCTCTGTAACACCAACAGGATGGAGACTTCGGATAGCCCATGGGAGAGACCTGCCAACATGGCACATGCCAACACCATAATTAGGTAAAAATGGCAGCTGGGCCCACTGCAGTGCATAGTATTCAATGTCACCGATCTAAAATGAGGTATATAATGAAAACACAAAAATTGAATTTGCTAAGGGCTCATTTACACTTGCTTCAAAATGTGGCATTGGACACGCTTTTTTAAAGCACCCTGAATGCACCTTAAATAAAATGGTGACCTCACAGTCCTGTTCACCCCTTGTGTTTACTTTGCTTCAAAAATTATACCCCATGTCACTTTAGTGGTGCTTCAAAGCCCCCATAGAAGTTTATGACAACGCTCGCTTATAGCACCTGCAGCTTTTGAGAAGCTTTTAAGCTTTTATTCAGTGTTGGCTTTGCTTTATTTTGGAGGTATTGCAGGTATGAGATATCCCAGGATGCACTGGGAAACCAACAAGTTGACCGGAAAGACGTCATCATCAGTCACTTCTGGTTGATGTGTATATATTCTGGGAGTGTCCGGTGCAGACGTCACATCTGGTGTGCAGCGGTGGAGCAGCAGGAAGGTCCAGACTGGAGTGAAGCAACTAGAAGAGGTGGTGGGCAACATGGGAACGAAGGTGAGTGGGGGCCAGAGAGAAAGGACTGAGCGGCAGAGGAGCAGCTGAGCTGGGGCACCAGAGCAGGAGAAATTAGGAATGTCGCACGTAGTGCGCAGCATGGGAATAATATAGCAGAATGTGAGCGAGGACCAGAGAGAGAGGAGGATCAGCAGAGCTGGGGATTACTACTGAACAAGGGATCAGCTGAGCTGGGGGTTACTACTGAGCAAGGGATCAGTAGAGCTGGGGGTTACTACAGAGTGAGGGATCAGCAGAGCCGGGGTTACTACTGAACGAGGGATCATCAGAGCTGGGGGTTACTACTGGGCGAGGGAAAAGCAGAGCTTGGGGTTACTACTGAGCGAGGGATCAGCAGAGCTGGGGGTTACTACTGAGCGGGGGATCAGCAGAGCTGGGGGTTACTACTGAGCGGGGGATCAGCAGAGCTGGGGGTTACTACTGAGCGGGGGATCAGCAGAGCTGGGGGTTACTACTGAGCGAGGGATCAGCAGAGCTGGGGGTTACTACAGAGTAAGGAATCAGCAGAGCTGGGGTTACTACTGAGCGAGGGATCAGCAGAGCTGGGGGTTACTACTGAGCGAAGGATCAGCAGAGCTAAGGGTTACTACTGAGCGAGGGATCAGCAGAGCTGGGGGTTACTACTGAGGGAGGGATCAGCAGAGCTGGGGGTTACTACTGAGGGAGGGATCAGCAGAGCTGGGGTTTACTACTGAGCGAGGGATCAGCAGAGCTGGGGGTTACTACTGAGCGAGGGATCAGCAGAGCTGGGGGTTACTACTGAGCGAGGGATCAGCAGAGCTGGGGGTTACTACTGAGCGAGGGATCAGCAGAGCTGGGGGTTACTACTGAGCGAGGGATCAGCAGAGCTGGGGGTTACTACTGAGCGAGGGATCAGCAGAGCTGGGGGTTACTACTGAGCGAGGGATCAGCAGAGCTGGGGGGTTACTACTGAGTGGGGCATCAGCAGAGCTGGGGAACTACTGAGCAGGGAATCTGCTAAACTGGGGGACTAATAAGCTGGGGATCTACTGAGTGGGGGTACTGCTGAGCTGAGCTTCTACTGGGCCTCTTTAAAACAAATTGAAAATCAACATGCGCTGACATAACTGCTTTACCCAAACAAAGTTTACGTCCTTTTTTCCCCACAAATAGAGCTTTCTTTCGGTGGTATTTGATCACCTCTGCGGTTTTTATTTTTTGCGCTATAAACAAAAAAAGAGATACAGAGGTGCAGCGGGGTGTGTGATAGCAGCAAGCGGTGCGGGGTCACTGTGTTTGCAAGGATTTTACCGCCCCTCCCATCCTGTCGCCCTAGGCGTCTGCCTGTCCCGCCTAATGGTGACACCGGTCCTGCTGCTGAACAGGGGGACTAATAAGCTGGGGTTCTGCTGAGTGGGGGTACTACTGAGCTGGGATTCTACTTGGCCTCTTAAAAAAAAATTTGAAAATGAACACGCACACAGGATATTTGCCAAGCTTCATTAAAGCTTGTGAACTATTGAACTGGAAAGACGTCATCAGCAGTCACTTCGGGTTCATGTGTATACTGTATATATTCTAGTAGTGTCTGGTACAGATGTCACATCTGGTGTGCAGTGTGGAGCAGCAGGCAGGTGAGCGAAGTCCAGATGGGAGCGGAGCAACTAGCAGATGTGGTATGCAACATTAGAACGAAGGTGCATGGGGGGGGTGGGAGAGAGAGGACTGAGCGGCAGAGGATCAGCAGAGCTGGGGGACCAAAGCAGATAAAACTAGTAAGTTTACATGTAGTGCGCAGTGTGGGAGCAAAATAGCAGAAGGTGAGTGGGGACCAAAGAGATGGCTGGATCAGCAAATCAGAGGATCAGCAGAGCTTGGGGGTTACTACTGAGTGGGGGATCAGCAGAGTGGGGGGTTACTACTAAACAAGGGATCTGTTGAACGAGGGTACCAATGAGCTGGGGTTCTGCTGAACAGGGGTACTAATGAGCTGAGGATCTCTTGAGTTGGGGTACTACTGGGCCAAAAATAAACACACACAAGGCATTTGCCAAGCTTCATTAAAGCTTCAAAAAGAAACATCGAAGCATCACAGAAGCATCAAAAACATATAAAAAAAAAAATGTTGAAGCGGTAGGCGCTTTAGTGCATGTTAAAGTAAGTGTAACTGAGCCTTTAGGAGGTAGGGATGAACCAAGGAAGGCAAAATATATCCAGATTTAACTTCAGCTTTAAATGTGTTTTTTATATATGTATACAGCAAATAAAAATAAAAGCTCCTGACATCTACCTGTTCTTATTCTCATCCAGCACCTTGAATTTGAGTTGGTACCACCATGGCCTGCTGGATTTGCCGCATCTCCCTTCTTCTCCTCGCCCTCTCAGTCAGCGCTCAGTATGAACATTACAGCTTCAGAAGTTACCCCCGAGATGAACTGATGCCCCTCGAGTCGGCCTATAAATATGGGCTGGACCAATACACAGGCGAGAAGTGGCCAGAGAGCGTCCATTACCTTGAGATAAGCTTGAGGCTGTACCGCCTCCTGAGGGATAGTGAGGCCTTCTGTAATCTAAACTGCAGTACAGCCCGGATAGATGACAACCCTCCACCGCAGGGCCTGGAAAATGGGAATCAGTCCCAAGGTCGATTTAACGACTTCCCCGAACTCAGGGTGTTCGGAGATGTTCTGATGAGATCTCAATGCCTGAAACGTTGTAAGCAGGGTCTCCCCGCCTTCCGTCAGTCTCAACCCAGCAGAGAGACTATACTGGAGTTCCAGGTCCGTGAGCCCTACAAATATCTGCAATATGCCTACTTCAAGACCGATAACTTACCCAAAGC
Organism: Aquarana catesbeiana; assembly: GCF_042186555.1. Taxonomy (NCBI): domain Eukaryota; kingdom Metazoa; phylum Chordata; class Amphibia; order Anura; family Ranidae; genus Aquarana; species Aquarana catesbeiana. The sequence continues at coordinate 225,502,100 of NC_133335.1, forward strand.
GGTTGCAGCTGCCCATACCTACCTCTTGTTGCACCCTGACGATGAGATGATGAAGAGGAACATGGCCTATTATAAGAGTATGCCGGACACCGAGAACCACATCAAAGATCTGGAGACCAAGAACTATGAGAACTTTTTCATCAGAGCTGTGAGGGCCTACAATGGAGAGAACTGGAGAACCTCCATCTCCGATATGGAGCTTGCCTTACCCGACTTCTATAAGGCCTTCCAGGAATGCACGGCGGCCTGTGAAGGTTCTAGAGAGATCAAAGACTTCAAGGACTTCTATCCATCGGTGGCTGACCACTACATTGAAGTTCTGAGTTGCAAAATGAAATGTGAGCGTGACCTGACCCCTGTCATCGGAGGGTATGTGGTAGAGAAATTTGTGGCCACCATGTACCACTATCTGCAGTTTGCCTACTACAAGCTCAATGACGTTCGGAATTCCGCCCCTTGCGCAGCAAGCTATCTACTCTTTGACCCAGATGATGACGTCATGAAGCAGAACATGGTCTACTACCAATACCACAAGGAGAAATGGGGCCTTTCAGAGTCGAACTTCAAGCCCCGTCCTGAGGCCACCCTTTTCTATAACATCACAACCAAACAAAGAGAGATGTACCAGTTCGCCATGCAGAACCTGGTAGATGACGATGAGGGAGATGTGGTGGAATACCTTGATGAACTTTTGGATGCAAGTGATTTTTAAAAAAAAAAATTATTGTGTTTTTTTTTTTTTTATTGGTACTGGACATGCATGAAGTCTATGACTGTCTATGGGTTGGTGTCACCAGTTTTGTTTTTTTTTAATAAAAGGCCCAAGAATCATGGTGTACTGTATATTTGATGAGTAGCTAGATTTTAGATATCTGCATTAAAAAAAAAAATACGGCTGCCTCCTATAAGGTGAAGAGATCACCCTCCATGCTCGTTGGAAACCATAATTTTAGATTTCATCTGCAGCATCACTTGTGGATGAAATTTGGTATTGCAGGTTCAGACATAACATTCAGAGGGTCCAACAATACTGGCTACCAATGAAGGGATGATTTAATAAAACTGTCTTCGATGATTCTGATGAGATCACCCCCATGCTCCTTGGAAACCATCATTTCAGATTTCAACTGTAGCATCATCTGTGGATGAAATTTGATATTGCAAGTTCAGACATGACATTCAGAGGGTCCAACAATATATAGGGGTTGATTTACTAAAACCGGAGAGTGCAAAATCTGGTGCAGCTCTGCATGGTAGCCAATTGGCTTCCAACTTTAGCTTGTTCAATTAAGCTTTGACAACAAAAAAAAAAATGGAAGCTGATTGGTTTCTATGCAAAGCTGCTCCATATTTTGCACTCTCCAGTTATAGTAAATCAACCTCATAGTGTCTCAGATACAGGGTGGGGGCGCAAGCAGAAGTATTTCATAGCAGCCAATTAGAAATCATTCCTTAACAGATCCAAGTGCATAAACTGGACTCTGGTTGCTTGATGTGGGAAAGGACAGCCATGCAGGTTCTGATTCCAATGCCCTTTACAGCAATCAGGCAAAGGTTAGGCCATGTAGGGATCACCTAGGGGGCGATAATGAGTTGTACACGGTCTACTAACTTTTTGGCAAATCTTGGAGTTGATGAGCCCCTTTTCATCCATTTCCTGTGTAGGAAAAGCATATAAATGTGTTGAATTTCCCATGAGCTCAGCTACTCTGCCACGTCACCAAGAAGGTCACAGCCAGTTCTAGCATGTCCAAGGACAGATATTTATCTCACTGTTTATTTTGGTGAGAGATCTTCCAATGCCATATATTGCCACCCTTACAACAAGGCCAGGTTCAGATGAGTGTTCTACACGCAGCTCACTGCTCTGCACTCCCTCAGTGTCTGGAGGACTACCAGTGCCAAACATCCAATCCATACCATTCAAGCCCAGGGATGGGGAATTGGTGGTTCAATCGATCCAAAGAGAAGCCATCAAAGTGTATTGTCTCTCATGTACAATAGTATATATCATGTACAGAAGGGGGAATGGAATGTGTAGGAGGGTGTACATGTACAGCAGTGTATATAATGTACATAAAGAGGTATTCTCATTCCAAAACCATGGGCATTAACATGGAGTTGCCCAAACTTTTGCGGCACAACACCCTCCACTACTCTGGGAAGGCTTTCCACAAGATTCTGGAGGTGTCAGGTACTGATGTTGGATGGAAAGACCTGGCTCACCATCAGAATTCCAATTCATACCAAAGATGTTTAGTATGAATGAGGTCAGGGCTCTTTGAAGGCCATTAGTGTTCCTTCACACCAACCTGGTGAAACCATGTCTTTTTGGAGCCGGCTTTGTGTAGAGGGGAAACACTCTGTGTATAATATACAGGACGATGTGTATAATGTGCAATAGGTCTTCATGATGGCTATCTCTGCTTCCCTGTATAAACATGTAGTAGTTGGAGCAGTCAAATGACTTATGCAATTTCTCGAATTACTGCTTTTCCTTTTTATTTTTTTTATAAAGGAATGTGCTTCGAAGGAAAGGAAACCCCTCTCTGTCCTAAAGGCCGCTCACCCTTTAGACACAGGAGAAGACCAAAACCCTCATCATGTACCACAGGGTTCTCTCAGCTATGGGCCACATCCAGCCCACTACAAGATTTTATTTGGCCCACAGCAACTGTCTGTGATAACACCCTGACTGGCTGGCTGGCAGTGGAGCCGTCAGTCTGTGTATCTTAACATGGCGACCGGTGCATATACCACCAGCCAGCAGCCGGTGGGGGGACACTTCCGGGCACCGCTGAATGTATGGTGGAACAGTGATGGGTGTGACAAGGACTCTGCTGGGCACCCCTGAATGTATGGTAGCACAGTGATGGGTGTGAGGAGGACTCTGCTGGGCACCCCCTGAATGTATGGTGGCACAGTGATGGGTGTGACAAGGACTCTGCTGGGCACCCCTGAATGTATGGTAGCACAGTGATGGGTGTGAGGAGGACTCTGCTGGGCACCCCTGAATGTATGGTAGCACAGTGATGGGTGTGAGGAGGACTCTTCTGGGCACCCCTGAATGTATGGTGGCACAGTGATGGGTGTGAGGAGGACTCTGCTGGGCACCCCTGAATGTATGGTGGCACAGTGATGGGTGTGAGGAGGACTCTGCTGGGCACCCCTGAATGTATGGTGGCACAGTGATGGGTGTGAGGAGGACTTCGGCTGGGCACCCCTGAATGTATGGTGGTACACTGATGGGGGTGAAGACTCTGCTGGGAACCCCTGAATGTGTGGTGGCACAGTGATGGGTGTGAGGAGGACTCTGCTGGGAACCCCTGAATGTATGGTGGCACAGTGATGGGTGTGAGGAGGACTTCGGCTGGGCACCCCTGAATGTATGGTGGTACACTGATGGGGGTGAAGACTCTGCTGGGAACCCCTGAATGTGTGGTGGCACAGTGATGGGTGTGAGGAGGACTTCTGCTGGGCACCCCTGAATGTATGGTGGCACAGTGATGGGTGTGAGGACTTCTGCTGGGTGCTCTTGACTGTATGATGGCACATTGATGAGTGTGAGGAGGACTTCTGGCCACCCCTGAATGTATGGTGGCACACTGATGGGTGTGAGGACTCTGCTGGGCACCCCTGAATGTATCGTGGCACAATGATGGGTGAGAGGAGGACTTCTGCTGGGCACCCCTGAATGTATGGTGGCACAGTGATGGGTGTGAGGAGGACTCTGGGCACACATGGATATAAAAGGGGGCCTCTATTGGGTACTCCTGGATGTAGGGGGGAGGGGGAGACTCTGCTGGGCACCCCTAATGTATTGGAGCACTGTGATAGGCACTCTTAAAAGTAAGAGAAGAGGGGACTCTGTGGTGCACACGTGGATGTAAGGGGGAACTCTGATGGCACTCCTCAATATAAGGGGGACTCAACTGGTCACTCCTGAATGTATGGGGTGCTCTGTTGGACATTCCTGAATGTGAGGGGGACCTCTTTTGGGCATTCCTGAATGTAAGAGGGGGGGGGGCTCTGCTGGGCACTCTGCTGGCATGCCTAAATATAAGGGGGGACACTACTGGGCACACATAGATGTGAGGGGGAATTCTGCTGGCACTCTTGAATTTAGGAGGGGACCCTGGCTGCTGGGTTCTTCTAGATGTAAGGTGGACTCTACTGGGCACACATGAATATTAAAGGGGGGCTGTTAAGCACTTCTGGGTGTAAGTAGGAACTCTGATGGGCACTCCTCAAAGTTAGGGGGGGGTCTGATGAGCATTCCTGAATGTATGGGGCAGAATGGTTATAAAACAGATTTCTTTTAGCTCACGGCTATTTGCAAAATATACAATGTGACCCTCATACTAAAACATTTGAAGACCCCTGACATAACAAAACATCACAGCTTTCATATTAGGACACATTGAGATCACTCAATTCACAACATCTGTTTATTATATTATACCAGAATACAATTCCATCAAATTCTTGCTACAAAGGTTTCAGATGTCAGGAAAATGGAAAATATTCAGTGTAACAGATTCCATGAAAGAGAGAATTTCTTATCCGGTAATTGCACATTCATTGAGAATTGCACCTCACTGCACTCCAACGCACATGTGCTATGCAATGCATTGCAGCTCAGCAGGGTGTGCTGTGTGTTCCATTGCACTACAATAGAATGCAAACAGCATGTTGGTTTTTTTTGTGCACTGAGGTGTGCAGCTTGTACTTGTACATTAATCAATTTTTTCAAATAAAATACACCAGCAATCAATAATAAAGTAGGAATAGTACATACAGTATAATAAATAGACCTGTCCATATGATAGAACAATTGTGACCTTCAATTGCCATTTTTGAAAAAAAATTAACTAACCTCAAGTGTTAAAAAAAAAAAAAAAAAAAATTCCTGGAGAGTTAAGTCAGTTTTACTGTAGATGTTAAAATAGAACTAAAGGCAGCACTTTTTTTCATTTTGGATAGAGTAAGGGAGGGTTATAACCCCTGTCAGTTTTTTATGCCATCTGTACCCCGTTGGGGCGATTTCCCCTCTTTTCCTGTCCCGTAGCCAAAACAGGTAGTGACAGGAAATCAATGCAAAACTGAGGCAATCACCAGAACTAGTGTCCCCATTGAAAGAATTCGCCCCTCTTCTTGTTCTGAGGACAACTCAAAATGTTGGGATTTTATTTCACTTTCATTCTTGGGGATAGCAGCAAATGGGACAAATAGATAATTAGCTAAAAGTGTGGCATTCTGCACTTCTGGTCAGTCACCTGCCTCCTTTCAACCCAACATTCTGTGCTTCCATCTACCCTCCCCTGGATTCAGAAGTGACATTGAGCTCAGACGATGGAAATAAATAAAAAAATAATACAATAAAAAAAAAAAAAATTTGAAAAAATTATAATAAATACATTTTTTTTTATTTATTCATTTTCCAAAGAATTGTGAAAAAAAATTTACAACCTCAAAAAACTCACCATGCCTCTTACTAAATACCTGGGACTGTCAACTTTTTAAAAAGGGGTCACTTGGGGGATATTTGTACTGTCCTTTTGTTTTTGGGCTTCACGAAATGAGTCTGTGTCTGTGTCTGTCAGTACATCATGATTGATCAATTTTCAGATATATATAAACTATAGTTTGTGGACTCTACAACTTTCCTACAGACTAAATAATATACACTGATTTGGGTTATTTTTACCAAAGAAAAGTAGCATAATACATTTTGGTCTAAATTTATGAAGAAAAGATTATTTATTTGAAAACTTTTTTTTTAACAGAAAAAAAGAAAACATGATTTCTTTTCAAAATTTTCAGTCTTTTTTCGTTTAGTTAGCAAAAAAAAAAAAGATAGAAAAACCCAGCGGTGATTAAATACCACCAAAAGGAAGCTCTAATTTTGTGAACAAAATAAAAAAATGTCAAAACTGTCATTCAGGCTGGGTTCACACTAATGCAAATTAGATGTGGGTTTCTCCTAATCCAATTCGCATGTCAGGAGATTGTGACCGGCTCTCAATGGAGCCGGTTCACACAGCTCCGGTGCGAATTGCCGAGGAGTCCTGTACGTCTTCAGATCCGTTTCAGGTCCAAATTAGCCAAAAATTTCGGCTGAAATTGGACCTGAAACGGTGAACAGGGACGCACCAGACCCCTGCTGTGAGCCGATCCGTGCGCCAGTGTGGATCCAGCCTCAAAGTGTGACAGCGCCCGGTATTGAACTACTTAAAAAAGCTGAAGTTCGAAGCTGATTGGCTACCATGCACAGCTGCACCAAATTCTGAGTGCTCCAGTTTTAGTAAATCTCCCCCCAATATATCTTCTATTGCAGGGAACTTTAATGTGGGTTTATTTTAAACCTGCCAGGGTTGCTATAATGCCTACTGAAGACCCTCCATCAGGTCTTAACTCAAAATTCTGACCCAGCTTGTTAAGAAAATACAGAAGGCGGCATGAAGGGGCTCGGTGAAGGTGGCGGTGAAGGTGTGAAGATGTCGGATGGAGTCACCAAGCTCATAAAAGGATACCTGGCCAGCCTCGTAATCCAGATAGATTCTGATTTTCTGGGATGGGAAACCACGTTCCATACAATTCTTGTTTGAGTCATGAATGGCAAAAAATGTATCATCTTCCTTTCCTAAACACCAAGATTTGTCATTGTGACCAATTCTAGCTTTTCTCCCTTTCCTTTCAATAGTAGAATAAGCAACTCCTAACCTGAAATTCCCAGAGTCGCCAGCCTCAACGTCCCAGTAATGTCTCCCTGAACTGAACTGCCTGGTGCTCAGAACCTGAGAGAAATCGAAGCGTTCATCCTGTTCGATGCGCTGTTGATCGTTTCCTGGACATGACAGTTCTTTCAAGTCCTCGGTTATGGCTACATTGTTGGAAGCCGTGTTTACATCCAGCAGCAAGTCAGAGGCCTCTTGCACAAAGATCCCTCTTTTGATGTCAGCCACCATGTGCAGTAGCCCGGTGTGTAAGGTCTGGAAGACTGGACCTTCATCAAACTCCTTCAACGCCATTTTTACATCCTCTTTTCTGTATGTACTGATCTCTCGTCTAAGCTTATGAAGGTCATTGTTGCCTGAATTCAGCCACTGAGAGAACAGCAAGGGGTTGGGTGTTTCGTATAACTCTTTTATGTTGCCAATCTTCCTGGATAGCTCATTCTGCTTTTGCTCCAGATGGAGGATCCGGTTGGAGACCGAAAGGGAAGTTTGCTTTTCTTGCCATGAGATGTCATTCAGGATTTTGTTCTCCAGGTCCTCCTGTTGTTTCCTGAGGTTCCTAAACAAGGCACAGACTCTCTCCGCCACATTGGCCACCTTTTCTTGAATATTAATTTGGCGATCCTGAAGACGTTGGACGCGTTTCTCGATTTCCTCCATCTCAGAAGTCAAAATCTCCAATGACAAGTCTATTTTCTTCTTTAACTTTTCAAATGCCTCGTTGAAGTCACACACTTGATGCTCTCTGTGCTCCTTCAGGTGACACAATATGCAGATGCTGAGGTTGTCCTGAAAGCAGTATAAATCCAAGGTCTTGTTGTGGATGGAGCATTTGCTGTCTTTGAAATACTTGGTGGGTTTGGTCAAGATGTGTTCCTGTGATTTGGTGTGGACTTTCAGATGACTAGCACACAGAGAAGCTTCACAGTGTAGACATGACTGAATAGCCAGAACCTCTGAGTGAATACAGTAAGTGCAGAAGATCTCGACCACTGGATTCTCTGGAGGCTCTGATCTTGTTTGCAGTTGTAGATACGGGCTATTGTCTGAGTCTGAAGGAAGCACCATACACCCAGGGCAGATGTCCCCACGACCTGGAGAGCCAACACTAGTCCGTTCCTGGGAACCCAACACATTGATAAAACAACCCCGGCAAAAGTTGTGTCCACATCTCAAATTGATAAGATTCAAGGAAACCTCCAGACACGAAGAGCAGTTATCGTCTCCGTTGAGATCTATAGACGACATCCTCGCCAGTTAGGACTTTAAGTGGCGACTGTATTCATAGCTCTGTGGGGAAACTGGCGAAGCAAGATTTCACTGACGGTATTTAAACAATGCAGCCTCTCCATGGAGACCGTGACATCATGTTTTGCATAAAGTAAAGCCGTCCCCTGAGTCTTGGAAAGTTTTCGGGTCATCACAGCATAGCTCCCAACTGTCTCTGATTTGGAAAAAAGTCCCCCTGTCCCTCTTTCCTCCTCATATGTCCCTCATTTTGGTCTGATCTATAAAGTTGTATATTGTACAATTAAAAAGGGTGCACTTGGCAAAGTTGTATATAATATGCACTTTTTATCTTTAAAAAAGTGTTTCCCAATGCTAAACCTTTCATCCAATTTCTAAATTGCTGTATTTGTAAATTTCAAAAACCAGCATAAATTAATAGTAATTCCCCTCTAAGGGGGCATGGCAGGAGGTGGGTCCTATGTCTACATACTTTTGCTAATAGGTGTCCTTCGTCCCCATCTCAAAAAGTTGGGAGGTTTGTCAAAGCAGTGTTATATTTGACGTCAAATTTCGATTTAGTTTACGTCATAGTTTTTGACTAAAATGCCTTTAAGTTTTAGTCGTATTTTAGTCATCTGAATTGTTTTAGTTTTAATTGTATTTTAGTCGACTAATATCTCTAGTACATTTTAGTTGACTAAAATCGAATGGGTTTTGTTAAATTGTAATGCATTATTTAACCATTTCTCTAGAATTTCCAAACTCATTATATACTCCTAGAGTAAAAAAAAATCTAACAAGTGCAAACTCTGGACGGTCTGAGGAGGTCTGCAATGCACACAGTGCTCTGGATGATGGTCTGAGGAGTCCTGTAATGTACAATGCTCTGGATGGTCAGAGGAAGCCTGTAATGCACAGTGCTCTGGACGTTGGTCTGACTTCGGAGACCTGTAATGCACAGTGCTCTGAGTAGTCTAAGGAGGCTTGTAATGCACACAGTGCTCTGGGTGGTCTGAGGAGGCTTGTAATGCATACAGTGCTCTGGACGGTGGTCTGCCTGAGGAGGCCTGTAATGCACAGTGCTCTGGATGGTCTGAGGAGGCTTGTAATGCACACAGTAGTCTGGACGGTGGTCTGATCAGGCCTGTAATGCATACAGTGCTCTGGACAGTGGTCTGAGGAGGCCTGTAATGCACCGCACAGTGCTCTGGGTGGTCTGATTAGGCCTGTAATCGACACAGTGTTCTGTATGACCTGAGTCAGCCTGTAATGCACATTGCTCTGGTGGTGGTCTGAGGAGACCTGTAATGCACAGTGCTCTGGATGGTGGTCTGAGGAGGCCTGTAATCCACACAGTGCTCTGGACGGTCTGAGGAGGCCTGTGATTTACTTAGTACTCTGGACAGTCTGAGGAGGCCTGTAATGCCCAGTGAGTGCTCTGGACGGTCTGAGGGGGCCTGTAATGCACACAGTCATTTCCAGGTTGATTTTGTAGCGGGTGGGTTTGTCGTTCCTGGGGTTCTAGAAGATCCAGGGGATCACTTCTTACAAATTGCAGGAAATCGGAATGGGTCTCTGTCCTCCTGCCTCAGCAGGGGGAAAACATTCATGGGAGCTCACACTGATTGAGCATCACTACGGTATGTGGTCCCTGCATGATCCGCAGCCTTCCAGCTGTAATGTTACCTCTGTACCACCAACAGGATGGAGACTTCGGATAGCCCATGGTAGGGACCTGCCAACATGGCACATGCCAACACCATAATTAGGTAAAAATGGCAGTTGAGCCCACTGCAGTGCATAGTATTCAATGTCACCGATCTAAAATGAGGTATGTAATGAAAACACAAAAATTGAATTTGCTAAGGGCTCATTTACACTTGCTTTAAAATGTGGCATTGGACACGCTTTTTTAAAGCACCTTGAGTGCACCTAAATAAAATTGTGACCTCACAGTCCTGTTCACACCTTGTGTTTGCTTTGCTTTAAAAATACCCCATGTCACTTTAGTGGTGCTCCAAAGCCTCCATAGAAGTCTATGACAACGCTCGCTTATAGCACCTGCAGCTTTTGAGAAGCTTTTATTCAGCGTTGGCTTTGCTTTATTTTGGAGGTATTGCCGGTATGAGATATCCCAGGATGCACTGGGAAACCAACAAGCTGACCATCATCAGTCACTTCCGGTTGATGTGTATATATTCTGGGAGTGTCCGGTGCAGACGTCACATCTGGTGTGCAGCGGTGGAGCAGCAGGAAGGTGAGCGGGATCCAGACTGGAGTGGAGCAACTAGAAGAGGTGGTGGGCAACATGGGAACAAAGGTGAGTGGGGGCCAAAGAAAGAGGACTGAGCGGCAGAGGATCAGCTGAGCTGGGGGACCAGAGCAGGAGAAATTTGGAATGTCGCACGTAGTGCACAGCATGGGAATAATATAGCAGAATGTGAGCGAGGACCAGAGAGAGAGGAGGATCAGCAGAGCTGGGGCTTACTACTGAGCGAGGGATCAGCAGAGCTGAGGGTTACTACCGAGTGAGGGATCAGCAGAGCTGGGGGTTACTACTGAGTGAGGGATCAGCAGAGCTGAGGATTACTACTGAGCGAGAGATCAGCAGAGCTGGGGGTACTACTGAGCGAGGGATCAGCAGAGCTGGGGGTTACTACTGAGCGAGGGATCAGCAGAGCTGGGGGTTACTACTGAGCGAGGGATCAGCAGAGCTGAGGGTTACTACTGAGCGAGAGATCAGCAGAGCTGGGGGTTACTACCGAGTGAGGGATCAGCAGAGCTGAGGGTTACTACTGAGCGAGAGATCAGCAGAGCTGGGGGTACTACTGAGCGAGGGATCAGCAGAGCTGGGGGTTACTACTGAGTGAGGGATCAGCAGAGCTGGGGGTTACTACTGAGCGAGGGATCAGCAGAGCTGAGGGTTACTACTGAGCGAGGGATCAGCAGAGCTGGGGGTTAGTACTGAGCGAGGGATCAGCAGAACTGGGGGTTACTACTGAGCGAGGGATCAGCAGAGCTGAGGGTTACTACTGAGCGAGAGATCAGCAGAGCTGGGGGTTACTACTGAGCGAGAGATCAGCAGAGCTGGGGGTTACTACTGAGTGGGGCATGAGCAGAGCTGGGGAACTACTGAGCAGGGAATCTGCTGAATGAGGGTACCAATGAGCTGGGGATCTGCTAAACTGGGGGACTAATAAGCTGGGAATCTGCTGAGTGGGGGTACTGCTGAGCTTAGCTTCTACTGGGCCTCTTTAAAACAAATTGAAAATCAACATGCGCACACACAGGGCATTTGCCAAGCTTCATTAACCACTTCAGCCCCGGAAGGATTTACCCACTTCCTGAACAGGCCATTTTTTGCGATATGGCACTGCGTCACTTTAACTGACAATTGCGCGGTCATGCTTTGCTGTACCCAAACAAAGTTTACGTCCTTTTTCCCCCACAAATAGAGCTTTCTTTTGGTGGTATTTGATCACCTCTGCGGTTTTTATTTTTTGCGCTATAAACAAAAAAAGAGCGACAATATATTCTACATATTTTTGGTTAAAAAAAATCTCAATAAGGGATAGATTTTTTTTTTTTTTTTTTACTAGTAATGGCAGTGATCTGCGATTTTTAGCAGGACTGCGACATTGCGGCAGACAGATCGGACACTTTTGATACATTTTTGGGACCACTGATATTTATACAGTGATCAGTGCTATAAATAACCACTGATTACTGCATAAATGTCACTGGCAGGGAAGGAGTTAACTCTAGGGGGGCGATCAAGGGGTTAAATGTGTTCCCTCAGTGTGTTCTAACTGTGGGGGGTGGGACTGACTGGGGGAGGAGACCAATCGCTGTTCCTAATTACTAGGAACAGAGAATCACTCTCTACTCCCCTGCAGGGGCGGATCCAGAGCCTAGTCTCGGGAGGGGCACTGCCATAAAATTTTGCGGGCAATTTGTCGGGCAATGGCTGGTGTTGGCGCTTCAATCATAACAGCACCATGGTTGATGTGGTGTCAGGATGATTGAGGCGCATTATTTATATTATTACATTGTAATGTAAAATGAAATCGTTCAACTCACCATAATGCAGAATCATTGGGAGCCCTGAGCGTGTCACTTGCTACCGTCGCCTGCCACCAGATGCAGCGTGTCACTTGCCAATGTCGCCTGCCACAACATGCGGATTGTCACTTGCCAATGTCGCCTGCCACAAGATGCGGATTGTCACTTGCCAATGTCGCTTGCCACAAGATGCGGATTGTCACTTGCCAATGTCGCCTGCCACAAGATGCGGATTGTCACTTGCCAATGTCGCCTGCCACAAGATGCGGATTGTCACTTGCCAATGTCGCCTGCCACAACATGCAGATTGTCACTTGCCAATGTCGCTTGCCACAACATGCGGATTGTCACTTGCCAATGTCGCCTGCCACAACATGCGGATTGTCACTTGCCAAGTTGCCAGTGGATGTGTCCTAGAGTGAGGGCGGGCAGTGAGAGATATTGTAACTCATCAGAACATGCATGCAAAAGCATGTTGCATTGCGGCCATCTTGGTACACCCTCACTTGTCAGCAGTAAGACTAGAGTTAGAAGTCGGTAAGCAGACATCTTTATACACCCACCGGAGTCTTGCTTTTCACAGTTATTTTTAATAGTAAACTCAGCTTATTTAGTGAAATATAAGTTGAGTTTACTGTTAAAAATAACTGTGATAAGCAAGACTCTGGTGGGTGTATAAAGATGTCCGCTTGCCGACTTACAAACACTAGGCTTACTGTGGACGAGTGCGGGAGTACCAAGATGGCCGCGACGCAACGTCCCTTCAGTCACATTATCAGAAGGGGAGCGGCTTCAACACCTGCCTGCTCGCTGCCTCGCTCAGCCTCAGTCACACAGCAGCCGCCCGCTCCAGGCCCTGTCACACTGTCACATTGGTCGGCTCTGAGAGACTCGAGTCCGACCTCCGACGTGACGCCGTGACTCACTCACTCACTGCAGTGTGAGTGTGACTGACCGTGACGTCACTCGTTGCTAATGCCAGGGCCGCCTGGCGTCTAGCAACGAGTGCAGAGCAGGGAAGAGGCTCCACCCACCTTCAGTGTCAGTGACCGCCGCCGCCACCCGTATATACCACACGCGAGTCTCTCTCTCGGCGCCGCTGATCGGCACATGTGAGAGAGAGACTCGGGCCGGCAGCGGAGCGCAGGAGACAGTTACATTAAGAGTGTGTGTGCTATTATTTCGGGGGGGGCAATTGCCCTGTTGCCCCCCCCCCCCTGGATCCGCCCCTGCTCCCCTGGCAGAACGGAGATCTGTCCGTTTACACTGAGCCTGGGTTCACACTGCTGCGATCTCAGAGATTGCAAGTGATTCGAACCCGCACTGCAGGTGCCGATCACATGCGATTCCTAAGCAATGCGAGTTCCATACAGTTGTATAGCTAAACTCGCATTAGATTCGCACAGAAAATAGTGCAGGGACTTGTTTTTTCCCGTACTAGAATCGGATCGCATGGGTGTTCTCACCTATGCGATCTGATTCCTGTTCGAGTTCACAGTTCACACTGCGATCTGTGAACAAAACTGGGGGTGTCATTAACTTTGTGGGCACCGAGCCCAGGGCGCCAGGATGGGCCAAGCTTCATTAAAGCTTCAAAAAGAAACATTGAAGCATCACAGAAGCAACAAAAACACGTTTAAAAAAAAAATGTTGAAGTGGTAGGCGCTTTAGTGCGTGTTAAAGTAAGTGTACCTGAGCCTTTAGGAGGTAGGGATGAACCAAGGAAGGCAAAACATGTCCAGATTTAACTTCAGCTTTAAATGTGTTTTTTATATATATGTATACAGCAAATAAAAATAAAAGCTCCTGACATCTACCTGTTCTTCTCATCCAGCACCTTGAATTTGAGTTGGTACCACCATGGCCTGCTGGATTTGCCGCGTCTCCCTTCTTCTCCTCGCCCTCTCAGTCAGCGCTCAGTATGAACATTACAGCTTCAGAAGTTACCCCCGAGATGAACTGATGCCCCTCGAGTCGGCCTATAAATACGGGCTGGACCAATACACAGGCGAGAAGTGGCCAGAGAGCGTCCATTACCTTGAGATAAGCTTGAGGCTGTACCGCGGCGCCTCCTGAGGGATAGTGAGGCCTTCTGTAATCTAAACTGCAGTACAGCCCGGATAGATGACAACCCTCCACCGCAGGGCCTGGAAAATGGGAATCAGTCCCAAGGTCGATTTAATGACTTCCCGGAACTCAGGGTGTTTGGAGATGTTCTGATGAGATCTCAATGCCTGAAACGTTGTAAGCAGGGTCTCCCCGCCTTCCGTCAGTCTCAGCCCAGCAGAGAGACTATACTGGAGTTCCAGGTCCGTGAGCCCTACAAATATCTGCAATATGCCTACTTCAAGACCGATAACTTACCCAAAGCGGTTGCAGCTGCCCATACCTACCTCTTGTTGCACCCTGACGATGAGATGATGAAGAGGAACATGGCCTATTATAAGAGTATGCCGGACACCGAGAACCACATCAAAGATCTGGAGACCAAGAACTACGAGAACTTTTTCATCAGAGCTGTGAGGGCCTACAATGGAGAGAACTGGAGAACCTCCATCTCCGATATGGAGCTTGCCTTACCCGACTTCTATAAGGTCTTCCAGGAATGCACGGCGGCCTGTGAAGGTTCTAGAGAGATCAAATACTTCAAGGACTTCTATCCATCGGTGGCTGACCACTACATTGAAGTTCTGAGTTGCAAAATGAAATGTGAGCGTGACCTGACCCCTGTCATCGGAGGGTATGTGGTAGAGAAATTTGTGGCCACCATGTACCACTATCTGCAGTTTGCCTACTACAAGCTTAATGACGTTCGGAATTCCGCCCCTTGCGCAGCAAGCTTTCTACTCTTTGACCCAGATGATGACGTCATGAAGCAGAACATGGTCTACTACCAATACCACAAGGAGAAATGGGGCCTTTCAGAGTCGAACTTCAAGCCCCGTCCTGAGGCCACCCTGTTCTATAACATCACAACCAAACAAAGAGAGATGTACCAGTTCGCCATGCAGAACCTGGTAGATGACGATGAGGGAGATGTGGTGGAATACCTTGATGAACTTTTGGATGCAAGTGATTTTTAATTTAAAAAATTATTGTGCTTTTTTTTTTTGGTACTGGACATGCATGAAGTCTATGATTGTCTATGGGTTGGTGTCACCAGTTTTGTTTTGTTTTTTAATAAAAGGCCCAAGAATGATGGTGTATATTTGATGAGTAGCTAGATTTTAGATATCTGCATAAAAAAAAAAAAAAAAAATACGGCTGCCTCCTATAAGGTGAAGCGATCACCCCCCATGCTCGTTGGAAACCATAATTTTAGATTTCATCTGCAGCATCACCTGTGGATGAAATGTGGTATTGCAGGTTCAGACATGACATTCAGAGTGTCCAACAATACTGTATGGAAGGGATGATTTATTAAAACTGTCTTCGATGATTCTGATGAGATCACCCCCATGCTCCTTGGAAACCATCATTTCAGATTTCAACTGTAGCGACATCTGTGGATGAAATTTGGTATTGCAAGTTCAGACAAGACATTCAGAGGGTCCAACAATATATAGGGGTTGATTTACTAAAACCGGAGAGTGCAAAATCTGGTGCAGCTCTGCATGGTAGCCAATCGGCTTCCAACTTTAGCTTGTTCAATTAAGCTTTGACAAAAAAAAAAAATGGAAGCTGATTGGTTTCTATGCAAAGCTGCTCCAGATTTTGCACTCTCCAGTTATAGTAAATCAACCTCATAGTGTCTCAGATACAGGGTGGGGGCGCAAGCAGAAGTATTTCATAGCAGCCAATTAGAAATCATTCCTTAACAGATCCAAGTGCATAAACTGGACTCTGGTTGCTTGATGTGGGAAAGGACAGCCATGCAGGATCTGATTCCAGTGCCCTTTACAGCAATCAGGCAAAGGTTAGGCCATGTAGGGATCACCTAGGGGGCGATAATGAGTTGTACACGGTCTACTAACTTCTTGGCAAATCTTGGAGTTGATGAGCCCCTTTTCATCCATTTCCTGTGTAGGAAAAGCATATAAATGTGTTGAATTTCCCATGAGCTCAGCTACTCTGCCACGTCACCAAGAAGGTCACAGCCAGTTCTAGCATGTCCAAGGACAGATATTTATCTGACTGTTTATTTTGGTGAGAGATCTTCCAATGCCATATATTGCCACCCTTACAACAAGGCCAGGTTCAGATGAGTGTTCTACACGCAGCTCACTGCTCTGCACTCCCTCAGTGTCTGGAGGACTACCAGTGCCAAACGTCCAATCCATACCATTCAAGCCCAGGGATAGGGAGTTGGTGGTTCAATCGATCCAAAGAGAAGCCATCAAAGTGTATTGTCTCTCATGTACAATAGTATATATCATGTACAGAAGGGGGAATGGAATGTGTAGGAGGGTGTACATGTACAGCAGTGTATATAATGTACATAAAGAGGTATTCTCATTCCAAAACCATGGGCATTAACATGGAGTTGCCCAAACTTTTGCGGCACAACACCCTCCACTACTCTGGGAAGGCTTTCCACAAGATTCTGGAGGTGTCAGGTACTGATGTTGGATGGAAAGACCTGGCTCACCATCAGAATTCCAATTCATACCAAAGATGTTTAGTAGGAATGAGGTCAGGGCTCTTTGAAGGCCATTAGTGTTCCTTCACACCAACCTGGTGAAACCATGTCTTTTTGGAGCCGGCTTTGTGTAGAGGGGAAACACTCTGTGTATAATATACAGGACGATGTGTATAATGTGCAATAGGTCTTCATGATGGCTATCTCTGCTTCCCTGTATAAACATGTAGTAGTTGGAGCAGTCAAATGACTTATGCAATTTCTCGAATTACTGCTTTTCCTTTTTATTTTTTTTATAAAGGAATGTGCTTCGAAGGAAAGGAAACCCCTCTCTGTCCTAAAGGCCGCTCACCCTTTAGACACAGGAGAAGACCAAAACCCTCATCATGTACCACAGGGTTCTCTCAGCTATGGGCCACATCCAGCCCACTACAAGATTTTATTTGGCCCACAGCAACTGTCTGTGATAACACCCTGACTGGCTGGCTGGCAGTGGAGCCGTCAGTCTGTGTATCTTAACATGGCGACCGGTGCATATACCACCAGCCAGCAGCCGGTGGGGGGACACTTCCGGGCACCGCTGAATGTATGGTGGAACAGTGATGGGTGTGACAAGGACTCTGCTGGGCACCCCTGAATGTATGGTAGCACAGTGATGGGTGTGAGGAGGACTCTGCTGGGCACCCCCTGAATGTATGGTGGCACAGTGATGGGTGTGACAAGGACTCTGCTGGGCACCCCTGAATGTATGGTAGCACAGTGATGGGTGTGAGGAGGACTCTGCTGGGCACCCCTGAATGTATGGTAGCACAGTGATGGGTGTGAGGAGGACTCTTCTGGGCACCCCTGAATGTATGGTGGCACAGTGATGGGTGTGAGGAGGACTCTGCTGGGCACCCCTGAATGTATGGTGGCACAGTGATGGGTGTGAGGAGGACTCTGCTGGGCACCCCTGAATGTATGGTGGCACAGTGATGGGTGTGAGGAGGACTTCGGCTGGGCACCCCTGAATGTATGGTGGTACACTGATGGGGGTGAAGACTCTGCTGGGAACCCCTGAATGTGTGGTGGCACAGTGATGGGTGTGAGGAGGACTCTGCTGGGAACCCCTGAATGTATGGTGGCACAGTGATGGGTGTGAGGAGGACTTCGGTTGGGCACCCCTGAATGTATGGTGGTACACTGATGGGGGTGAAGACTCTGCTGGGAACCCC
The DNA here is from genome assembly GCF_042186555.1 of Aquarana catesbeiana. Lineage (NCBI taxonomy): Eukaryota > Metazoa > Chordata > Amphibia > Anura > Ranidae > Aquarana > Aquarana catesbeiana. Next base: position 225,519,922 of record NC_133335.1, read on the forward strand.
TGAATGTGTGGTGGCACAGTGATGGGTGTGAGGAGGACTTCTGCTGTGCACCCCTGAATGTATGGTGGCACAGTGATGGGTGTGAGGACTTCTGCTGGGTGCTCTTGACTGTATGATGGCACATTGATGAGTGTGAGGAGGACTTCTGGCCACCCCTGAATGTATGGTGGCACACTGATGGGTGTGAGGACTCTGCTGGGCACCCCTGAATGTATCGTGGCACAATGATGGGTGAGAGGAGGACTTCTGCTGGGCACCCCTGAATGTATGGTGGCACAGTGATGGGTGTGAGGAGGACTCTGGGCACACATGGATATAAAAGGGGGCCTCTATTGGGTACTCCTGGATGTAGGGGGGAGGGGGAGACTCTGCTGGGCACCCCTAATGTATTGGAGCACTGTGATAGGCACTCTTAAAAGTAAGAGAAGAGGGGACTCTGTGGTGCACACGTGGATGTAAGGGGGAACTCTGATGGCACTCCTCAATATAAGGGGGACTCAACTGGTCACTCCTGAATGTATGGGGTGCTCTGTTGGACATTCCTGAATGTGAGGGGGACCTCTTTTGGGCATTCCTGAATGTAAGAGGGGGGGGGGGGGCTCTGCTGGGCACTCCTGAATGTAAAGGGGACTCTGCTGGCATGACTAAATATAAGGGGGGACACTACTGGGCACACATAGATGTGAGGGGGAATTCTGCTGGCACTCTTGAATTTAGGAGGGGACCCTGGCTGCTGGGTTCTTCTAGATGTAAGGTGGACTCTACTGGGCACACATGAATATTAAAGGGGGGCTGTTAAGCACTTCTGGGTGTAAGTAGGAACTCTGATGGGCACTCCTCAAAGTTAGGGGGGGGGGTCTGATGAGCATTCCTGAATGTATGGGGCAGAATGGTTATAAAACAGATTTATTTTAGCTCACGGCTATTTGCAAAATATACAATGTGACCCTCATACTAAAACATTTGAAGACCCCTGACATAACAAAACATCACAACTTTCATATTAGGACACATTGAGATCACTCAATTCACAACATCTGTTTATTATATTATACCAGAATACAATTCCATCAAATTCTTGCTACAAAGGTTTCAGATGTCAGGAAAATGGAAAATATTCAGTGTAACAGATTCCATGAAAGAGAGAATTTCTTATCCGGTAATTGCACATTCATTGAGAATTGCACCTCACTGCACTCCAACGCACATGTGCTATGCAATGCATTGCAGCTCAGCAGGGTGTGCTGTGTGTTCCATTGCACTACAATAGAATGCAAACAGCATGTTGGTTTTTTTTGTGCACTGAGGTGTGCAGCTTGTACTTGTACATGAATCAATTTTTTCAAATAAAATACACCAGCAATCAATAATAAAGTAGGAATAGTACATACAGTATAATAAATAGACCTGTCCATATGATAGAACAATTGTGACCTTCAATTGCCATTTTTGAAAAAAAATTAACTAACCTCAAGCGTTAAAAAAAAAAAAAAAAAAAATTCCTGGAGAGTTAAGTCAGTTTTACTGTAGATGTTAAAATAGAACTAAAGGCAGCACTTTTTTTCATTTTGGATAGAGTAAGGGAGGGTTATAACCCCTGTCAGTTTTTTATGCCATCTGTACCCCGTTGGGGCGATTTCCCCTCTTTTCCTGTCCCGTAGCCAAAACAGGTAGTGACAGGAAATCAATGCAAAACTGAGGCAATCACCAGAACTAGTGTCCCCATTGAAAGAATTCGCCCCTCTTCTTGTTCTGAGGACAACTCAAAATGTTGGGATTTTATTTCACTTTCATTCTTGGGGATAGCAGCAAATGGGACAAATAGATAATTAGCTAAAAGTGTGACATTCTGCACTTCTGGTCAGTCACCTGCCTCCTTTCAACCCAACATTCTGTGCTTCCATCAACCCTCCCCTGGATTCAGAAGTGACATTGAGCTCAGACGATGGAAATAAATAAAAAAATAATACAATAAAAAAAAAAAAAATTGAAAAAATTATAATAAATACATTTTTTTTTATTTATTCATTTTCCAAAGAATTGTGAAAAAAAATTTACAACCTCAAAAAACTCACCATGCCTCTTACTAAATACCTGGGACTGTCAACTTTTTAAAAAGGGGTCACTTGGGGGATATTTGTACTGTCCTTTTGTTTTTGGGCTTCACGAAATGAGTCTGTGTCTGTGTCTGTCAGTACATCATGATTGATCAATTTTCAGATATATATAAACTATAGTTTGTGGACTCTACAACTTTCCTACAGACTAAATAATATACACTGATTTGGGTTATTTTTACCAAAGAAAAGTAGCATAATACATTTTGGTCTAAATTTATGAAGAAAAGATTATTTATTTGAAAACTTTTTTTTTAACAGAAAAAAAGAAAACATGATTTCTTTTCAAAATTTTCAGTCTTTTTTCGTTTAGTTAGCAAAAAAAAAAAAAGATAGAAAAACCCAGCGGTGATTAAATACCACCAAAAGGAAGCTCTAATTTTGTGAACAAAATAAAAAAATGTCAAAACTGTCATTCAGGCTGGGTTCACACTAATGCAAATTAGATGTGGGTTTCTCCTAATCCATGTCAGGAGATTGTGACCGGCTCTCAATGGAGCCGGTTCGCACAGCTCCGGTGCGAATTGCCGAGGAGTCCTGTACGTCTTCAGATCCGTTTCAGGTCCAAATTAGCCAAAAATTTCGGCTGAAATCGGACCTGAAACGGTGAACAGGGACGCACCAGACCCCTGCTGTGAGCCGATCCGTGCGCCAGTGTGGATCCAGCCTCAAAGTGTGACAGCGCCCGGTATTGAACTACTTAAAAAAGCTGAAGTTCGAAGCTGATTGGCTACCATGCACAGCTGCACCAAATTCTGAGTGCTCCAGTTTTAGTAAATCTCCCCCCAATATATCTTCTATTGCAGGGAACTTTAATGTGGGTTTATTTTAAACCTGCCAGGGTTGCTATAATGCCTACTGAAGACCCTCCATCAGGTCTTAACTCAAAATTCTGACCCAGCTTGTTAAGAAAATACAGAAGGCGGCATGAAGGGGCTCGGTGAAGGTGGCGGTGAAGGTGTGAAGATGTCGGATGGAGTCACCAAGCTCATAAAAGGATACCTGGCCAGCCTCGTAATCCAGATAGATTCTGATTTTCTGGGATGGGAAACCACGTTCCATACAATTCTTGTTTGAGTCATGAATGGCAAAAAATGTATCATCTTCCTTTCCTAAACACCAAGATTTGTCATTGTGACCAATTCTAGCTTTTCTCCCTTTCCTTTCGATAGTAGAATAAGCAACTCCTAACCTGAAATTCCCAGAGTCGCCAGCCTCAACGTCCCAGTAATGTCTCCCTGAACTGAACTGCCTGGTGCTCAGAACCTGAGAGAAATCGAAGCGTTCATCCTGTTCGATGCGCTGTTGATCGTTTCCTGGACATGACAGTTCTTTCAAGTCCTCGGTTATGGCTACATTGTTGGAAGCCGTGTTTACATCCAGCAACAAGTCAGAGGCCTCTTGCACAAAGATCCCTCTTTTGATGTCAGCCACCATATGCAATAGCCCGGTGTGTAAGGTCTGGAAGACTGGACCTTCATCAAACTCCTTCAACGCCATTTTTACATCCTCTTTTCTGTATGTACTGATCTCTCGTCTAAGCTTATGAAGGTCATTGTTGCCTGAATTCAGCCACTGAGAGAACAGCAAGGGGTTGGGTGTTTCGTATAACTCTTTTATGTTGCCAATCTTCCTGGATAGCTCATTCTGCTTTTGCTCCAGATGGAGGATCCGGTTGGAGACCGAAAGGGAAGTTTGCTTTTCTTGCCATGAGATGTCATTCAGGATTTTGTTCTCCAGGTCCTCCTGTTGTTTCCTGAGGTTCCTAAACAAGGCACAGACTCTCTCCGCCACATTGGCCACCTTTTCTTGAATATTAATTTGGCGATCCTGAAGACGTTGGACGCGTTTCTCGATTTCCTCCATCTCAGAAGTCAAAATCTCCAATGACAAGTCTATTTTCTTCTTTAACTTTTCAAACGCCTCGTTGAAGTCACACACTTGATGCTCTCTGTGCTCCTTCAGGTGACACAATATGCAGATGCTGAGGTTGTCCTGAAAGCAGTATAAATCCAAGGTCTTGTTGTGGATGGAGCATTTGCTGTCTTTGAAATACTTGGTGGGTTTGGTCAAGATGTGTTCCTGTGATTTGGTGTGGACTTTCAGATGACTAGCACACAGAGAAGCTTCACAGTGTAGACATGACTGAATAGCCAGAACCTCTGAGTGAATACAGTAAGTGCAGAAGATCTCGACCACTGGATTCTCTGGAGGCTCTGATCTTGTTTGCAGTTGTAGATACGGGCTATTGTCTGAGTCTGAAGGAAGCACCATACACCCAGGGCAGATGTCCCCACGACCTAGAGAGCCAACACTAGTCCGTTCCTGGGAACCCAACACATTGATAAAACAACCCCGGCAAAAGTTGTGTCCACATCTCAAATTGATAAGATTCAAGGAAACCTCCAGACACGAAGAGCAGTTATCGTCTCCGTTGAGATCTATAGACGACATCCTCGCCAGTTAGGACTTTAAGTGGCGACTGTATTCATAGCTCTGTGGGGAAACTGGCGAAGCAAGATTTCACTGACGGTATTTAAACAATGCAGCCTCTCCATGGAGACCGTGACATCATGTTTTGCATAAAGTAAAGCCGTCCCCTGAGTCTTGGAAAGTTTTCGGGTCATCACAGCATAGCTCCCAACTGTCTCTGATTTGGAAAAAAGTCCCCCTGTCCCTCTTTCCTCCTCATATGTCCCTCATTTTGGTCTGATCTATAAAGTTGTATATTGTACAATTAAAAAAGGGTGCACTTGGCAAAGTTGTATATAATATAATAAACCTTTCATCCAATTTCTAAATTGCTGTATTTGTAAATTTCAAAAACCAGCATAAATTAATAGTAATTCCCCTCTAAGGGGGCGTGGCAGGAGGTGGGTCTTAAGTCTACATACTTTTGCTAATAGGTGTCCTTCGTTCCCATCTCAAAAAGTTGGGAGGTATGTCACAGCAGTGTTATATTTGACGTCAAATTTCGATTTAGTTTACGTCATAGTTTTTGACTAAAATGCCTTTAAGGTCACTGAAACAATTAAAGATTTGTATCTTTTTGCACGCAATTTAACATTCAGGTTTATTTACGATAAGGATCGTGTTAACCTAGGACTGGAACGTGAGCTCGCGGAGCGTACCAAAGGCTTCTCTATGGATGAGTTTAGGGCACTCCGCGATCTGATGCTCTTATTCGATGAAGGTGACACTGGAGACCCCGCGTCCTCACAAGATTGCGGGGCCCCCGACACTGTCCCTTCAAACGAACCCGTAGCAGGGATAATTCCACCTACCCCCCCTGCATCTAATAGGTCTGGTCTTCCAGTTACCCCCAAACAAATTCCTTTACCCAAGTCCTTCCGTTTACGATCCCGGAGATTCCCTGATTTGAATACCTGCCCTGAGATATGGGCTTTTCTGCGAGCCACCATCAGTGACCTCAAGAAACAAAAATGGCCCGATTTCCCCTCAAACCTTGATCCCAGTCAGATCCGAGCTCTTCGGTCCTTGCAGCAACGCTCCGATGTCGTGGTTAAACAGTCGGACAAGGGTGGAAACATTGTCTTGATGACCAATCACCAATACGAATCTATGTGCCTCGCTATCCTCAGTAACAAACACTGGTATAGACCCATCCCTGCCACACACATTTCCTCCTTTGCACAGGAACTCCGGGCTCTTTGCACTGAGGCCTACATTATAGGCCTCATTGACAAAGACACCCTGGAGTTCCTGGTCCCCAAATTTCCCTGCACCCCCACCTTCTATTCCCTACCCAAGACCCATAAAGCCGCGCGTATCCCACCGGGAAGACCCATAGTGTCTGGGATAGGCTCTCTAACAGATAACGCAAGCAAATTTGTTGACGCTTTTCTAATGCCCCATGTCCGCAGCCTCCCGTCCTATATTAGGGACACCACCGACCTATTGCAACACCTTGAGGGAATCCAGATCCCTCCGGACGCCCTGCTCGTGGCTGTTGATATTGAGGCTCTTTACTCCAGTATCCCCCACGAGCAGGGCGTACGGATGGCTGGTTCCTTCTTAGCCGAACAAGATACAACTACTTGGCCGTTGAATCAGTTCATACTGACATTATTGCACTTTATACTGACTAAAAACTATTTTACTTTCAACAATCAATTATTTCTACAAATACAAGGTGTTGCAATGGGGACGTCGTGTGCCCCAGCATATGCAAATCTATACCTAGGCGGTTGGGAGCGACATATCCATGCCCATGACCAATATACAGAATTCCTAGACGATATCCTTCTATGGTATCGCTTTATCGATGACCTTTTCATGGTATGGACGGGTCCCAGAGACAAACTTCTACAATTTTTGCGTCAACTGGACAACAATGACCTAAATCTCAAATTCACTTTCAAAATTGAGACTGAACAAATCCCCTTCCTAGATTTACTGATTATGAAACAACCTGACGGAACGCTAGGCACCGACCTGTATAGGAAACCCACGGCTGGTAACACCTTGTTATTTGCCACCAGTGCTCATCCGAATTCCCTGGTACGGAGCATTCCTTATGCCCAATATTTACGGTTACGCAGGAATTGTACACATCATAGTGATTTCATACGCCAGGCTAAAGCATTACGCGAACGCCTCCTACGACGAGGTTATTCTTCCACCAATTTGCGCAAAGCATTTAATAAGGCCCTATCACGTCCACGGACTTCTCTATTATTTAAAGGCAACAAACCCTCTCCCCCCTTAGAAACTGTAAGACTTATCACGACCTATTCTGCACACCACAATATACTCCGTAATATTCTAACTAAACACTGGCATCTCTTGGCTGACCATCACGTACTAACCAAATATATTAGACATACACCGGAAGTGGTCTTCCGTAGAGCGCGGTCACTACGTGACCGACTAACTGCCAGCCATTATAACCCCACCAAACCTACTAGGAGTGGCCCCAACGGCACCTTCCAGTGTGGGGAATGTCCCCGGTGCCCTTGGATCCATGAAAACCAAACTGTGGTTTTACCCAACGGCGAGACTTTGGTCCTACGGACCTTCGCCGACTGCAGTACAAGAGGGGTGGTTTACCTTATGAACTGCGTATGCAAAGCCTTCTACGTGGGCAAAACAATTAGGGAACTTAGGCAGAGAATCGGTGACCACTTATATGACTCAGAAAATGGCAAATTGACAACTATCGGCCGACACATTGGCCTACATCATAGATTCGACAATTCCGTGGTTAAATTTTTGGTACTGGAGGTTGTCCAACCCAATCCCAGGGGTGGCGATTGGGATCGCTCGATACTCCAGAGAGAATCCCTGTGGATTGAGCGACTCAACGCCACCATTCCCCCTGGCCTAAATGAATTAGTGTCCTATAGGGCCTTCCTATGAGGTCTCTATGTGGTTCTTTCCCCTATTCTTTCTTTCCCTTCTTTCCTCCTTTTCTTCCCTTCCCCCTACCCCCAACCCCCCCCCTCTTTCCCCCTCTTCATCCTTCTCTCCCTCCCCCCCCCCCCCCTCCCTTTCCCTTTCCCCCTCTCCCCTCGATTGTTTCCCCCCCCCCCTATTTCACCCCATCCATTGGTCACTATCCCCTTCCCCCCTTTCTTTCCCCTCCCTTCTTCCCTCCTTCCTCCCCTTTTTTTCCTCCTCCCCCCCCCCCTGCTTCCCCCCTTTTCCCCCCCAAAAACCCCCCCCCCCTCTGTTTTTCTCTCCTTCCCCCCTCCCTCCCCCCCCCCCTCCCTTTTTCCCCCCTCTCACTACTGGGCCTTAATACTTTCTATGATACCTTTCTGCTTAAAGTGAATCCCTCTATGCTGCTGGTATTGACTTTCTGTTGCCTAGATACAACATTATATACCGTTCTTTTTGTTCATTTTTATTATACTGCATTTTGTCTTATGTGATTTGCTGTGCAAGGATGACCTTCCCCGTGATCAGGTTTTTGTGGTTCTGTTTCGCCTCGAGTTCATTTTCTCTGTGGCGGACACATGTTCGCCCTGGCAGCCTCAGAGCTGCTTGTGTCTCCATGTCCGGGAACTTGTTTCCCTTTGACAGGAGCGCGCGCTTGCGCAGTAGCACTTAACACTGCACCTGCGCAGCGCGGACGAACAGATCCGGTGACGTCAGGGACCGCCTCTCGCGCCGTCCCTGACTTCCGGGTTGGGGTGCTCTTATAGCGGCCGGTTATGGCCGCTATGTGAGCCTACAGCTTCCTGACGCTGTGCCAACTGAGGACCACCGCTGTGGGTAAGTGCTATCGCGCCCCCCCTCCTCCTTTATCTCTTTTGCTCTCAGGCAGACCTTCCTCCCTGTCTGCACCCCTGCTGAATTTAACATCACTGCATGTAATCTGTTTATACAACGCTCCCTGTATATGTATTTATTGTTATACTAGAGTACCTCTCCGATACTCTTGCTATTCTACACTGTTTCTAACTTGCAATTTTAACCCTTTCTGGTTGGTTTTTCTTGACTGGTGGGTTAACTTTCCATATTACCCCGGTGATATGGTAATTTCATTACAATTTTTGATTGCAGTTGTCGCTGTGACCTCCCCCTGCATACACCAATATTTCTAGCCCACCTGGGGGGTGCTTTTAGTGCCAACCTAACAGCGGCTGGCGACTCTATCTCGCTCGCTACATGATCCTCTGTTATATGGTCCTCATCCATTCCAGCACATGCGTCTACAATATTTTAGTACTTCAGGGGTGAGTGCCAGCTCTTTACCTTTGTGTGCAATTCCTTTTAACCTGGTTTTTTTCTCTTTACACTTTTGAGTAGTGGCTTCTCCCTCCACTGACCTCACCGTCCCCCTTTTTCCTTTCCCTTTCTGCCCGTCCTTTCTGTCCCCTCTCCCCCTTCCGTCCCCCTTCCTTCCCCCTCCCCCCCCCCCCCCCTCTCTCCTCCACCTCCTCCTCCTTTCCCCTTTCCTCCTCCCCCCCCTCTCTCCTCCCCCTTCTCCTCCTTTTCCCCTTCCCCCCTCTTTTTTCTCCCCCCCTCTTTCTCCTTTCCCCCTCCCCCCCTCCCCCTCCCTCCCCTCCTCCTCTCTCCTTCCCCTCCCCCCTTCCTCCTCCTTTCCCCCTCCCCTCTCCCTCCCCCTCCCCCCCCTTTCCTCTTCCCTTCCCCCCACCGCTACCTACCTTCACTGTTTCCTCGTTTTCTATTTTTTGCACACTGGTTTTAACTTGAGAGGCACACTTCTGGCACCCCCCTATTCTATCTCTCCCTTCGACTGATTTCCTAGTCTATTGATTTTTATAATCCTATAATCCGATAATCCTATCATCTAAAATTTATCCATCTAGAGGCTGTCTGTTATCCCCTGTGTCCGCCGCAGGGGGAACTGCTTGGGGCCTTACACACCCACAGAGAACTACTGAACGGGTGAGCTCATCCTTTTTCTACTTAAATTGTATGTAAGTGTTTAATGTATTGTTTAACGTTTTTGCTGCATCGACAAATGTCTTTCTTGTGTTATGTATCTATTATAATTATTGTATGTTGTACCACAGATATTGCTCTCCTGAGGAAGCGGTGATAACCGCGAAACCGGTCGAGAATCCAAGCTTTATTTGTGTCCATCATCACTATGGGTTGTAATTCAATTGGTTGTATTTACTGCTTCCGTTTTTAATTACAACTGTATGTGACACTATTACAATCTTTTAATCATGTTTTCTATTAAAATGTAATTTTTTTATATTATTATCTCCTTCTTTATCTGTCTGTACTGAATACTTGACTATACCTAGTACCGCAATAGTCCCCCCCCCCCCCCCCCCCCCAGGGGCGTATTCTCCCATGCATGGGGTATTGAGATACTGGCCGACAGAAGCAGCTAACTGCGGCCGCCCCATACCCCCTGCCCTTTGTTTCTGTACTAGACATTTGGGATGATGGTACTTTTACTTGGTATTTCAACTTTTTTGATCTAGACGCTCTTTCTTCATAAAATGCCTTTAAGTTTTAGTCGTATTTTAGTCATCTGAATTGTTTTAGTTTTAATTGTATTTTAGTCGACTAATATCTCTAGTACATTTTAGTTGACTAAAATCGAATGGGTTTTGTTAAATTGTAATGCATTATTTAACCATTTCTCTAGAATTTCCAAACTCATTATATACTCCTAGAGTAAAAAAAAATCTAACAAGTGCAAACTCTGGACGGTCTGAGGAGGTCTGCAATGCACACAGTGCTCTGGATGATGGTCTGAGGAGTCCTGTAATGTACAATGCTCTGGATGGTCAGAGGAAGCCTGTAATGCACAGTGCTCTGGACGTTGGTCTGACTTCGGAGACCTGTAATGCACAGTGCTCTGAGTAGTCTAAGGAGGCTTGTAATGCACACAGTGCTCTGGGTGGTCTGAGGAGGCTTGTAATGCACACAGTGCTCTGGACGGTGGTCTGCCTGAGGAGGCCTGTAATGCACAGTGCTCTGGATGGTCTGAGGAGGCTTGTAATGCACACAGTAGTCTGGACGGTGGTCTGATCAGGCCTGTAATGCATACAGTGCTCTGGACAGTGGTCTGAGGAGGCCTGTAATGCACCGCACAGTGCTCTGAGTGGTCTGATTAGGCCTGTAATCGACACAGTGTTCTGTATGACCTGAGTCAGCCTGTAATGCACATTGCTCTGGTGGTGGTCTGAGGAGACCTGTAATGCACAGTGCTCTGGATGGTGGTCTGAGGAGGCCTGTAATCCACACAGTGCTCTGGACGGTCTGAGGAGGCCTGTGATTTACTTAGTACTGTGGACAGTCTGAGGAGGCCTGTAATGCCCAGTGAGTGCTCTGGACGGTCTGAGGGGGCCTGTAATGCACACAGTCATTTCCAGGTTGATTTTGTAGCGGGTGGGTTTGTCGTTCCTGGGGTTCTAGAAGATCCAGGGGATCACTTCTTACAAATTGCAGGAAATCGGAATGGGTCTCTGTCCTCCTGCCTCAGCTGGGGGAAAACATTCATGGGAGCTCACACTGATTGAGCATCACTATGGTATGTGGTCCCTGCATGATCCGCAGCCTTCCAGCTGTAATGTTACCTCTGTACCACCAACAGGATGGAGACTTCGGATAGCCCATGGGAGGGACCTGCCAACATGGCACATGCCAACACCATAATTAGGTAAAAATGGCAGTTGAGCCCACTGCAGTGCATAGTATTCAATGTCACCGATCTAAAATGAGGTATGTAATGAAAACACAAAAATTGAATTTGCTAAGGGCTCATTTACACTTGCTTTAAAATGTGGCATTGGACACGCTTTTTTAAAGCACCTTGAGTGCACCTAAATAAAATTGTGACCTCACAGTCCTGTTCACACCTTGTGTTTGCTTTGCTTTAAAAATACCCCATGTCACTTTAGTGGTGCTCCAAAGCCTCCATAGAAGTCTATGACAACGCTCGCTTATAGCACCTGCAGCTTTTGAGAAGCTTTTATTCAGCGTTGGCTTTGCTTTATTTTGGAGGTATTGCCGGTATGAGATATCCCAGGATGCACTGGGAAACCAACAAGCTGACCATCATCAGTCACTTCCGGTTGATGTGTATATATTCTGGGAGTGTCCGGTGCAGACGTCACATCTGGTGTGCAGCGGTGGAGCAGCAGGAAGGTGAGCGGGATCCAGACTGGAGTGGAGCAACTAGAAGAGGTGGTGGGCAACATGGGAACAAAGGTGAGTGGGGGCCAAAGAAAGAGGACTGAGCGGCAGAGGATCAGCTGAGCTGGGGGACCAGAGCAGGAGAAATTTGGAATGTCGCACGTAGTGCACAGCATGGGAATAATATAGCAGAATGTGAGCGAGGACCAGAGAGAGAGGAGGATCAGCAGAGCTGGGGCTTACTACTGAGCGAGGGATCAGCAGAGCTGAGGGTTACTACCGAGTGAGGGATCAGCAGAGCTGGGGGTTACTACCGAGTGAGGGATCAGCAGAGCTGAGGATTACTACTGAGCGAGAGATCAGCAGAGCTGGGGGTACTACTGAGCGAGGGATCAGCAGAGCTGGGGGTTACTACTGAGCGAGGGATCAGCAGAGCTGGGGGTTACTACTGAGCGAGGGATCAGCAGAGCTGAGGGTTACTACTGAGCGAGAGATCAGCAGAGCTGGGGGTTACTACCGAGTGAGGGATCAGCAGAGCTGAGGGTTACTACTGAGCAAGAGATCAGCAGAGCTGGGGGTACTACTGAGCGAGGGATCAGCAGAGCTGGGGGTTACTACTGAGTGAGGGATCAGCAGAGCTGGGGGTTACTACTGAGCGAGGGATCAGCAGAGCTGGGGGTTACTACTGAGCGAGGGATCAGCGGAGCTGGGGGTTAGTACTGAGCGAGGGATCAGCAGAACTGGGGGTTACTACTGAGCGAGGAATCAGCAGAGCTGAGGGTTACTACTGAGCGAGAGATCAGCAGAGCTGGGGGTTACTACTGAGCGAGAGATCAGCAGAGCTGGGGGTTACTACTGAGTGGGGCATGAGCAGAGCTGGGGAACTACTGAGCAGGGAATCTGCTGAATGAGGGTACCAATGAGCTGGGGATCTGCTAAACTGGGGGACTAATAAGCTGGGAATCTGCTGAGTGGGGGTACTGCTGAGCTTAGCTTCTACTGGGCCTCTTTAAAACAAATTGAAAATCAACATGCGCACACACAGGGCATTTGCCAAGCTTCATTAACCACTTCAGCCCCGGAAGGATTTACCCACTTCCTGAACAGGCCATTTTTTGCGATATGGCACTGCGTCACTTTAACTGACAATTGCGCGGTCATGCTTTGCTGTACCCAAACAAAGTTTACGTCCTTTTTCCCCCACAAATAGAGCTTTCTTTTGGTGGTATTTGATCACCTCTGCGGTTTTTATTTTTTGCGCTATAAACAAAAAAAGAGCGACAATATATTCTACATATTTTTGGTTAAAAAAAATCTCAATAAGGGATAGATTTTTTTTTTTTTTTTTTACTAGTAATGGCGGTGATCTGCGATTTTTAGCAGGACTGCGACATTGCGGCAGACAGATCGGACACTTTTGATACATTTTTGGGACCACTGATATTTATACAGTGATCAGTGCTATAAATAACCACTGATTACTGCATAAATGTCACTGGCAGGGAAGGAGTTAACTCTAGGGGGGCGATCAAGGGGTTAAATGTGTTCCCTCAGTGTGTTCTAACTGTGGGGGGTGGGACTGACTGGGGGAGGAGACCAATCGCTGTTCCTAATTACTAGGAACAGAGAATCACTCTCTACTCCCCTGGCAGAACGGAGATCTGTCCGTTTACACTGAGCCTGGGTTCACACTGCTGCGATCTCAGAGATTGCAAGTGATTCGAACCCGCACTGCAGGTGCCGATCACATGCGATTCCTAAGCAATGCGAGTTCCATACAGTTGTATAGCTAAACTCGCATTAGATTCGCACAGAAAATAGTGCAGGGACTTGTTTTTTCCCGTACTAGAATCGGATCGCATGGGTGTTCTCACCTATGCGATCTGATTCCTGTTCGAGTTCACAGTTCACACTGCGATCTGTGAACAAAACTGGGGGTGTCATTAACTTTGTGGGCACCGAGCCCAGGGCGCCAGGATGGGCCAAGCTTCATTAAAGCTTCAAAAAGAAACATTGAAGCATCACAGAAGCAACAAAAACACGTTTAAAAAAAAAATGTTGAAGTGGTAGGCGCTTTAGTGCGTGTTAAAGTAAGTGTACCTGAGCCTTTAGGAGGTAGGGATGAACCAAGGAAGGCAAAACATGTCCAGATTTAACTTCAGCTTTAACCCCCCTGGCGGTATTCCCGAGTCTGGCTCGGGGTGGATTTTACATACCAAAAGCGGTATCCCCGAGCCAGACTCGGGCTTGCATCGCAGGATCCAGGAAGAGATTACTTACCTTGTCCCCTGGTTCCTGCGATGTCTCCCCGCTGTGATCGGCGAGCCGCTGTGTCTCGCTCGATTCACAGTGCCGAGCTCCGTTCCCTGCGAGCGTTGCGACGCACGGGGACGGAGTTCGGCGGCAAATTCAAAAGTGAAACACACAGTAAACACACAGTATAGATACAGCATACTGTAATCTTACAGATTACAGTACTGTATCAAATAACTACACATCCCCTTTGTCCCTAGTGGTCTGCCCAGTGTCCTGCATGCAGTTTTATATATATAAAACTGTTCTTTCTGCCTGGAAACTGGAGATTGTCCATAGCAACCAAAACTGTCTCTTTACATCAAAAGTGGTTTTAGACCAGCTAGAAAACAGCGATAATAAATTAGAATCACTTGCAGAATTGAGCGATAGTGATTTGTGGGGAGATCCGTCATCAAACACTAAAAGTAATAAAAGCTAAAATTCTGGAACTGAGCAAATTTCAGTGTTTTTGATTTGATTACATTATTATATAATTTTTATTATTATTATATTATTATGTGTTTTAATTATTTATAGTTAGTTATTATATTATAATTTTTTATTTCGTTTTTCAAACTTTATCATACCCGGGATGTCTACTAGACTCTTGTTTGGACAGATTTAAGTGAACTATTCCTAAGAATTACAGGCCTACAATATAAAACGCCAAATTTCTGTGCAAAATAATGGTACCGCTTTCAGCACCTAAAATCTGAAATAATCATACCGCCAGGGAGGTTAAATGTGTTTTTTATATATATGTATACAGCAAATAAAAATAAAAGCTCCTGACATCTACCTGTTCTTCTTCTCATCCAGCACCTTGAATTTGAGTTAGTACCACCATGGCCTGCTGGATTTACCGCGTCTCCCTTCTTCTCCTCGCCCTCTCAGTCAGCGCTCAGTATGAACATTACAGCTTCAGAAGTTACCCCCGAGATGAACTGATGCCCCTCGAGTCGGCCTATAAATACGGGCTGGACCAATACACAGGCGAGAAGTGGCCAGAGAGCGTCCATTACCTTGAGATAAGCTTGAGGCTGTACCGCCTCCTGAGGGATAGTGAGGCCTTCTGTAATCTAAACTGCAGTACAGCCCGGATAGATGACAACCCTCCACCGCAGGGCCTGGAAAATGGGAATCAGTCCCAAGGTCGATTTAATGACTTCCCGGAACTCAGGGTGTTTGGAGATGTTCTGATGAGATCTCAATGCCTGAAACGTTGTAAGCAGGGTCTCCCCGCCTTCCGTCAGTCTCAGCCCAGCAGAGAAACTATACTGGAGTTCCAGGTCCGTGAGCCCTACAAATATCTGCAATATGCCTACTTCAAGACCGATAACTTACCCAAAGCGGTTGCAGCTGCCCATACCTACCTCTTGTTGCACCCTGACGATGAGATGATGAAGAGGAACATGGCCTATTATAAGAGTATGCCGGACACCGAGAACCACATCAAAGATCTGGAGACCAAGAACTACGAGAACTTTTTCATCAGAGCTGTGAGGGCCTACAATGGAGAGAACTGGAGAACCTCCATCTCCGATATGGAGCTTGCCTTACCCAACTTCTATAAGGCCTTCCAGGAATGCACGGCGGCCTGTGAAGGTTCTAGAGAGATCAAATACTTCAAGGACTTCTATCCATCGGTGGCTGACCACTACATTGAAGTTCTGAGTTGCAAAATGAAATGTGAGCGTGACCTGACCCCTGTCATCGGAGGGTATGTGGTAGAGAAATTTGTGGCCACCATGTACCACTATCTGCAGTTTGCCTACTACAAGCTCAATGACGTTCGGAATTCCGCCCCTTGAGCAGCAAGCTTTCTACTCTTTGACCCAGATGATGACGTCATGAAGCAGAACATGGTCTACTACCAATACCATAAGGAGAAATGGGGCCTTTCAGAGTCGAACTTCAAGCCCCGTCCTGAGGCCACCCTGTTCTATAACATCACAACCAAACAAAGAGAGATGTACCAGTTCGCCATGCAGAACCTGGTAGATGACGATGAGGGAGATGTGGTGGAATACCTTGATGAACTTTTGGATGCAAGTGATTTTTAATTAAAAAAATTATTGTGCTTTTTTTTTTTGGTACTGGACATGCATGAAGTCTATGATTGTCTATGGGTTGGTGTCACCAGTTTTGTTTTGTTTTTTAATAAAAGGCCCAAGAATGATGGTGTATATTTGATGAGTAGCTAGATTTTAGATATCTGCATAAAAAAAAAAAAAAAAAAAAAAATACGGCTGCCTCCTATAAGGTGAAGCGATCACCCCCCATGCTCGTTGGAAACCATAATTTTAGATTTCATCTGCAGCATCACCTGTGGATGAAATTTGGTATTGCAGGTTCAGACATGACATTCAGAGTGTCCAACAATACTGTATGGAAGGGATGATTTAATAAAACTGTCTTCGATGATTCTGATGAGATCACCCCCATGCTCCTTGGAAACCATCATTTCAGATTTCAACTGTAGCGACATCTGTGGATGAAATTTGGTATTGCAAGTTCAGACAAGACATTCAGAGGGTCCAACAATATATAGGGGTTGATTTACTAAAACCGGAGAGTGCAAAATCTGGTGCAGCTCTGCATGGTAGCCAATCGGCTTCCAACTTTAGCTTGTTCATTTAAGCTTTGACAAAAAAAAAAAAATGGAAGCTGATTGGTTTCTATGCAAAGCTGCTCCAGATTTTGCACTCTCCAGTTATAGTAAATCAACCTCATAGTGTCTCAGATACAGGGTGGGGGCACAAGCAGAAGTATTTCATAGCAGCCAATTAGAAATCATTCCTTAACTGATCCAAGTGCATAAACTGAACTCTGGTTGCTTGATGTGGGAAAGGACAGCCATGCAGGATCTGATTCCAGTGCCCTTTACAGCAATCAGGCAAAGGTTAGGCCATGTAGGGGTCACCTAGGGGGCGATAATGAGTTGTACACGGTCTACTAACTTCTTGGCAAATCTTGGAGTTGATGAGCCCCTTTTCATCCATGTCCTGTGTAGGAAAAGCATATAAATGTGTTGAATTTCCCATGAGCTCAGCTACTCTGCCACGTCACCAAGAAGGTCACAGTCAGTTCTAGCATGTCCAAGGACAGATATTTATCTCACTGCTTATTTTGGTGAGAGATCTTCTAATGCCATATATTGCCACCCTTACAACAAGGCCAGGTTCAGATGAGTGTTCTACACGCAGCTCACTGCTCTGCACTCCCTCAGTGTCTGGAGGACTACCAGTACCAAACGTGCAATCCATACCATTCAAGCCCAGGGATGGGGAGTTGGTGGTTCTATCGATCCAAAGAGAAGCCATCAAAGTGTATTGTCTCTCATGTACAATGGTATATATCATGTACAGAAGGGGGAATGGAATGTGTAGGAGGGTGTACATGTACAGCAGTGTATATAATGTACATAAAGAGGTATTCTCATTCCAAAACCATGGGCATTAACATGGAGTTGCCCAAACTTTCGCGGCACAACACCCTCCACTACTCTGGGAAAGATTTCCACAAGATTCTGGAGGTGTCAGGTACTGATGTTGGATGGAAAGACCTGGCTCACCATCAGAATTCCAATTCATACCAAAGATGTTCAGTAGGAATGAGGTCAGGGCTCTTTGAAGGCCATTAGAGTTCCTTCACACCAACCTGGTGAAACCATGTCTTTTTGGAGCCGGCTTTGTGTAGAGGGGAAACACTCTGTTTATAATATACAGGACGCTGTGTATAATGTGCAATAGGTCTTCATGATGGCTATCTCTGCTTCCCTGTATAAACATGTAGTAGTTGGAGCAGTCAAATGACTTACACAATTTTTTGAATTACTGCTTTTCCTTTTTATCCTTTTTAATAAAGGAATGTACGTTGAAGAAAAGGAAACCCCTCTCTGTCCTAAAGGCCGCTCACTCTTTAGACACAGGAGAAGACCAAAACCCTCATCATGTACCACAGGGTTCTCTCAGCTATGGGCCACATCCAGCCCCCTACAAGATTTTATTTGGCCCACAGCAACTGTCTGTGATAACACCCTGACTGGCTGGCTGGCAGTGGAGCCGTCGGTCTGTGTATCTTAACATGGCGACCGGTGCATATACCACCAGCCAGCAGCCGGTGGGGGGACACTTCTGGGCACCCCTGAATGTATGATGGCACAGTGATGGGTGTGAGGAGGACTCTGCTGGGCACCCCTGAATGTATGGTGGCACAGTGATAGGTGTGAGGAGGACTCTGCTGGGCACCCCTGAATGTATGGTAGCACAGTGATGGGTGTGAGGAGGACTCTGCTGGGCACCCCTGAATGTATGGTAGCACAGTGATGGGTGTGAGGAGGACTCTGCTGGGCACCCCCTGAATGAATGGTGGCACAGTGATGGGTGTGACAAGGACTTTGCTGGGCACCCCTGAATGTATGGTGGCATAGTGATGGGTGTGAGGAGGACTCTGCTGGGCACCTCTGAATGTATGGTGGCACAGTGATGGGTGTGAGGAGGACTCTGCTGGGCACCCCTGAATGTATGGTGGCACAGTGATGGGTGTGAGGAGGACTTCGGCTGGGCACCCCTGAATGTATGGTGGTACACTGATGGGGGTGAGGACTCCGCTGGGCACCCCTGAACGTGTGGTGGCACAGTTATGAGTGTGAGGAGGACTTCTGCTGGGCACCCCTGAATGTATGGTGGTACACTGATGGGTTTGAGGACTCTGCTGGGCACCCCTGAATGTATGGTGGTACAGTGATGGGTGTGAGGACTTCTGCTGGGTGCTCTTGACTGTATGATGGCACATTGATGAGTGTGAGGACTCTGCTGAGCACCCCTAAATGTATGGAGGCACAGTGATGGTGTGAGGAGGGCTTCTGGGCACCCCTGAATGTATTGTGGCACACTGATGGGTGTGAGGACTCTGCTGGGCACCCCTGAATGTATCATGGCACAATGATGGGTGCGAGGAGGACTTCTGCTGGGCACCCCTGAATGTATGATGGCACAGTGATGAGTGTGAGGACTCTGCTGAGCACCCCTGAATGTATGGTGGCACAGTGATGGGTGTGAGGAGGACTCTGCTGGGCACACATGAATATAAAGGGGACTTTATTGGGTACTCCTGGATGTAGGGGGGGGGGACTCTGCTGGGCACCCCTAATGTATTGGAGCACTGTGATAGGCACTCTTAAAAGTAAGAGAAGAGGGGACTCTGTGGTGCACACATGGATGTAAGGAGGAACTCTGATGGCACTCCTCAATATAAGGGGGACTCAACTGGTCACTCCTGAATGTATAGGGGGCTCTGTTGGGAATTCCTGAATATAAGAGGGGGCTCTGTTGGACATTCCTGAATGTGAGGGGGACCACTGTTGGGCATTCCTGAATGTAAGAGGAGGGGGGGGCTCTGCTGGGCACTCCTGAATGTAAAGGGGACTCTGCTGGCATGCCTGAATATAAGGGGGGACACTACTGGGAACACATAGATGTGAGGGGGAATTCTGCTGGCACTCTTGAATTTAGGAGGGGACCCTGCTGGGTTCTTCTAGATGTAAGGTGGACTCTACTGGGCACACATGAATATTAAGGGGGTGCTGTTTGGTACTTCTGGGTGTAAGTAGGAACTCTGATGGGCACTCCTCAAAGTTAGGGGGGAGTCTGATGGGCATTCCAGAATGTATGGGGCAGAATGGTTAAAAAAAAAAAGCTTTCTTTTAGCTCACGACTATTTGTAAAATATACAATGTGACCCTCATACTAAAACATTTGAAGACCCCTGATATAACAAAACATCACAACTGAGATCACTCAATTCACAACATCTGTTTATTATATTATACCAGAATACAATTCCATCAAATTCTTGCTACAAAGGTTTCAGATGTCAGGAAAATGGAAAATATTCAGTGTAACAGATTCCATGATAGAGAGAATTTCTTATCCGTTAATTGCACATTCATTGAAAATTGCACCTCACTGCACTCCAATGCATATGTGCTATGCAATGCATTGCAGCTCAGCAGGGTGTGCTGTGTGTTTCATTGCACTACAATAGAATGCAAACAGCATTGGTTTTTTTTGTGCACTGAGGTGTGCAGCTTGTGCTCTTTATGAATCATTTTTTTCAAATAAAATACACCAGCAGTCAATAATAAAGTAGGAATAGTACATACAGTATAATAAATAGACCTGCCCATATGATAGAGCAATTGTGACCTTCAATTGCCATTTTTGAAAAAAAAATAAACTAACCTTAAAAAAAAAAAAAAAAAAAACTTCCTGGAGAGTTACATCAGTTTTACTGTAGGTGTTAAAACAGAACTGAAGGCAGCACTTTTTTTCATTTTGGATAGAGTAAGGGAGGGTTATAACCCCTGTCAGTTTTTTTATGCTATCTGTACCCCATTGGGGCGATTTCCCCTCACTTCCTGTCCCGTAGCCAAAACAGGTAGTGAGAGGAAATCCATGAAAATTGAGGGAATCGCCAGAACTAGTGTCCCCATTGGAAGAATTCGCCCCTCTTCTTGTTCTGGGGACAACTCAAAATGTTGGGATTTTATTTCACTTTCATTCTTGGGGATAGCAGCAAATGGGACAAATAGATAATTACCTAAAAGTGAAATAAATGTGGCATTCTGCACTTCTGGTCAGTCACCTGCCTCCTTTCAACCCAACATTATGTGCTTCCATCTACCCTCCCCTGGATTCAGAAGTGACATAGAGCTCAGACGATGGAAATAAATAAAAAATAATAAAATAAAAAAAAATAAAAATTTGCAAAAATTATAATAATTGTTTTTTTTTTTTTAACATACTGTCAACAGTCAGTGTCCCTGATCCCTGGTCAAAGTATTATTTTTTTTTACATTTTCTTTCACTTTTTTTGTATTTCTTCATTTTCCAAAAAATTGTGAAAAAAAATTTACAACCTCAAAAAACTCACCATGCCTCTTACTAAATACCTGGGACTGTCTACTTTTAAAAAAAGGGTCATTTGGGGGATATTTGTACTGTCCTTTTGTTTTTGGGCCTCACGAAATGAGATTGTCTGTCAGTACATCATGATTGATCACTTTTCAGATATATATACTATAGTTTGTGGACTCTACAACTTTCTTACAGACTAAACAATATACACTGATTTGGGTTATCTTTACCAAAGAAATGTAGCATAATACATTTTGGCCTAAATTTATGAAGAAAAGATTATTTATTTGAAAACTTTTTTTTAACAGAAAAAAAGAAAACATGATTTCTTTTTAAAATTTTCAGTCTTTTTTCGTTTATTTAGCAAAAGAAAAAAAAAAAAAAGATAGAAAAACCCAAATACCACCAAAAGGAAGCTCTAAGTTTGTGAACAAAATGAAAAAATGTCAAAATTGGCATTCAGGCTGGGTTCACACTAGTGCAAATTAGATGTGGGTTTCACCTCATCCAATTCGCATGTCAGGAGATTGTGACCGGCTCTCAATGGAGCCGGTTCACACAGCTCCGGTGCGAATTGCCGAGGAGTCCTGTGCGTCTTCAGATCCGTTTCAGGTCGAAATTAGCCAAAAATTTGGGCTGAAATCAGACCTGAAACGGTGAACAGGGACGCACCTGACCCCTGCTGTGAGCCGATCCGTGCGCCAGTGTGGATCCAGCCTCAAAGTGTGACAGCGCCCGGTATTGAACTACTTAAACAAGCTGAAGTTCGAAGCTGATTGGCTACCATGCACAGCTGCACCAAATTCTGAGTGCTCCAGTTTTAGTAAATCTCCCCCCAATATATCTTCTATTGCAGGGAACTTTAATGTGGGTTTATTTTAAACCTGCCAGGATTGCTATAATGCCTACTGAAGACCCTCCATCAGGTCTTAACTCAAAATTCTGACCCAGCTTGTTAAGAAAATACAGAAGGCGGCATGAAGGGGCTCGGTGAAGGTGGCGGTGAAGGTGTGAAGATGTCGGATGGAGTCACCAAGCTCATAAAAGGATACCTGGCCAGCCTCGTAATCCAGATAGATTCTGATTTTCCGGGATGGGAAGCCACGTTCCATACAATTCTTGTTTGAGTCATGAATGGCAAAAAATGTATCATCTTCCTTTCCTAAACACCAAGATTTGTCATTGTGACCAATTCTAGCTTTTCTCCCTTTCCTTTCGATAGTAGAATAAGCAACTCCTAACCTGAAATTCCCAGAGTCGCCAGCCTCAACGTCCCAGTAATGTCTCCCTGAACTGAACTGCCTGGTGCTCAGAACCTGAGAGAAATCGAAGCGTTCGTCCTGTTCGATGCGCTGTTGATCGTTTCCTGGGCATGACAGTTCTTTCAAGTCCTCGGTTATGGCCACATTGTTGGAAGCCGTGTTTACATCCAGCAGCAAGTCAGAGGCCTCTTGCACAAAGATCCCTCTTTTGATGTCAGCCACCATGTGCAATAGCCCGGTGTGTAAGGTCTGGAAGACTGGACCTTCATCAAACTCCTTCAAAGCATACGGCATTTTTACATCCTCTTTTCTGTATGTACTGATCTCTCGTCCAAGCTTATGAAGGTCATTGTTGTCTGAATTCAGCCACTGAGAGAACAGCAAGGGGTTGGGTGTTTCGTATAACTCTTTTATGTTGCCAATCTTCCTGGATAGCTCATTCTGCTTTTGCTCCAGATGGAGGAGCCGGTTGGAGACCGAAAGGGAAGTTTGCTTTTCTTGCCATGAGATGTCATTCAGGATTTTGTTCTCCAGGTCCTCCTGTTGTTTCCTGAGGTTCCTAAACAAGGCACAGACTCTCTCCGCCACATTGGCCACCTTTTCTTGAAAATTAATTTGGCGATCCTGAAGACGTTGGACGCGTTTCTCGATTTCCTCCATCTCAGAAGTCAAAATCTCCAATGACAAGTCTATTTTCTTCTTTAACTTTTCAAACGCCTCGTTGAAGTCACACACTTGATGCCCTCTGTGCTCCTTCAGGTGACACGATATGCAGATGCAGAGGTTGTCCTGAAAGCAGTAGAAATCCAAGATCTTGTTGTGGATGGAGCATTTGTTGTCTTTAAAAGACTTGGTGGGTTTGGTCAAGATGTGTTCCTGTGATTTGGTGTGGACTTTCAGATGACTAGCACACAGAGAAGCTTCACAGTGTAGACATGACTGAATAGCCAGAACCTCTGAGTGAATACAGTAAGTGCAGAAGATCTCGGCCACTGGATTCTCTGGAGGCTCTGATCTTGTTTGCAGTTGTAGATACGGGCTATTGTCTGAGTTTGAAGAAAGCACCATACACCCAGGGCAGATGTCCCCACGACCTAGAGAGCCAACACTAGTCCGTTCCTGGGAACCCAACACATTGATAAAACAATCCCGGCAAAAGTTGTGTCCACATCTCAAATTGATAAGATTCAAGGAAACCTCCAGACACGAAGAGCAGTTATCGTCTCCGTTGAGATCTATAGACGACATCCTCGCCAGTTAGGACTTTAAGTGGCGACTGTATTCATAGCTCTGTGGGGAAACTGGCGAAGCAAGATTTCACTGACGGTATTTAAACAATGCAGCCTCTCCATGGAGACCGTGACATCATGTTTTGCATAAAGTAAAGCCGTCCCCTGAGTCTTGGAAAGTTTTCAGGTCATCACAGCATAGCTCCCAACTGTCTCTGATTTGGAAAAAAGTCCCCCTATCCCTCTTTCCTCCTCATATGTCCCTCATTTTGGTCTGATCTATAAAGTTGTATATTGTACAATTAAAAAAGGGTGCACTTGGCAAAGTTGTATATAATATGCACTTTTTATCTTTCAAAAAGTGTTTCCCAATGCTAAACCTTTCATCCAATTTCTAAATTGCTGTATTTGTAAATTTCAAAAACCAGCATAAATTAATAGTAATTCTCCTTTAAGGGGGCGTGGCAGGAGGTGGGTCCTATGTCTACATACTTTTGCTAATAGGTGTCCTTTGTTCCCATCTCAAAAAGTTGGGAGGTATGTCACAGCAGTGTTATATTTGAGGTCAAATTTCGATTTAGTTTACGTCATAGTTTTTGACTAAAATGCCATTTAAGTTTTAGTTGTATTTTAGTCATCTGAATTGTTTTAGTTATATCTCTAGTACATTTTAGTTGACTAAAATCGAATGGGTTTTGTTAAATTGTAATACATTATTTAACCATTTCTCTAGAATTTACAAACTCATTATATAATCCTAGAGTAAAAAAAAATCGAACAATTGCAAACAGTGCTCTGGACGGTCTGAGGAGGCCCGTAATGCACACAGTGCTCTGGATGGTGGTCTGAGGAGGCCTGCAATGCACACAGTGCTCTGGATGATGGTCTGAGGAGTCCTGTAATGTACAATGCTCTGGATGGTCAGAGGAAGCCTGTAATGCACAGTGCTCTGGACGTTGGTCTGACTTAGGAGACCTGTAATGCACAGTGCTCTGAGTGGTCTGAGGAGGCTTGTAATGCACACAGTGCTCTGGGTGGTCTGAGGAGGCTTGTAATGCACACAGTGCTTTGGACGGTGGTCTGGCTGAGGAGGCCTGTAATGCACAGTGCTCTGGACGGTCTGAGGAGGCTTGTAATGCACACAGTAGTCTGGACGGTGGTCTGAGGAGGCCTGTAATGCACACAGTGCTCTAGACAGTGGTCTGAGGAGGCCTGTAATGCACTGCACAGTGCTCTGGGTGGTCTGAGGAGGCCTGTAATGGACACAGAGCCCTGGATGGCCTGAGTCGGCCTGTAATGCATAGTGCTCTGGTGGTGGTCTGAGGAGACCTGTAATGCACAGTGCTCTCTGGTGGTGGTCTGAGGAGACCTGTAATGCACAGTGCTCTGGATGGTGGTCTGAGGAGGCCTGTAATGCACACAGTGCTCTGGACAGTCTGAGGAGGCCTGTGATTTACTTAGTACTCTGGACAGTCCGAGGAAGCTTGTAATGCACAGTGAGTGCTCTGGACGGTCTGAGGGGGCCTGTAATGCATACAGTGCTCTGGACGGTGGTCTGACTGAGGATACATGTAATGCACTCGGGTTGATTTACTAAAACTGGAGAGTGCAAAACCTGGTGCATCTGTGCATGGTAGCCAATCAAACCCTAGCAGGAAGCTGAGGCAATATCCCCCACTCGGCTCTATGCCCTTGTAGGAATGGAGCGACGTCCAACATCACTTCCGCTCTCTGATCTTATAAGGATGATTTTTTTCCCTTCTTAAAGGCAAAATTACTATTTTTTTAATTTTTTTAATTTTGCTTTTAAGCGTAAATGTGAGATCTGAGGTCTTTTTGACCCCAGATCTCGCAATAAAGAGGACCTGTAATGCTTATTTCTATTACAAGGGATGTTTACATTCCTTGTAATGGGAATAAAAGTGATCAAATTTTTTTTTTAAAAGGCACAGTGTCAAAATAAAAAATATAAAGTAAAATAAATAAGAAAAAAATAAATTTCAAGCGCCCAGTCCCTCCCAGTTTGCGCAGAAGCGAACGCATACATAATTCACGCCCACATATGGAAACGGTGTTCAAACCACACATGTGAGGTATCGCCGCAATCGTTTGAGCGAAAGTAATAATTGAAGTACTAGACGTCCTCTGTAACTCTAAACAGGTAACCTGTAAAAAAAAATGTAAAACTTCGCCTATGGAGGTTTTTAAAGTGGTAGTAAACTGTTGGAAAAAATACCCCCCCCCCCAAAAAAAAACCCCTGCAAAACAAAAGCATAATGTGCTAGTATGCATTGCATACTAGCACATTATGAAATACTTACCTTAGAATGAAGCTCCCGCAGTGCGCATGGTCACCGCTGAGGCGGGCTGACATGTTCCCTCTGCGTTTCTTCTGGGTTCATGGGCTCCAGCGCTGTGAGTGGCCGGAGCCGCGATGGCGTCACTCCCACGCAACTTTCTGACAATATATTATGACTTTTTATCTCAGACTATTTACTGTTTGGTCTGTGGAAGAGATCTATGGTCCCAATAAGCCACTTCACCACTTTCTCCTATCTGTAGACCAATAAGGTATTTGATTTTGCTTGTTACTTTATTCAGTGATCCCTATGGTTAGAATATGTTACATCTGACATACCATTCATTTTATGTTTGTTATACTTTTATATAGGAGTTGGTTGGATAACTAGCCAGATTGATATAACACAACATACTGGTTATTAACCCTTATCCTGGTAGTGTAGTGACTCTGGGGATTCTTCTGCCCAGTAAGTAGTGTATTACCGCAGACTGGAAGTTACTATTACTATGCTTATTTTCTGTAGGCTGGTTTTCCTTTCTGTCCCTTTTATGGAAGGGGGGCATTTAGATTTATTGGCTGATTGTTCTTTGGAGGCTATCGCTAATCCAGACACCCTTGGACAGCACATGGCATGTTACGTGTATGAGTGTCCTCTGACATGTGAGTGGCACCTGTATCACACTGTTCCCCATATTATATATTATATTATTAAATGTTTTGCTGCATTTTATATCCATTGCTGAAACATGATGTTTCCTTCCTTTGTCTACCATACAGAATCCCTCTGCTTATAGTCAAGGAATGAAGGTCCTGAGGAAGCATAAAGTGAAACAGTGTTTTACATATACTATGTGGTTATATCAATGAGAGCTCATATTTTCTTGCTTTTATTTTATAAATATCTTTTTCTTGTAATATGTTTGTAATAAATTGTTTTTTATAAGATTATGTAATGTTCCCTTTCTGGTACCGTTAAAGTCCGCTCAAATGGTCCTATACAGGTTTAGGAGATATTCATTTTACCTACAGGTAAGCCTTATTATAGGCTTACCTGTAGGTAAAAATGACCAAGCGGGGTATACAACTGCTTTATGTACTGTAGTTTGTCGCCATTCCACGAGTGTGCGCAATTTTAAAGCATGACATGTTAGGTATCTATTTACTCCGCATAACATCATCTTTCACATTATACAAAAAAAATTGGGCTAATGTTACTGTTTTGGGGAAAAAGTGTATTCTTTCTCAAAAAATTGCGTTTGTAAGACCACTGCGCAAATACGGTCCGACGTAAAATATTGCATTATTCACCATTGTGTTCTCTAGGGTCTCTGCTAATATATATATATATATATATATATATAGAAGCATGATGGGACTGTGACGTCATAAGGGGCGGGGTCACCGGGTGACATCACCTGGTGACCACGCCCCATCCCTATTTAACTCGTTGCGGACCGCGCACATGGCATTACAGCGGGAGAGAGCGTTGTGTCAACATCGTAAGAAGAGAAGAGGGAAGAAGACGGCGGAGAAGACCGGGCCACTGCTAGCAAAAGAGCGGGCAAAAGAGCAGAAGATAGCGGAGGAGCCCGGCAGAAGATACCGGAGAGCGCGGAGAAGAACCGGAGAGCGCGGAGGAGAGGCTGCAGAGCACGGAGAAGAAGGAAGAGACCACGGAGAAGAAGGAAGAGACCCCCGAAGTCGGAAGAAGACCCCCGGAGCTACCTAATAAATTACTTTAAAAACCTGTCTAGTGTGTTTTTTTATTGACACTTTTTTTTCCTAGGTGAATGGGTAGGGGTATGATGTACCCCATACTCATTCACATAGGGTGGGGGGCCGGGATCTGGGGGCCCCCTTTTTAAAGGGGGCTCCTGAATTCCGATAAGCCCCCCCGCCCGCAGACCCCGACAACCAACGGCCATGGTTGTCGGGAAGAGGCCCTTGTCCTCATCAACATGGGGACAAGGTTCTTTGGGGTGGGGGAGCCGCAGGGCGCCCCCCTTCCCCAAAGCACCCCCCCCATGTTGAGGGCATGCGGCCTGGTACGGTTCAGGAAGGTGGGGGCACTCGCTCGTCCCCACCCCTTTTCCTGACCGGCCGGGCTGTGTGCTCGGATAAGGGTCAAGTATGGTTTTGGGGGGACCCCCACGCCATTTTTTCGGCATAGGGGGTGCCCCTTAAAATCCATACCAGACCGAAGGGCCTGGTATGCTCTTGGAGGGGGAACCCATGCCAGTTTTTATTTAAAATTTGGCGTGGAGTCCCCCCTCAAGATTAATACCAAACACAGTGCTTGGTATTGGCAGGGATCCAAGTCGGGTCCCTGTTCATTGAAAGTCGATTGTATGTCGGCTCCAAGTCGCAGGGCAAAGTCGGATCCAAAGTAGGGCGGCTGTCGTGTCGCACCAGTGTGAACCCGGCTTTACAGCTCACAGTGCATGTCAGAGCAAATGAGAATCATGAGGTCAAAGAAACTGCCTGAAGAGCTCAGAGACAGAATTGTGGCAAGGCACAGATCTGGCCAAGGTTACAAAAAAATTTCTACTGCACTTAAGGTTCCTAAGAGCACAGTGGCCTCCATAATCCTTAAATGGAAGACGTTTGGGATGACCAGAACCCTTCCTAGAGCTGGCCATCCGGCCAAACTGAGCTATCGGGGGAGAAGAGCCTTGGTGAGAGAGGTAAAGAAGAACCCAAAGATCACTGTGGCTGAGCTCCAGAGATGCAGTCGGGAGATGGGAGAAAGTTGTAAAAAGTCAACCATCACTGCAGCCCTCCACCAGTCGGGACTTTATGGCACTGAGGAGAAGCCTCTCCTCCGTGCAAGACACATGAAAGCCTGCATGGAGTTTGCTAATTAACACCTGAAGGACTCCAAGATGGTGAGAAATAAGATTCTCTGGTCTGATGAGACCAAGATAGAACTTTTTGTCACATGACAAACGCGCAAAAAAGCGCATCGCGTAAGTGTGAATGGGACCTAATAAAATGATGAAAGCGTCTTTTCCAGCTGCCAGATTGTGTATTATGTGTAGTGACTTTTCAAAGGGAAATTCAGCAATTGGAAATCCCCCTCCCGGGGAGTTTTGCTGTTTGAGGTATGAGGAAGAATCTTATCTATACCAGCAGTTCTGAAACAACATACAAAACTTCTCCTGCATTTGGGGCTGGGTCTATAGGTGTGTGGTGCAGTCAACCCTTTCTATTGTATAAAATGTTGCTGGACTTGCTGCCCTCCAATGGATGTCCTTCGAAGTGTGATCCTGAGCTGCATTTGGATTTACGTCTTTGGTATTTCCGGGTCGGGAAAGTTGCCTTTGCCAGGAAGGTTGCTAATAAGATCTGCCACGTTATGCAAAAACCAGACACTCTTGGTATTTAACCACTTCAATACCAGGCACTTTCACCCCCTTCCTGTTTAGGACAATTTTCAGCTTCCAGCGCTGTCACACTTTGAATGGCAATTACGCGGTCATGCTACACTGTACTCATATGACATTTATTTAATTTTTTCACACAAATAGAGCTTTCTTTTGGTGGTATTTAATCACTGCTGAGTTTTTTTATTTTTTGCTAAACAAACGAAAACAGACTGAAAATTTTAAAGAGAAAAACCTTTTTTTTTAAAGTTTTTTATAAAATTTTCAAACAGGTAATTTTTCTCCTTCACTGATGTGTGCTGATGAGGCTGCACTGGTGGGCACTGATAGGCGGTACTGGCGGGCACTGATAGGCTGCACCGATGAGGTTGCACTGGTGAGCACTGATGAGGCTACACTGATGACCACTGAGAGGCTGCACTTATGGGCACAGTGATGAGGTGCCACTGGTGGGCACTGATGAGGCTGCACTGATGAGCACTGAGAGGCTGCACTGATGAGCACTGACGAGGTGGCACTGATGGGCACTGATGAGGCAGAACTGGTGGGCACTGATAGGCTGCACCGATGAGGTTGCACTGGTGAGCACTGAGAGGCTGCACTGATGAGGCTGCACTGATGGACACTGATGAGGTGGTACTGATGGGCACTGATGAGGCGGAACTGGTGGGCACTGATGAGGCTGCACTGATGGGCACTGACGAGGTGGCACTGATGGGCACTGACGAGGTGGCACTGGTGGGCACTGATAGGCTGCACCGATGAGGTTGAACTGGTGAGCACTGAGAGGCTGCACTGATAAGGCTGCACTGGTGAGCACTGAGAGGCTGCACTGATGGGCACTGATGAGGTGGCACTGATGGGCACTGATAGGCAGTACTGGTGGGCACTGATAGGCTGCACCGATGAGGTTGCACTGGTGAGCACTGAGAGGCTGCACTGATGAGGCTGCACTGATGGGCACTGATGAGGTGGTACTGATGGGCACTGATGAGGCGGAACTGGTGGACACTGATGAGGATGCACTGATGGGCACTGACGAGGTGGCACTGATGGGCACTGATGAGGCGGAGCTGGTGGGCACTGATAGGCTGCACCGATGTGGTTGCACTGGTGAGCACTGAGAGGCTGCACTGATAAGGCTGCACTGGTGAGCACTGAGAGGCTGCACTGATGGGCACTGATGAGGTGGCACTGATGGGCACTGATAGGCAGTACTGGTGGGCACTGATAGGCTACACCGATGAGGTTGCACTGGTGAGCACTGAGAGGCTGCACTGATGAGGCTGCACTGATGGGCACTGATGAGGTGGCACTGATGGGCACTGATGAGGCGGCACTGGTGGACACTGATAGGCTGCACTGATGGGCACTGATGAGGTTGCACTGGTGAACACTAATAGGCTGCACTGATGGGCACTAATAGGCTGCACTGATGGGCACTGATGAGAAGGCACTGATGTGGCTGCACTGATAGGCAGCACTGATAGGCACCACTGATGGGCACTGATGGTGGTAGACATGTGCTGTTTATTTCAGTCCCGAAATAATATTCGGACAAATTTTTAGTAATTCGGAGATTCGGATATATCCGAATACCCGAATTACAGTATAAACAAAGTTTACCGAATGCTCAGAATAACTAAACGAAATTCAAATTGAAATTCAAATCGAATTTTACATTGACTTCCATTCGAATTCGAACTGTAAACATATTTCTGAAATCAAAGACTGTGTGCGTTGTTAGAGAACCATTTTGAAATAATTGCTGTTTTTGTTAAGCCAAACGTGATTTAAAGAGTCATTGTAATCATTTGATGAAGATTTTTTCATTTGTGGGTTCACTTTGCCGCATTCGAATTGAAAAAAAAAAAAAAAAACATTTTGATTCAACCAATTTGAAATTAATCGATCCAAACGTTTCGAATCGAAAAAAATCTGTAAATTTGAAGAAAGTTCGAAAAAGACATAAAACAAATTCCGAATACGAATTGAACGAATCAACCGAATTTAACAAAACGAATTATCGAAATTAACGAATCGAAACAAAACAAATTTTTTTCGTCATGCACCTGTCTAATAGGTGGCACTGTTAGGTGGCACTGATGGGCACTGATAGGTGACACTGTTGAGGAGGCACTGATTGGCAGCACTGATGGGTAGTGATAGGTGGCAGACATGTGCCGTTCTTTCATTCCGAATTAATATTCGGACAAACTTTTCGTTATTCGGAGATTCGGATATATCTGAATACCCAAATTACAGTGTAAACAAAGTTTACCAAATGCTCCGTTTAACTAAACGAAACTCGTCTGAATTTCCGAAATTCAAATTGAAATTCGAATCGAACTTTACAACGAATTCCATTCGAATTCTAACTGTAAACATATTTCTGAAATCAAAGACTGTGTGCTTTGTTAGAGAACCATTTTGAAATAATGCTGTTTTTGTTAAGCCAAAACCGGCCACTCTATATATACATCCTTGACTTTGGGGGGGGATATCTGAATGATGCCTTTAGCTACAGACATCATTCAGATATCATTATTTTCAGCCGGCAATTCTGTGCACGATAAGAATGATCATAGCGGCAGTCCTGCCGCTTGATCGTTCTTATAGGCGACGGGATGGGATGCCCCCCCCTCCCGCCGCCATCCGGTGCTTCTCCGGGCTCTCCCGTGCCATCGGGAGCCTGGAGAATGAATCGACCGGCGCCGGATGAGGACGATAGAGATTTCTGGTGACCAGATGGTCACCAGTCATCTCTATGACCGACGGAGGCCCGGGCGCGATGTTATGACGTCACGCCCGGGTACCCGGAAATAACCGAAGCCGCGATCGCGGCTGCCAGCATGGGATCGGTAAAAAAAAATTTTCCGATCTCATACTTTCCAGCCTGGAGGAGAGATGCGGGGTCTTATTGACCCTGCATCTCTCTATAAAGAGGACCTGTCACATAGATTCCTATTACAAGGGATGTTTACATTCCTTGTAATAGGAATAAAAGTAATAAAAAAAAAAAAAATGTAAAAAAAAGTGTAAAAATAAAAAAAATTAAGTAAAATAAAAAATAAAATAAAAAAAAAAAATTTTTTAAAACGCCCCTGTCTCCGGTAGCTCGCGCTCAGAAGCGAACGCACACCGCTCAAACCACACATGTGAGGCATCGTCGCCTGCGTTATAGCGTGTACAACAATTCTAGCACTAGAACTCCTCTGTAACGCTAAACTGGTAACCTGTAAAAAATTTTAAAGCGTCACCTATGGAAATTTTGAAGTTATGAAGTTTGGCGCCATTCCATGATTGTGCGCAATTTTAAAGCGTGACATGTCAGGTATCTATTTACTCGGCGTAACATCATCTTTCACATTATACAAAAAAATTGGGCTAACTTTACTGTTTTGTTATTTTTTAATTCATGAAACCGTTTTTTTTTCCAAAAAAAAGGCGTTTGAAAAATTATTGCGCAAATACTGTGCGAGATAAAAAGTTGCAATGAGCGCCATTTTATTGCCTAGGGTGTCTGCTAAAAAAACATATATAATGTTTGGGGGTTCTGAGTAATTTTCTAGCAAAAAAATGATGATTTTTACATGTAGGAGAGAAGTGCCAGAATTGGCCCGGTATTGAGGTGGTTAAAGAGTCATTGTAATCATTTGATAAAGATTTTTCTTTTGTGTGTTCACTTTGCCGCATTTGAACCGAAAAAACAAATATAACACTTTCAAAACGACCAATTTGAAATGTATCGATTAGAACTTTTTGAATTGAAAAAAATCATTAAATTCGCAGAAAATTCGAAAAAAGACAAAACGAATTCCAAGTACAAATTCCAAATACGAATTTAACGAATCAACCTAATTTAACGAAAATTAAATAACTAGATTAACAAATAGAAACTAAACAAATGTTTTCATCATGCACATGTCTAATAGGTGGCACTGATAGAGGAGCACTTATGGGCACTGATTGACGGCACTGGTGGGCACTGATTGGCAGCACTGATGGGCACTGATTGGCAGCACTGATAGGTGACATTGTTGAGGAGGCACTGTTGGGCACTGATTGGCAGCACTGATGGGCACTGATTGGCGGCACTGGTGGGCACTGATTGGAAGCACTGGTGGGCACTGATTGGTGGCACTGGTGGGCACTGATTGGCAGCACTGGTGGGCACTGATTGGCAGCACTGATAGGTGATATTGTTGAAGAGGCACTGATGGGCACTGATTGGCAGCACTGATGGGCACTGATTGGCGGCACTGGTGGGCACTGATTGGAAGCACTGATGGGCATTGATTGGTGGCATTGGTGGGCCCTGATTGGCAGCACTGATGGGCACAGATTGGCAGCACTGATATGTGACATTGTTAAGGAGGCACTGATGGGCACTGATTGGCAGCACTGATCGGCACTGATGGGCACTGATTGGCGGCACTGGTAGGCACTGATTGGCAGCACTGGTGGGCACTGATTGGCAGCACTGATAGGTGACATTGTTGAAGAGGCACTGATGGGCACTGATTGGCAGCACTGATGGGCACTGATTGGCGGCACTGGTGGGCATTGATTGGAAGCACTGATGGACACTGATTGGTGGCACTGGTGGGCCCTGATTGGCAGTACTGATGGGCACAGATTGGAAGCACTGATATGTGACATTGTTAAGGAGGCACTGATTGGCAGCACTGATCGGCACTGATGGGCACTGATTGGCGGCACTGGTGGGCACTGAGTGGAAGCACTGATGGGCACTGATTGGCAGCACTGATGGGCACTGATTGGCAGCACTGGTGGGCACTGTTGGGACGACACTGATAATCAGTGCCCTGATTATCAGTGAAGATGCCCCTTTCACATAAGCCAGTTATCGGGATGAGTGAAAGGGATGCTAATAACTGGCTTGCGTTTATATCATGATCAGCTGTCATTGGCCATAGCTGATCATGTGGTAAATGGCCGCTGTGATTGGCCCTTTACCCTGATCTGTGATCAGTTGTGTCCTAAGGGCACAGTGATCACAGGGCGCGTCACAGGGGGCGCGCATGCATCGCGATCACGGGAGGACATCCATGGACGATGCAAGCCCATGTTGTAGCCATCTTTCTGCTATAGTGTGGGCGGGAAGAGGTTAAAACTGTTTTAGGCAGATATAAAAGGCACAAATACATTTCTCTAATCATTGATACATCATTATTTTTTTTTTAATACAAGCAGTGACTTGGTATCAGCCTCATGCAGTTCCTGCACAGCAGAGCTCAGACTGGGAGAGAGAAAAGCAGCACAAGGAGTTTATCAGTTCATGCTGATAGGAGGAGAGAGAGAAGAGTGACAGGGAGATGAATCCATCACTGTGCTGCTTCTCTTTTCACTGTTCAATTAAAGGCTGGGGGGGGGGGGGGGAGTCTAAGGCGACCTGGGCTTGGAGGAAGTGGGTTGAGTGGTACTGGCCATCGGACTGAGGACATCTAATGGCAGAAAAATAGTACTGCGAGGGAAATCTCTGAAATGAAGGTAAATATTGTAGAAAATGCATTTTGCCCAGTTGATGGTCCAAATATCTATTATTCATTTTTTTTTGTGTGCAAAAGGCAGATTTTATCACTTAAAATGATACGGAACACACTGTTTATTTTTCCCCTCTCTTTATGTATATGGATGATGGCACGGTATTTATTTTAATTAAAAAAAAAATCTAAGTACCTTTTTATCATATATGATTGATTTAATTGATACAGCTGTCATGTGACCCAGCCTGTTCATACACCTGGAGTACTGAGTACCCTTCACCTAGACTTTACCTGCTTGTGCCATTTTCTGAGATTGATTTTTAGGCTATTGCTGCCATCTTGTGGTGGCTTTGGAGAGCACAGTTAAAGTTTCTGCCTCTTATGATATAATAGACAGGTGTATTCTGTTATCCATTGATCAGTACAGAAAGTTTGTAGTTTAAAGCCGAACTCCAGCTTTCTGTCACTTTATAATAGTTTTTTTTAAATTCTTTTTTCATTACCATTACTAATAGTTGGGCCCACTGTGAGCGCATTATAAACTGTATGTAGCGTCAACCACATACAGTATGCAGTGCTCTATTCAGGCAGCAGAGTGGGGACTTCCTGTCCCATTCCCAAACAAAATAGTCAGGCCATGACGTAAAGCTGGTCCTGAGTGTGCAAAGGAGGAGTGTACATCTGGTCCTGAGTGTGTGTGGGGAATGTGGGGGGGGGGGGGGGGGTGAGTGACATCTAGTCCTTGGTGTGCAGGGAATTTACAGCTGGGGAGAGGGGGGAGCATAAGTACATCTGGTCCTGGGTATGTATTTTGGGGGGGGGGGGTACATCTGGTCCAGGCTGTACAGTGGATGTGCAGTTGGCCTTGGATGTGCAAGGGGGATGTACAGCTGGTCCTGGGCATGTAGGGTTGATATACAGTAGGTGTGTAGGGTGAATATACAGTCGGTCCTGGGTGTGAGGTTGATATAAAGTAGGTCCTGGGTGTGTGGGGTGGATATACAGTCAGTCTTGTGTATGTAGGGTGGATATACAACTGGTCCTGGGAGTGTAGGGTGGATATACAGCCTTTTCTGGACGTGTAGGATGGATATACAATGGTCCTGGGTGTGGAGGGTGAATATACAGCTGGCCCTGGACGTGTAGGGTGGGTATACAGTAGGTCCTGGGCATGCAGGGTGGATATACAGTCAGTTCTGGATGTGTAGGGTGGATATACAGCTGGTCCTGAGTGTGTAGGGTGGATATACAGCTGGACCTGGGTGTGTAGGGTGGATATACAGTCAGTCCTGGGTGTGTAGGGTGGATATACAACTGGTCCTGGGAGTGCAGGGTGGATATACAGTCGTTTCTGGACGTGTAGGATGGATATACAATGGTCCTGGGTGTGGAGGGTGAATATACAGCTGGTCCTGGACGTGTAGGGTGGGTATACAGTAGGTCCTGGGTGTGTAGGATGGATATACAGTCAGTTCTGGATGTGTAGGATGGATTTACAGCTGGTCCTGGGCATGTAGGGTGGATATACAGTCGGTTCTGGATGTGTAGGATGGATATACAGCTGGGCCTGGGTGTGTAGGGTGGATATACAGTCGGTTCTGAATGTGTAGGGTGAATATTCAGCTGATCCTGGGTGTGTAGGGTGGATATACAGCTGGGTCTGGGTGTGTAGGGTTGATATTCAGTCAGTCCTGTGTGTGTAGTGTGGATATACAGCTGGTCCTGATCCTGGGCGTGTAGGGTGGATATACAGTCAGTCCTGGGTGTGTAGGGTGGATATACAGCTGGCCCTTGGCATGTAGGGTGAATATATAGTCAGTTCTGGATGTTTAGGGTGGATATACAGTAGGTCCTGGGTGAGTAGGGTGGATATACAGTCGGTTCTGGATGTGTAGGATGAATATACAGCTGGGCCTGGTTCTGGGCATGTAGGATGGATATACAGTCAGTCCTGGTTGTGGGGTTGATATACAGCTGATCCTGGGCATGTAGGGTGGATATACAGCTGGTCCTGGGCCTGTAGGGTGGATAAACAGTTGGTCTAGGGTGTGTAGGGTGGATATACAGCTGGTCCTGGGTGTGTAGGGTGGATATACAGTCAGTCCTGTATGTGGGGTTGATATACAGTTAGTCCTGGGTGTGTAGGGTGGATATATAGTCGGTCCTGGGCGTATAGGGTGGATGTACAGTCAGTCCTGTATGTGGGGTTAATATACAGTTAGTCCTGGGTGTGTAGGCTGGATATACAGTCGGTCCTGGGCATGTAGGGTGGATATACAGTCGGTCCTGGGCGTGTAGGGTGAATATACAGTCGGTCCTGAGTGTGTAGTGTGGTTATACAGTCGGTCCTGGGCGTGTAGGGTGGATATACAGTCGGTCCTGGGTGTGTAGGGTGGATATACAGTCGGTCCTGAGTGTGTAGGGTGGATATACAGTCGGTCCTGGGCGTGTAGGGTGGATACAGTCGGTCCTGGGTGTGTAGGGTGGATATACAGTTGGTCCTGAGTGTGTAGGGTGAATATACATTAAATCGAGCATTTGTCTGGATATTTGTTATTTGGTTTTACTGGGAAATTATATCACACTTCAGAAATATTTTACAAATAAAAAAACCAACAAAACAAGTGTTTCACCTTTTTTATGTAGCGGCGATACAGAACAAAACACTGATTTTCCCAGAATTCTTTGCATCTCACAGGATCTGACAACAGACATCCACTGTACTATAAAGTTCACGTGTTACAAACATTCATATCTTCCTCAAATGTACAAACTGCAATCACATACCATACCAACAAAGAGTACCCGTCACTTCCCTTATTCCTCGTGAGAAGCACATGGGTCCCCCTCAGTTTTAGCCTTGGAAGTCTTCACAGTCAATCTGAATAATGTTAAATAAAAAAACTAGGGGTCAATAAAAGAAAAAAAATTATTGGATAAATGTAACAAGCTTTTGCCCAGCCATGGTGAATTCTGACTGTAAGTTGCTTAATTTGTTGATTACCTATGATTTCCAATTCCATCTAGTGTCGATAAAGTGGTATTTTTTTTAAAATACCCAAATCAGAAAAAATACTTTTCCTGACAGCTCCATGTCAGCAACCACCAGGTAAGGCCCCGCCCACCCCATGCAATCATAACTAACTCATAAATTTGACCCCCGTGCCCTGAGCGGCGTTCCTTTTCCTTCCTCTATGTGGTCAGGACCTGTTGCAGTCTCCTACCTTGCTGGATCAATGATCTGGATGTCCATCCAGTGTGGGCCTCCTGGACGTAGCCCACGTTATGCCCGTTAAACGCATCGGCTGTGTGAGGTCCCCGCTGCTGGTTTTATGGGGCATCGATTAGCGTTGGCTCACCCACCACTACGTGGAATGGTCGTGTTCAGATTTTTGGCAATGCCCATGGTATCCTCTACTCTTACGCATGAGTGTCAGGGCACCTCGGATGTTACCGACAAAGCCAGATCTCCTGAGCCAGGGCCCAGTTCTACAACCAGCGCCGGAGAAACTCAGGTTAATGGCCTGGATATTGAAAGCCGGAAATTCATAAACCTAGGGTGCTCCGCGGAAGTGGTAAAGACCCTCACGAAGGCCCGCAAAAATAGCACAAACAGTGTCTACAATAGAAGCTGGCAAAAGTTCCAAGAGTATGCAGCATCAGCGGAACTCGGGATGGAAGAACTCAGAGCCTGTCACATCCTTGAGTTCCTGCAGAAGGGCCTAGACATGGGACTAAGTGCAAGTACGCTCAAAGGCCAAGCGTCAGCCATTTCCGCAGTCACCGGAATTCAGTGGGCCTCTAACGAACTAATAATCCAGTTCTTTAAGGTTGTAGTGAAACTAAGGCCTCCCAGAGCACCCGCACTTATCAAGTGGGACCTGCCGCTAGTTCTGAATTTCCTGGCCTCACCCAGGTTCGGCCAAGGAGTGTCGCTGCAGGACTTGACGATGAAAGCATCCTTCCTGGTCGCAATAACCTCGGCCAGGAGGGTCTTGGAAATAGCGGCTCTGGGGGCTAAAGAGCCCCACATGTCCTTCGGGGCAGGTAGGGTCATTCTAAGGCCAATGCCAGACTTCATTAATAAGGTAGCCACCAAGTTTCACCTAAGTCAGGAGATAGTGCTACCCACCTATTTCTGGGAGGGTGGACAAGAAGTCAGCCCACTGGATGTGGGCAGAACATTGAAAGTGTACCTTGAAGCAACCTCTAGCATCAGAATCTTGGACTCCCTGTTCGTAATTCCCAACGGAATACGCAAGGGATATAAGGCCTCCAGCAGAATCATCACCGCCTGGCTCGTAAAGAAAATCGCCATGGCATACAAGGATACGGGGTTGGCACCTCCACTCCACGAGGAGCGTTTTAACATCATGGGCAGCCGCATGTGGTATAACTCCAGAAGTCATATGCAAGGCAGCAACCTGGTCGTCCATGCACACGTTTGTCTCTAACTACCGCATTGACCCGGCAATGTTAACCACAGCCGAATTAGGCAAAACTATTATTATTGTGGCCGGTGGCCATAATTAAACTAATTTAGCAGCATCCCACCCTTGTATTTAGTTATTTCCCGGTGGTGGCTGACATGGAGCTGTCAGGAAAATGGAAAATTGTATATCAAATACTTACCTCAATTTTCCTTTCCTGATAAGCTTCATGTCAGCGCAGACTCCCACCCTATGGACAAAGTCCTAGTTACCAAAGTCCCAGGGCGTGGGGGTCAGATTTATGAGTTAGGTCCTGATTGCACGAGGGTGGGTGGGGACTTACCCGGTGGTGGCTGACATAGAGCTTGTCAGGAAAGGAAAATTGCGGTAAGTATTTGACATACAATTTTCCGTTTTTTTTATGGCCACTAGATGAAGCTGATGAAAATAGAAAAACGCTGTATTAAGCAAAAAAAAAAAAAAAAGCGGCCAGAATTCGCCATGACTGGAGGAATGCTTCTGACATTCATCCATAGATTTTATTTTTAATAAATAGACCCACCAGAATCTGGAACCACACAACATTTAAAGAGGATTGGCAGAGTTTTATATTAAATTGTGTATATAAAAGGTAATTCCATGTTTTTTGCTTTTTTGGGAAGAATCTGTTCCTCCGAGAGAGGATCTGCCATCGATATCAGTGACTGGCAAGCAGTAGATGTTCAGCTGTTAATGAAGTCCTAGCAAGCCCTCTTAGCTCACAGGGCATGCTGGGACTTGTAGTTCCACACAGCTTGCCCATTTACTGGCTGCCTGTGACCAGACTGTACAATGTCTGACCCTCCTCTATACATAGTTATATAATTCGGTATATACTATTCATATAAAATATATATAAGCCCAAAGCACCAACAGTGAGTCTAGTAATAGAACACAACGACAGCAAGATATTTGTGTCAATGTGTAAAGATCAGAATTCAGCAGGACCGTCAGATGGCTTCTCCTCGCCAATATCGCGACATATTCACTTCTCCTCCTCCACGAAATGTTTCTCTTTCACCCCCGTGGCGACCACAGCGAAGAACAATTCTGGCAGGAAGGTTCGGGCGTAAATGGCGGCTTTGGGGATGGGATTGGCCATGAAGACTTCCTGTTTCCGCCTGCTGACCGTGCGCAAAACTTCCTCCGCCACTTCCACGGGGTGCACGCCATAGGAGAGCTTCCTGAAAACGACTGCAACAGAGAAACATATGTCAGACCGTTGCCAGAAATAAAAGCGTCGGGATGTGTAGTCATTATCAACTGTGTGATCGACATTGTATTCCAACCCCAACAATTCACCCAGCAATAACCAATTCTGCCTAATTTCCTGATTTCCTATTATCGGCAGCTCCACCTAGTGGCCATAATGTAGTATTTTTCCTAAAATACCCTCCAACAGGAAAAATACAGCGTAATGGCCACCAGATGGAGCTGACAATCATAGGAAATCACTGTATTAATCAAAATACAGTCAGAATTTCTCACAGCTGGACAAATGCTTGAATTATAATTCATCCTCTTCGGGGTGGGGTTAGTGTGAGGCTGCCTAATGTTCTGTGAAAATCCCCGCCCCTTTATAATTCTTTGCTTACATTGACAACAAGTCTCAGTTTTACTGGCTAGGCCTGGAAAGTACTAGCTAGACAGACGCCTTAGGGAAGGGGGAGAAGTCTGCTGGACCACCATGATGATCACCTTCAGACAACTTTAAAAGCTTGGCACTAATACAATGTAGATAAGAAATAGGTCTATAAGAAAATAGACAGACTCAATGCAACAACCAGTAAGCTTTTTTAAGGGTTACTTCATCTAAAAATAAAATTGGAATTACAGCTGGAGCCTGGTATATACATTCAGCCCCTGGCTGCTTATATTTCTTGGATGCTCCAACAGAGATCTCTCCCATCCATAACTCCTGACTCTGTTCCTGGGAGTTTTGTGTGCCACCCATGACAACAGCGTTGTTGCCTACATGCTGCTGTCATCAGTATGTAATGGTCACACTCTCATCCTCACCCTTCACAGAGATTCTTTCATCCTATGGGACAACAATCAAAGTGCCAGCAGACGGAATGGGGTTGGTTATTTCTGCAGTTAAACTGTTCCCCTTTTCCTGCACAGCCACGGGGGTCCGTCTGGCTTCGGGCAGATTGACCAAGTGTAAAGTACCCCAGTCCCCCTCTGGAGCCCCACGCCCCGGGGGATCAGGGCAAGGCCCACTGATTTAAGAGGGCTTGTGTACACCCGTTGCACGTTTTTGTGTTTCACTCATTTTGTGTGTGCACATTTTTTTGGCACCGGGTGAAGTTTTTGAGTGTGCTTCACACGCCACGGGCTTTCAAAAAAAAAACAAAAACACTAGTAGCACACTAGAGGGCGCTACAACAGTTTATGCTGTAACAATTCTGACAAGAAAAGAAAAAAAGAAAAGAAAAATACATGCCAGACAGGGTTATAACAGAGGTACTGTATATCTACCCTATTTCCCCGAAAATAAGACCTAGCGTGATTGTCGGTGATGGCTGCAATATAAGCCCTATCCCCCAAATAAGCCCTAGTTTAAGTCCTGGTAGGTCTTATTTTCAGGGTAGGGCTTATTTTTGGGGAAACAGGGTAGGGCTTATTTGGGGGGTAGAGCTTATATTGCAGCCATCACCGACAATCACGCTAGGTCTTATTTTTGGGGAAACAGGGTAGTATAATTCTTCAAAGAGACAAGAATTCTTTAAGATCTGGTTTAGTGCATTAAAGATAAGGCTTGGTGATTTTAAAATATTGTTAAATAATAATTTTAAAGAATTGGTGCAAACAAAATATTTACAGAAAAATACGCAAAATAGTCAATATAGCGAGAGAGACTTCACCGCACAGGTATGGATTCAAGCCAGGTGTGAACGAGATGATCGCCTCCAAGAAGAAAGAGCCCCAGGTGCTGGCTAATGCTGAGCCAAGCAGGAAGTATACGAAAAAATCTGGAAAGCGGCACACCGGGAAAAAATGCAAGTGTCTTTATTGTAAAATCAGGATCATAGAGCATACAGGACACTGTAGCGAAAAAGTACAGACAAAACAGCTAACGCGTTTCGCACTTATGCCAAGTGCTTACTCATAGCTCAATAGTAGCAAAAAAATATTAAGAATGAAACTCTACACGGTTCCTGATCGTTGGTTCTGGCAGAGTGCAGTTCAATGTAGCATAAAGTATCAGAGTCATTGGCCCTCAAAACGACTCTCGGCATGCAAAATTGCAATAGAAAATGAGAGCTGTCAATCTCTAGTTGCACCAGCTTTTTTGTGGCCCCCTGAGGAGGCAAGGAATGACATAACCAATCAAGGGGTCTGAGAGGCAGCTGAGGGGTGGGGAAATGTTTCTTGCTAATCAGCAGATTCCCTTCAGATACCGTTTTCCTAACTGTGCCAATATTTCCCTATGATCACATGCTTAAATCTATTAACCCATATTTTATGATCCAGCATATAATTAATTTTTGGACAAGGCCATACATGATATACCTTGATATGTGCCTTCCTAAGGTGAAGTAAGGTGTCTCATTAGCCTGCTGGACTTTACAAGAGAAGGATGGGTGGTGTCTATGTAAGCAGTCTTTTCTAATATGTTTGGATCTCTTCCCTTTATTAAGAAATGGAATAGTATACATATATATAGAATATACCCTCTAGATGTGGGGACTTTAATGCAGCAAAGTGTCCAAAAAATTTTTAAAATGTAAAGACTGAATTTCTTAAAATAGCATAAAAGGTGCATTAGCAAGGTAAAAACAAATACATAGATGTAATGGCAACTAAATTATATAATCAAAGACGAAATTGCTGGACAAATGATAGAACCTATAACATGCACAACATGTAATGACACACGGCGTGTTTCAAGTCAGTAAATCTATTCTTCAGGGGGTGCAAACATTCAGGTTCAAGATCTTTTTCTAGCTCAAAATTTTCCAATGGTACATTGAGTCTAAGTCTAATCCCCCAGGGTCTCCACAACCTCCAAAGAGTCCTCCAGCAGTCAGAGTTCTCAATAGATCTCCACAGATTCTAAAGAGTCCTCCAGGATCTCCACACTCTCCAAATAATCCTCCAGGATCTCCACAATTTCCACAGAGTCCCCCAGGATCTTCACAATCTCCACAGTGTCCTTCAGCATCTTCACACTCTCCACAGAGTTCCCCAGTGACTGCCAAAAC
This sequence comes from Aquarana catesbeiana, assembly GCF_042186555.1. Classification (NCBI taxonomy): domain Eukaryota; kingdom Metazoa; phylum Chordata; class Amphibia; order Anura; family Ranidae; genus Aquarana; species Aquarana catesbeiana. The sequence goes on from NC_133335.1 coordinate 225,563,205, forward strand.
CTCCATAGAATTCTCCAGGATCTCCACAGAGTCCTCCAAAGATCTCCTGAATCTTTACTTCTCCACAAAGTTCCCCAGGATTTCTACACTATCCACAGAGAGGATATACATACCCTCCACAGAGTCCTCCACAATTTCTACAGAGTCCTCCAGGATCTCCACACTAACCACAAAGTCCCCCAGGCTCTTCAGAATCTCCACAGATTTTTGCAAAGATCACCACATTTTCTGCAGAAAACTCAGGGATCACCACACTCCTCAAAGAGTCCTCCAGGATCTCTAAAACCATCCACAGAGTCCTCCAAATATTTAGACAATTTTCCACAGCGTCCTTGAGGATCGCTACACTCTCCAAAAAGTCCCCCAGGATCTCTACACTGTCCACAGAGTCCTTCAGGATTTGCAGAACCTCCACAGACTTTTCCAGGATCCTCACAACCTTCGCAGAGTCCTCCAGGATCTTCACAACTTACACAAAGTCCTCCAGCATCTCCACAACCACCACAGAGTCCTCCAGGATTTTCACATCTTCCAGGGAGTCCTCCAAGATCTCCACACTCTCCACTGAGTCCTTTAGAGATCTCCACAAATTCTATAGAGTTCTCCAGGATCTCCTCACTCCCCACAGAATCCTCCAGGATCTCCACAGTAACCACAGAGTCCTCTAGAATCTTCACAGCCTTCAGGATCTCTACAACCAGTTTCTGAACCCTATTTTAATGATGAAACAAAGAATTCTGCACTCTGAAACCATTGGAGTGGTGCTCTTTTGCCATCCTAAACCCTTATGCAGGGTGCCTTTTCTGAGGCTATTTTGGGTTTGGGAGCTACCCGAGGAGAGTCACTGCACCCTACAGTACAGACTCCATTTCACTCTGGGATATTAAATTTGTGGTAGATCCAGAGCTTCCCGTCCACATCTTTCTGATGCAGATCCAATTTAGTCAAAAGGACAAAGGCGGTGTGTGAGGGCAAGCTCAGTGCACACTACATACTGTGCTACAGAATAGGTCGGAGCTATAGCAGTTGTTGGGGGGATGCAACCTAGTCAAGGATGGAGTGGATTAGAAGATTAAAGCAGCCCATACGTGGATCGTGTGTGATCCGATTACCCCATCCACACATTCGAGGTGGATGGGGGAATCATTCCCACTGTACTATTGTGTTCTCACGGTGGGGAGCCGCCTCCATCGTCAGAACACAATAACCGGTGTTGCCGGCTATAGCCGGCCACACTGATCGTTCAGGGAAAAAAACCTGACAGAGTGGTTGTACAGAAGTCAAAGGATAGATTGATCGATAACAGAAAAAGAAATGACTCCTGCGCACAAGTGGACAACCAGACAAATAGTACAACGACACAGGCCTTGCTGCCCTCAAGGATGGGGAATCCTAGTAGACAACGAGATAAAAAGAAAAAGGGCCGCACCAGCCATGTGCATTATCTTTTGTAAAAGTATTTATTATATAAAATGATAAAAGAAATTACTCACAAGTGGTTGTGGAACAAGGTGCAATGTGAAAAATGCACCGACTAGCAGCAAACGGTTCTATGATGAGCGAAACCTTCCAAAGGTCGTGGAGGAATGCATTTTTCACATTGCACCTTGTTCCACAACCACTTGTGAGTCATTTCTTTTATCATTTTATATAATAAATACTTTTACAAAAGATAATGCACATGGCTGGTGCGCCCCTTTTTCTTTTTATCTCGATAGATTGATCGACTTCTGTACAACCAGGGTGCCCATACTTGGATTGAAATTCAGCCGGTCCTGCTGAACCAGCCAAATTTTGATCCATGAATGGACAGCTTGAGGCAGTAAGCTGTTACTGTTATACATTGTTGCAATGAACTGTCACTGCCAGCACAGTAATAATAAATCTTAAGCAGTACAACAATGGTTGCTCCACTTGGTGACTCCTAAATAGTAAAAAATAGTGAGATCTTCCCTTGGACTCCAGAAACCTGACAATCCAAAAAAGAAAAAAAAAACCCAAATGGCATTGCTCCAGGAGGAAATGTGATAATGTTTACAATATGAATTTCCACCCTTCTATATAAAGTGCCCCAATCACCCCGACATCATCATCCCTCAACACTCCCCCTGTAGAAGCACACCAAGGTTTATGGGAAATTATAAGAATGATATTTTATCTTACATTTCCAAATGGAGGCCTCCCAGTTCCCGGGCTCTGGCTGGGTATGGTACGATCGGATGAAGGTGGGGCTCACAGTGCTGACAAACACATCAAACTCTTCCACTTCAGCGCGGAGACAGTCGAAGAATCCTTGGATTGCGTGCTTAGAGGCGGCATCTGCACAGGGATACAAAATGACAAAATGGTTATACTTGGAACAAAGGCACTGAAATAATATTGATATCAATAATATACTCCTCATTGTATTATAATCAGCAGCAGAGCAGAGTATTTGAGGAGAGAAGAGTTATAGTGGAAGGAGCAGAGTATTTAAGGAGAGGAGAGTTATAGAGGAAGGAACAGAGTCCTCCAGCAGTTCCAAGTATTTCAGGAAAGGAGAGTTATAGAGGAAGGAGCAGAGTATTTCAGGAGAGAAGGGTTATAGAGGAAGGAGCAGAGTCCTCCAGCAGTGCAGAGTATTTGAAGAGAGTTAGAGTTATAGAGGAAGAAGCAGAGTTCTCCAGCAGTGCAGAGTATTTGAAGAGAGGAGAGTTGGGTAGAGGAAGGAGCAGAGTCCTCCAGTAGAGCAGAGTATTTAAGGAGAGAAGAGTTATAGAGGAAGGAGCAGAGTCCTCCAGCAGAGCAGAGTATTTCAGGAGAGGAGAGTTCTTATATTTTCATGCTTGCGGTCCAGCAATCATTACTCCAGTAATACTCACATGCGGCTCGGAATGGAACTCCCAGCTTCCCCTGTATATTGTTCACCAGGACAATCTGACCGGTTCTTCTAGAAATCATATGTGGCAGGATTGCTGAGGACGAGAAAAAAATCAAATAAGTTGCAATAAATCCCCAATCCCATCCACCATATGGAATAATTCAGAGTCCGTCTGACCTTTGACTAAGGTGATGGGGCCGAAATAGTTGGCATCCATGATTCTCTTGTCCAGTTCCAGTGTCACGCTCTGCGCCGGCCCCTTGATCTTCATACTGGCGTTATTGATTAATACGTCTACACAGCCGTAACAGTCCAGAATCTCCTTACCGATGGCCTCGATTTCCCCGACCTCACTGATGTCCAGGAGAACCAGCTTCGGTGTGAAGGTCTGACAGACACATATTACAGGTCAGGTTTAAAGTTTGTGTTTCTAAATGACATTTATTTGTAAGCAGCACAGCATTCTGGCTTGGTGCGATTCCCCTATCTATCTAGCCGCCAGGAGCGATGTGCAGGCAGCCCATTCAGGTCTATGGGGATGCAGCTGCTGTTGCGATGCTTTGCTTCAACACCTGCGACAAATTGACAAATTACCCAGAATGGGGATCTATTTTTAGAGGTACAGCAGTTTAGGCACAAGTCTTATGCTCCGTTCACACCTAGGTGCACCTGATCGCAGGGCGGAATCGCCGCGATTCTGCCCACGATTCCCAAATCGCTGCAAAAACGTGGGGCACCTTTGCGATCCCGTTACTTTCAAAGGCACTCCAATCACGGTGCAAATTTGCTGCGATTGTCGCCCGACAAGTCACGGCACACTTGCGCAAACAAAATCGCGGGACGCCTGTCACCCCCAAAAGGAGTCCCATAAGTAATGGGATCGCAAGCGTGTCCCGCGTTTTGCAGCAAGGGCCCGCCTGATTGCATACAAATTGAAAGTGTTTAGGTTTAACCTCATATTGTATGGTTATGGTCAGTGGCGGAACAACAAGGCGTCAAAAGGTCGCATTTGCGGCCAGGCTCTGGTGTTCCGCTACTGTCGGGGGGCCCCAGCGGGGTAGCTGGCTGCAGGGCTCTGAGCTAGGAATGTCTCTCTCATACAGCCCAGAGCCTGCACTGACCCTCCTCCCTCGAGGTTAGTATCAGCAGCAATGACAATTTATTGTAATAAACTTTAATCGAATGATCAAGCGCCGCATTTTTTATGTAACCAACCAATGTGTAACATACAAGAAACACTGTTTATAAACAATGTTTTTTTGATTATAAAATGACAGTGAAAAAAACAAAGTCCAATGCATTCAAAACTTTATCTATGGTTTTGAAATAGAATCAAAAGAACATTGTTTATAAACATTGTTTCTTGCATGTTACACATTGGGTGGTTCCATAAGAAATGCGGCGCTTAAATATCTGATGTCATATGATGTCCTTGGACGTGAAGTGGTTAAAGTTTAAAACCACTTAGCGCAAATCGCCTTCATTGTACGTCGGTACTTTGACGCCAAATACCATTGTTATGGTTTTCAGATGAAAGTGTTCTCCGTGGCGGATTCGCCGCAAGATCCCTTTATCGGGGGCGGGAGAGGGCCCCCCTCCCGCCGCTTTCCGGTCATCTCCAATGCTTACCGGAGCCATCGGTAGCAGCGGAGACGATTGCGTCCTTCCCGCTGACAGGCATGGAGCCGAGTGAGGGAAAGATGGCCCCCCGCCCGGCTCCATAACATTGAATGGCGGAAGCGACGTCCAACGTCAATTCCGCCCAAAGGGGAAAATTCTTTTTTTTTTGCAAAAAAACAATGACGTTTCATTTTTTTTTTTTATTATTGCATTTTAGTGTAAATGTGAGATCTGAGATCTTTTTGACCCCAGATCTCACATTTAAGAGGTCCTGCCATGCTTTTTTTTTCTATTACAAGGGATGTTTACATTCCTTGTAATAGGAATAAAAGTGACCCAATTTTTTTTTTTTTTTAAAGGACAGTGTAAAACTAAAAAGTAAAATGAATTTCAAAAAAAAAATTAAGGCGCCCCGTCCTGCTGAGCTTGCGCACAGAAGTGAACGCATACATAGGTCGCACCCGCATATGAAAACGGTGATCAAACCACACATGTGAGGTATCGCCGCGATCGTTAGAGCGAGAGCAATAATTCTAGCCCTAGACCTCCTCTGTAACTCTAAACATGTAACCCAGGGATCCTCAAACTACGGCCCTCCAGCTGTTGTGGAACTACACATCCCATGAGGCATTGTAAAATGCTGACATTCACAGACATGGCTAGGCATGATGGGAATTGCAGTTCCTAAAAAACTGGAGGGCCGCAGTTTGAAGACCCCTGATGTAACCTGTAGAAATTTTTAAACATTGCTTATGGAGGTTTTTAAGGGTAAAGGTTTGTCTCCATTCCATGAGCGCAATTTTGAAGCATGACATGTTGGGTATCAATTTACTCGGCGTAACATTATCTTTCACAATATGAAAAAAATTGGTCTAATATTACTGCTGTATTATTTTTTAAGTCAAAAAAGTGTATTTTTTTCCAAAAAAAAAATTGCGCTTGTAAGACCACTGCGCAAATAAGGTGTGACAAAGTATTGCAACAACCGCCATTTTATTCTCTAGAGTGTCTGAAAAAATATATATATAATGTTTGGGGGTTCTAAGTAATTTTCTAGCAAAAAAAAAATGATTTTAACTTGTAAACAACAAGTGTCAAAAAGAGGCTCAGTCCTTAAGTGGTTAAAAATTTGCTGCGTAAATACTGTGTGACAGAACAAATTGCAACAACCGCCATTTTATTATTGAGGGTCTCTGCTAAAAATATATATATATAGATATATATAGATATAGATCTATATATATATCTATATATAGATCTATATCTATATATAGATCTATATATATATATATAATGTTTAAGGGGTTCTGAGTAATTTACTAGCAAATAAAAAACGATGATTTTAACATGAAGGAGAGGAGTGCCAGAATTGGCCTGGGCTGGAAGTGGTTAAATTATAAATGATGGGTGGGGGGACGCTGTAAATGTCTTACCACACTCGGATCAGCGACACTTATCAAGGCGTCATGTAACGCTTCCAGCTTCTCCCATGTTTTCCCACAAAGGACCAGCCGTGCCCCAGCCGCATGGAACACCCTGGAACATTCTGGAGAACAATATCCACAAGTAAGTGAAATATTCCACTATTATTACCATTGGGTTAGATGTTCTGTTGGTGTTTACAGTGTGTGTATAGGCAGAAATGTTGTTTTAGTATCAGATAGAATAGAGTATGGGTTGTGTGTTTATGTGGCTTGGGCCTTGAATAATGGAGTCCCATCGGAGTCTCTACTACATGCGTGTTCCCCTTTAGAACTAAACCCTTACAGTACCTTGAAAAAGTATTCATACCCCTTGACATTTTCCACATTTTCTCATGTTACAACCAAAAACGTAAATGTATTTTATTGGGATTTTATGTGATAGAACAACACAAAGTGGCACATAATTGTGAAGTGGAAGGAAAATGATAAATGGTTTTCTTTACAAATAAATATGTGAAAAGTGTGGGGGGTACATTTGTATGGCGCCCCCCGGAGTCAATACTTTGTAGAACCCCCTTTCGCTGCAATTACAGCTGCAAGTCTTTTTGGGGATGTCTCTACCAGCTTTGCACATCTAGAGAGTGACATTTTTGCCCCTTTTTCTTTGCAAAAAAGCTCTAGCTCTGTCAGATTGGATGGAGAGCGTTTTTGAACAGCAATTTTCAAGTCTTGCCACAGATTCTCAATTGGATTTAGGTCTGGACTTAGACTGGGTCATTCTAACACATGAATATGATTTGATCTAAACCAGGGGTCTCCAAACTTTCTAAAGAAAGTGCCAATTTACTGTCCTTTTTGACTTTCGAGGGGCCGGACTGTGCTTAGTGGGTGTAAACAATGCTTCCCCCTTTGGTATTAGGGGAAGAATAAGTTGGTGTCAGTGGGAGAAATAGAGTACCATTTTTGTTGTCAGTGAAAATTATGCCCCATTTTTGGTGTCAGTGGCAGGTATAATGCCTCAAGGGCGGACAAAGGCAAGCAAAGGGCCACATCCGGCCCCAGGGCCGCAGTTTGGAGACCACTGATGTAAACCATTCCATTGTAGCTCTGGCTGTATGTTTCGGGTCGTTGCCCTGCTGGATGGTGAACCTCCGCCCCAGTCTCAAGTCTTTTGCAGACTCTTATGCCGCGTACACACGATCGGAAATTCCGCCAGCAAAACCCTGATGAGAGCTTTTTGTCGGAAAATGCGACCGTGTGTACGCTCCATCGGTCTTTTGCTGGTGGAATTCCAACCAGCAAAAGATTGAGAGCATGTTCTCTATTTTTCAATCGGAAAAAGTTCCTATCCGAAAATGCAATCCTTTGTACAAATTCCGACGCGCAAAATTCCTACGCATGCTCGGAAACAATTTGACACATGCTCGGAAGCATTGAACTTAATTTTCTCGGCTCGTCGTAGTGTTGTACGTCACTGTGTCCTTGACGGTCGAAAGTTCAGAGAACTTTTGTGTGACCGTGTGTATGCAAGGCAAGCTTGAGCGGAATTCCATCGGAAAAACCATCCAAGTTTTTCCGACGGAAAATCCACTCGTGTGTACGCGGCATAACAAGTTTTCTTCTAAGATTGCCCTGTATTTGGCTCCATCCATATTCCCATCAACTCTGACCAGCTTCCCTGTCCCTGCTGAAGAAAAGCATCCCCACAACATGATGCTGCCACCACCATGTTTCACAGTGGGGATGGTGTGTTCAGAGTGATGTGCAGTGTTAGTTTTCTGCCACACATAGCATTTTGCTTTTAGGCAAAAAAGTTCAATTTTGGTCTCATCTGACCAGATCACCTTCTTCCAAATGTTTGTTGTGTCCCCCATATGGCTTCTCACAAACTGCAAACAGGACTTCTTATGACTTTCTTTCAACAATGTCTTTCTTCTTGTCACTCTTCCATAAAGGGCAGATTTGTGGAGAACACGACTAATAGTTGTCCTGTGGACAGATTCTCCCACCTGAGCTGTGGATCTCTGCAGCTCCTCCAGAGTTACCATGGACCTCTTGGCTGCTTCTCTGATGAATGCTCTCCTTGCCCGGCCGGTCAGTTTAGGTGGACGGCCATGTCTTGGTAGGTTTGCAGTTGTGCCATACTCTTTCCATTTTCGGATGATAGATTGCAGTGGCGGTCCATCCATAGGGGGCCCACGGGTGTCGCCCTCCCCTATCCATGCGTCCGGCCCCTAATCTACATGCAGGGCGCCGGACGCATGGATTTGAACAGATGTTTTTTTTTTTTTCTTTAGAAGCACATGTTTAGAGCCTGAGGCCCCGAGCCCACCCACTTGTGTGACATTAGCGAATTCATATTCGCTAATATCTTCCTGTTTCTCCTCCCGGCCAATCAGGAAGCGGCTCCTGAGACCCCATTGGCCGGGAGTCCTAAGATCCCATTGGCCAGGAGTCCGAAGACCCAATTGGCCAGGAGGAGAAGATTGAGGGGGGACACGGAGGAGACAGAGGTGGGAAGCCGCTGCAGATTAATTAAAACACGTTATCCTCTCCTGCTCTGCCCGACTCCGTTCATTCCACTAGCCAGCAGCAGGCATCCCCATGTGCTGAGCACCGTTCTGCACAGAGTAAGTGAGCAACTGGAGGGGGGGGTGTTTCTGGGTATGGTGCATGGTGATGGGCTATAGCGATGGATCTGTGGTCAGGTCTGTCCCCCCCCCCCCCTTGACCGACCGATGGAGCACCATCCGCCACTGATAGATTGAACAGAGCTCCGTGAGATGTTCAAAGCTTGGGATATTTTTTTATAACCTAACCCTGCTTTACACTTATTCACAATTTTATCCCTGACCTGTCTGGTGTGTTCCTCTGCCTTCATGATGCTGTTTGTTTTCACTAAGATTCTCTAACAAACCTCTGAGGGCTTCACAGAACAGCTGTATTTATACTGAGATTAAATTACACACAGGTGGACTCTATTTACTAATTAGGTGACTTCTGAAGTCAATTGGTTCTACTAGATTTTAGTTAGGGGTATCAGAGTAAAGGAGGCTGAATACAAATGTACCCCACACACTTTTCACATATTTATTTGTAAAAAAATGTTGAAAACCATTTATCATTTTCCTTCCACTTCACAATTATGTGCCACTTTGTGTTGGTCTATCACATAAAATCCCAATAAAATACATTTACATTTTTGGTTGTAACACGACAAAATGTGGAGAATTTCAAGGGGTATGAATACTTTTTCAAGGCACTGTATGTGCAGCTATTCCCAAGAAGGATACAGAGCCAAAAGCATGTTGGGTGGGTGTCAGTCTGGAGAAGTGGGTGTTCCTAGGCAGGTATAGGTATATCTATAGGCATAGGTAATGCCCACATGCCCATTGTTGAGACCTGGTTCACACTGGTGCGGTGCGAGAACTGCGTGCGATCTGAACAGGAATCGCACCGCATTTCTGTACAAATCACTTGCAATTCTGCCGCAGTGCGATTTGAGCCATTGATTCTGGAGGGCTCAAATTGCATCGCATCCACACCAAAATCGTGCAGGACCCTTTTTTAGCCGCACCAGAACCAGATTCTGCAAATCGCATTGCATTATGTGAACCGATTTTGGGGTGTTGTTAACATACACGCCCGCAGCAGTTCGCAAGAACGGGGTGCGATTTGGATGCAGTGTGGAAGCCGCACAGAATTCGCTGAGAATTTTGCACCGCATCAGTGTGAACTGAAATCCAATGAATGAAAGGGGCGAGCCTTTCAGGCTGGGGAGGAATCATTTTGAATTGTATCATTTTGAATTTTTAGGACTGTAATATTCAGAACAACACTTGATGACAGATATAGAACAAAGAAACAAAAAATAAATAAATAAAAAATTAGAAAAAAAAAATAAGACAAAGGAAAAGCAGAGACTCACCTTTCCCCAACCCGGATATGGCATCCGTAATGACAACCACTTTATTCTTCAATGCTGACCGCGACATCAGCCGCACAACCTCCCGATAGATATAGATAATTCCGCTGATTCCCAGGAGGAGCAACGGCAATATCAGATATGTGAGGAACCCCATATTTACCTTTACAGGAAGAGAAAAGAGATACAGACATAATAGATAGATAGATAGATAGATAGATAGATAGATAGATAGATAGATAGATAGATAGATAGATAGATAGATAGATAGATAGATAGATAGATAGATAGATAGATAGATAGATAGATAGATAGACAGATAGATAATAGAGCAGATAATAGAATAAATGATAGATTGATAGAGAGATAGATAATAAGGGATGCATACACATGTACTGTATATGCTGTGTGTGTGCATGTATGTTAAGATAGATAGATAGATAGATAGATAGATAGATAGATAGATAGATAGATAGATAGATAGATAGATAGATAGATAGATATTGACCCTCTCTATGTATTATAACTGATCCAAATACAGAACTCCCCCCCCCCCTGTAGAAACTGACCCCCCCACACACACACAATACAATATCAGTCGGTGAATTGACTCACGTGCAGATTTATAATAATTTTCTGTGGACGGTTGGGAAAGGTACGGAGGATCGGAGTCGTTCGGTGCCCTCCGGGGTGTCAGCAGCTCTCCCAGGGATATTAATAGAGCTCAGCTGTGGGAAAGAAGTAATTTTGGCCCCTGAGTCTCATCCAGACGGAGGGACATGGCCGGGGTCGAGTTTCAAATGACTTTGTGCAGCTCTGCCTTGTCCCCATCGCTGTGTGTCCCCAGAATTCCTTCCACACTCCCTGCAAAGGAAATCATTACCTTCTGACAGAGTTTGCAGGAACCAAATTGTGGATTCAGTGGGATGGGATTTCCACCTACAAATGAAAGGAAACTATAGTGTGAGAGGACATATAATATGTACTGTGCCGCCCTTTTGCTTCCCCCTACTTTGCCCTTCTCCCCCCCCCCCGTACTGTGCCCTTCTCCTCCCCCCGTACTGTGCCCTTCTCCCCCCCCGTACTGTGCCCTTCTCCTCCCCCCGTACTGTGCCCTTCTCCCCCCCCGTACTGTGCCCTTCTCCTCCCCCCCGTACTGTGCCCTTCTGCTCCCCCCTTACTGTGCCCTTATGCTCCCCCCCCATACTGTGCCCTTCCCCTCCCCCTGTACTGTGCCCTTCTGCCCCCTCCCATACTGTGCCCTTCTGCTTCCTCCCTGTACTGTGCCCCTTTGCTCCACTTGTACTGTGCTCTTCTGCTCCTCCCTTCCTACTGTGCCCTTCTGCCCCCCCTGTACTATGTTCTTCTGCTCCCCCCCTCCTACTGTGCTCTTCTGCTCCCCCTATACTGTGCTTTTCTGCTGCCTCTTGTATTGTGCGCTTCTGCCCCTCCCTGTACTGTGCTCTTCTGCTTCCTTCTGTACTGTGCCCTTCTGCTCCCCCCCATACTGCGATCTTCTGCCCCCCCCCATACTGTGCTCTTCTGCTCCCTCTTGTATTGTGCTCTTCTGCCCCCCCTCCCTGTACTGTGCTCTTCTGCTCCCCCCTGTACTGTGCTCTTCTGCTCCCTCCTGTACTGTGCCCTTCTGCTCCCCCTATACTGTGCTCTTCTGCTCCCCCCTGTACTGTGCTCTTCTGCTCCCTCCTGTACTGTGCTTTTCTGCTCCCCCCTATACTGTACTCTTCTGCTCCCTTCTGTACTGTGCTTTTCTGCTCCCCCCTGTACTGTGCTCTTCTGCTCCTCCCTATACTGTGCTCTTCTGCTCCCCCCTGTACTGTGCTCTTCTGCTTCCTTCTGTACTGTGCCCTTCTGCTCCCCCCCCATACTGCGATCTTCTGCCCCCCCCCATACTGTGCTCTTCTGCTCCCTCTTGTATTGTGCTCTTCTGCCCCCCCTCCCTGTACTGTGCTCTTCTGCTCCCCCCTGTACTGTGCTCTTCTGCTCCCTCCTGTACTGTGCCCTTCTGCTCCCCCTATACTGTGCTCTTCTGCTCCCCCCTGTACTGTGCTCTTCTGCTCCCTCCTGTACTGTGCTCTTCTGCTCCCCCCTATACTGTACTCTTCTGCTCCCTTCTGTACTGTGCTTTTCTGCTCCCCCCTGTACTGTGCTCTTCTGCTCCTCCCTATACTGTGCTCTTCTGCTCCCCCCTATACTGTACTCTTCTGCTCCCCCCTATATTGTACTCTTCTGCTCCCCCTGTACTGTGCTCTTCTGCTCCCCCCTGTACTGTGCCCTTCTGCTCCCCCCATACTGTACTCTTCTGCTCCCTCCTATACTGTGCTCTTCTGCTCCTTCCTGTACTGTGCTCTTCTGCTCCCCCCTATACTGTGCTCTTCTGCTCCCCCCTGTACTGCGCAATTCTTCTCCCTCCTGTACTATGCCTTCTTCTCCCTTATGTACTGTGCTCTTCTACTTCCCCCTGGTACTATGCTCTTCTGCTCCCCCCTATACTGTGCTCTTCTGCTCCCCCCTATACTGTACTCTTCTGCTCCCCCCTGTACTGTGGTCTTCTGCTCCCCCCTGTACCGTGCTCTTCTGCTCCCTCCCATACTGTGCCCTTCTGCTCCCCCCATACTGTACTCTTCTGCTCTCCCCTATACTGTGCTCTTCTGCTCCCTCCTGTACTGTGCTCTTCTGCTCCCCCCTATACTGTGCTCTTCTGCTCCCCCCTGTACTGTGCCATTCTGCTCCCTCCCGTACTATGCCTTTTTCTCCTTCATGTACTGTGCTCTTTTACTCCCCCCTGCACTGTGCTCTTCTACTTCCCCCCGGTACTGTGCTCTTCTGCTCCCCCTATACTGTGCTCTTCTGCTCCCCCCGTACTGTGCCATTCTGCTCCCCTGTACCCTTTTGCTCCCCCCCGTACTGTGCCTTATGTTCTCCCTGTACTGTGCCCTTCTGTTCCCCCCTGTACTATGCCCCTTTGCCCCCCTCCTATACTGTGCTCTTCTGCTCCCCCCCCCCGTACTGTGCCCTTCTGCTCCCCCCTCATACTGTGCCCTTCTGCTCCTCCCGTACTGTGCCCTTTTGCTCCCCCCTATACTGTGCTCTTCTGCTCCCTCCCGTACTGTGCCTTCTGCTCCCTCCTGTACTGTGCTCTTCTGCGCCCCCCCTGTACTGTGCTCTTCTGCTCCCCCCAGTACTATGCCCTTCTGCTACCCCGAATCCTTTTGCTCCCCCCATACTGTGCCTTCTGCTCCCCCTGTACTGTGCCCTTTTGCTCCCCCCCAGACAGTTTCTTCTGCTTCCCCTGTACTGTGCTCTTCTACCCTCATGCTTCCCCCCATACTATGCCCCTCCCCGCCCCCCTGTACTGTGTCCTTCTGTCCCCTCCCATACTGTGCCCTTCTGCTCCCCCCTGTACTGTGCCGTTCTGCTCCCCCCTTTACTGTGCTCTTCTGCTTCCCCCCGTACTGTGCTCTTCTGCTCCCCTGTACCCTTTTGCTCCCCCCCATACTGTGGCTTCTGCTCCGCCTGTACTGTGCCCTTCTGCTTCCCCCTGTACTATGCCCTTTTGCTCCCCCTGTACTGTATCCTTCTGCTCCCTCCTGTACTGTGCCCTTCTGCTCCCCCCATACTGTGCCCTTTTTCTCCCCCCCATACTGTGCCTTCTGCTCCCCCTGTACTGAGCCCTTTTTCTCCCCCCCCCCCGTACTGTGCCTTCTGCTCCCCCTGTACTGTGCCCTTCTGCTCCCCCTGTACTGTGCTCTTCTATTGCCCCGCTGTACTGTGCCCTTCTGCTCCACCCATACTGTGCCCTTTTGCTCCCCCCCCGTACTGTGCCTTCTGTTCCCCCTGTATTGTGCCCTTCTGCTCCCCCTGTACTGTTCCCTTCTGCACCCCCTCATACTGTGTCCTTCTGCTCACCCCCTGTACTGTGTCCTTCTGCTCCCCCGCACTGTGCCCTTTTGCTTCCCCCTGTACTGTTCTCTTCTGCGCCCCCCCCCCCGTACTGTTCTCTTCTGCTACCACCCTGTACTGGGTCCTTCTGCTCCACCCCTGTACTGTTTCTTTCTGCTTCCCCCGTACTATGCCTTTTTGCTCTCCCCTGTACTGTGCCTTCTGCTCCTTCCTGTACTGTGCCCTTCTGCTCCCCCCCGTACTGTGCCTTCTGCACCCCCCTCTACTGTGTCCTTCTGCTCCCCCCTGTACTGTGCTCTTTTGCTCCCCCTATACTGTGCTCTTCTGCTCCTCCCTGTACTGTGTCCTTCTGCTCCCCCCTTTACTGTGCTCTTCTGCTTCCCCCCGTACTGTGCCCTTCTGCTCCCCTGTACCCTTTTGCTCCCCCCCATACTGTGGCTTCTGCTCCGCCTGTACTGTGCCCTTCTGCTTCCCCCTGTACTATGCCCTTTTGCTCCCCCTGTACTGTATCCTTCTGCTCCCTCCTGTACTGTGCCCTTCTGCTCCCCCCGTACTGTGCCCTTTTTCTCCCCCCCCATACTGTGCCTTCTTCTCCCCCTGTACTGAGCCCTTTTTCTCCCCCCCCCCCCCGTACTGTGCCTTCTGCTCTCCCTGTACTGTGCCCTTCTGCTCCCCCTGTACTGTGCTCTTCTATTGCCCCCCTGTACTGTGCCCCTCTGCTCCACCCATACTGTGCCCTTTTGCTCCCCCCGTACTGTGCCTTCTGTTCCCCCTGTATTGTGCCCTTCTGCTCCCCCTGTACTGTTCCCTTCTGCACCCCCCCATACTGTGTCCTTCTGCTCACCCCCTGTACTGTGTCCTTCTGCTCCCCCGCACTGTGCCCTTTTGCTTCCCCCTGTACTGTTCTCTTCTGCGCCCCCCCCCCCCTGTACTGTTCTCTTCTGCTACCACCCTGTACTGGGTCCTTCTGCTCCACCCCTGTACTGTTTCTTTCTGCTTCCCCCATACTATGCCTTTTTGCTCTCCCCTGTACTGTGCCTTCTGCTCCTTCCTTTACTGTGCCCTTCTGCTCCCCCCCGTACTGTGCCTTCTGCACCCCCCTCTACTGTGTCCTTCTGCTCCCCCCTGTACTGTGCTCTTTTGCTCCCCCTATACTATGCTCTTCTGCTCCTCCCTGTACTGTGTCCTTCTGCCCCCCCCCCCCCCCCCCCCCGTACTGTGTCCTTTGTATTGATTAGTCTTTGATTTATGACATGTTTTCTTATTGTTTAAAATATAAAAATAAAAAATGAAACTGCACAGAAGAGAATTGTAACAAAATACAGCTGCCAGCACACAATTTGTGATACCAAATTTACAAAGAAATATAATAAACAAGCACAGCACTATATGAACTCAATAAACACAAAGTGTGAAGTGCATATGTGACCTGCTTAATCAAAGTGCAAATAGTGAAAAAAAATCATAAATAAATAACAAAATACAAATGTCCAAGTGTATATAAAACTGTGTAAAAACACAGTGTTCCAATATTATCTGCTTGTAGACCCGCCGCAGTACATATAGTGTGGATGGGCGGCTTGTACAGGCACCATAACATACCTGTACGTCGCAGCTTTCCTCTGGGTTCAGGGTGCGCGCTACCCTCTGCCTGCTGGCTCTGCTGTAATTGTACACAACGGAATTTAGTTTGCAGGTCGCAGCCAATGATTCATAGCTAAGACCTGCTGAACTGCTGTGTCCAATCACAACCCAGAGCCCTGTGTTGACAAAGGGAATGATCTTTCTGTTTCTTATCCTGCCGAACTATTACAGTCCCACTATAAGTCGCTGATCACCGCCATTAGTAGTATAAAAAATACATTTTAGGAGTACAGAAACTGGATTTTCAGGGTGCAACAAAAATATTAGTGCCTGTTAAGCCCCTTGATTGCTTTTACAAGCGGCAGGAAGGGAAGTCCCCTCCGTCCCCCCCTGCCCTCCGGTACTTCTCCGGTCTCTTCTGTGCGATCAGGGAGCCAGAGAATGAATCTGCCACTGCCATCGGTTTACCATAGAGCTTCCCAGCCATCTCTATGACCCTCGGAGGCCAAAAGCAACATCATGGTGTCACTTCCGGCAGATGTAAACACTGCCATTTTTTTGCAATTTTTTTTTGGTGTACTTACACTGCTATGCTGTTCTTGGCTGAGGTCAATTCCAAACCACTTAATCACGTATGTACATATTGCACTGTGTTATTATAGGATAGGCCTATTATAGGCCTTTGCATTGCTGTTTATTTCTCTTTCAGGTGTTGCCGCATCAGTATATCTTCCTTGGACAAGGAAAGACAGGGATTGAACCTGACCACAACACTAACCCTTTTATACCCTCTTATCATTGTATATATTAGATAGATAGTTAGGAAATAAGGTCATTGCTTATGTCTGCCTTAAATATTTGGGTGGCACCTCACCTTTAAAATTGTACATAATTTTTGATATTTATCTGTCAAATATGACCTACCATTTCTCATGTGTTTGATACTCATGTTTGTTTCATGTGGTACGCCACAGGTACTGCTGTCATTGTTATTCTTTTCTGTTTCCCCACCCATCCCAGTTTTTGCCAGGACATTCGCTCCCAGGCTTGAGGGCTCAAATTATTTTTTATGCAAACTCCGAGACGTAATTTTGTAGGCAGGGGGAGGATGTAGCACCCTGATGTTTAGGCAGGGTTGCTCCTAAATTTACCTGCCAGGTGTAGTTAGCTTGGCTCATTCTTAGGGATCAACTGAGTTCATCCTAAGTCTTGGTGGAGCAGCGTAGGGTTCGGACTGCGGCTTGCAGTCCAACCATAAGTGACGGTTCTGCTGGCCGGAGAACCTGTTTTGGTCGGAGGTAGAGGGGAAGCTGTCGCCACTAAGGGGCCAACCACCTTATTAGCAGAGAAGAAACGCTCCTGCGCACAAGTGGATTACCAAGCAGGCTATATAATGACACAGGCCTTACTGCCCTCAAGGATGGGGGACCCTATTAGTCAAAGATATAAAAGAAAAAGAAAGGATGCACCAGCCATGTGCATTATCCTTTGGATGTATTTATTAAAAATGTTAAAAAGAAAGCTACTCACAAACAATGCTATAAATTCTCGTAATATGAATAGTCATCAAGTAGCAGCATACAGTCAAAGATGAACAGAACTCTCCAAGGGCCACAGAGGAACTCACAGAAATCACTGCCAGCTGACGCGTTTCAAAGGGACCATCCCTTCTTCCTCAGAGCTCGGCAGTGGGCACTCCTTCAGCAATTCCCATATATATACACACACGCACACAAATGTATGCACATGTGCACCTTCAATCAGTCAGCCAATCAAGGGCCTAAGCCCCTTCCCCTTAGCCCAGTGGGCGGCCCGAACAGTAGAACTCCCACTGGGGGGGCATTACTTAACCCTTGCTACATACATGTAATGTATGCTACTGTATGTAGCAAGGGTTAAGTAATGCCCCCCCCAGTGGGAGTTCTACCGTTCGGGCCACCCATCGGGCTTAGGCCCTTGATTGGCTGACTGATTGAAGGTGCATATGTGCATACATATGTGTGTGTGTGTGTGTGTGTGTGTGTGTGTGTATATATATATATATATATATATATATATATATATATATATATATGGGAATTGCTGAAGGAGTGCCCACTGCCGAGCTCTGAGGAAGAAGGGGTGGTCCCTTCGAAACGCGTCAACTGGCAGTGATTTCTGTGAGTTCCTCTGTGACCCTTGGAGAGTTCTGTTCATCTTTGACTGTATGCTGCTACTTGATGACTATTCATATTGCGAGAATTTATACCATTGTTTGTGAGTAGTTTTCTTTTTAACATTTTTAATAAATACATCCAAAGGATAATGCACAAGGCTGGTGCGCCCTTTCTTTTTCTTTTATATCTCCAACCACCTTATTACCAAGGACCACAGTGAGTAACTGAAACGAGTACCGGAGCAGTATTCTCACCAACTGGGGACAGTGAAGAATTGGGAAACTTCAGCAGGTGTCAAGCCAGGGACCCAGCCAGCGGAGTTGACGCTTGCAGAGCAGCCTTGTGTGTCAAGCCAGGGACTAAGCAGGCCAGTGGGGTGAAGCTTGAAAAGTATCTGGACTGCCAAACTAGGGACCCAGCAGAGAAGTGGGGGTGACGCTTGAGGAAGATACTAACGTAAAGATTGGAAGAGCTCATGGAATTCAGTGGCAGTGAATCAGCATGCCTATAGAGAGAGAGACTGGGAGCTCAGTGGGTTGATAACCTACAAGAAGTGATTGTAGAAAAGTAAAGGAACTCGTTACAACTTGTGTTAGGAACTGTTCTAAGACAGTATTCCTACGCATTTAGATGTGGTGTCTTGCTGGGTGCCTTTCCCTGCATGGCTGTCTACCTATAGAAGTCTCAGAGTCAGCCAATTAACATTGCAACTACCTTAAGGGTGACCTGGCCCTAAACCTTCTCTCCCACAGTTCTGTTCAAGAGAAATAAAATCTCTTTGCATTCAAGAAGTGTCTGGCGCCCATGAATCTATCTTGCATTACACCCACTATGCTTGGTAACCCACTCTACAGAGAAGGATGTCAGCTGTCCCTGGCTCTGGAGGTCCTCATTAGACTAAAGGAAGCCTGGAACCTGGCTACACGTACAAATACTGTACATTGCCTGTACTGGTCTTCTGTATGTCAGCGGAGGTAAAATCTCAACCACATGAAGGGTGTATTGCTTTCCAACCAGATTGAACAGCATGATGAAGGCCTCGTTTACACCAGCGATGCTCTCTGAAGTCCTCTTCGGACAGCATTTCATAGGCAGGCAGGAGGCGATGTATTGCCTAGTCACCTCCTGCTTTAACCCCTTGAGCCTCACACTAGCGCGCAACAACCGCATGCATTGCATATGGATGCGGGGTGATTGCAGGGAAAACCCCCATTCAACTGAGTTTAGCAGGCAGTACTGCGGGGATAATGTTCGCCGTGGCATCTGTACTTCCCCCTCCACTGCCTTTGCAGCATAAGGGGGGAGCAGCTGGGGGCAGAAAAAAAATGTGTGTTAGCCGTGCATTTTTACCACACCCCAAACACAAGTGTAAGTGTCCCTTTACAGAGGGGAGCAGTAAAGTGCAGTCACAGTGCTGAAACATAGAGCAGAGCCTGCATAGGTAATGATGAGGAGAAATGGCCAGGAGAGGAGCCTGTACAACCGTGCAAGACTGAAGGGAAGGCTGGAGGTCAGATCTAATGCCGCGTACACACAGTCGGACTTTTCGTCTACAAAAGTCCGACAGCCTGTCCGACAGACTTTCGACAGACTTTTGGCGGACTTTTGGCGGACTTTTGGCGGACTTTTGGCGGACTTGCGGCAGACTTTCTTACGAGCAGACTTGCCTACATACGATCACACAAAAGTCCGACGGATTCGTACGTGATGACCTACACTGGACTAAAATAAGGAAGTTGATAGCCAGTAGCCAATAGCTGCCCTAGCGTGGGTTTTTGCCCGTCGGACTAGCACACAGACGAGCGGATTTCTGGGTCCGGCAAAGTTACGACGTAAAGATCTGAAGCATGTTTCAAATCTAAAGTCCGTCAGATTTGAGGCTGGAAAAGTCAGCTGAAAGTCCGCTGAAAGTCCAGGGAAGCCCACACATGATCAGATTGTCAGCCAGCTTTAGTCCGTCGGCGTCAGTCGGACTTTTGTAGACGAAAAGTCCGACCGTGTGTACGCGGCATAAGGCTTTTATTATAAAGAATTTTCTGCCATGGCTCCCCGATAATGCTGCTTGCTAATGATCTGTTGATTTCGCACGTGGAAAACAAAGACAGGTGGGTAACCCATCCCAAACTAGACATGTGCAATGCGTTACGTTCCAAATTGGTTTTTTAAAGAATTTCGACAAATTCGTTAATTCGGGAACATCCGAACTAACAAAAAAACGGTTTGACAAATTTTTCCAACTATTCGTAAATTGGAATATTCGAAAATTCGTAATCTCGAAAATTCGTAAATTCGAAATCCCGAAAATTCGTATACCTGAAATAATAACTAACTATTAAATTATAGGTATTGGAATTTCCTTTCAAATTTGGCTGTTAGTGAACGCAACGAATGCGAATTTATCCAAAGTTACGAAATATCTGAAATAACGAATGCCATCGTATCTAAACGAATGGAACGTAATGAATTAATAATAATAAATAACAATATTTATTATTATTATTATTAATAATAATAATAATAATAATAAAAACTTTTTATTATTTATTATTAATTTGTTCCGTCCATTTGTTTAGATGCGGCATTCATCAATTTGGATAATTCGTAACTTCAGATAAATTCGTATTCGTTATGTTCACTAACAGCCAAATTTGAAAGGAAATTCCAATACCTATGACTTAAAAGTTAGTTATTCTTTAAAATTTTTGGATTTTCATTCTTATTTTCAGATTTTCAAATTTGCGAATATGCGAATCTTCGAATTTATGAATTTTTGAATTTTTGAATTTATGAATTTTCGAATTTACAAATTAATGAATATATGAATTTACAAATCTTCGAATTTACGAATTGCGATCATAACAAATGACCCGAAAAACAAACAAACAAACAAAAAAATAATAATGAAACGAAAATGAACAAATTTTTCGGCAGTGCACATGTCTATACCAAACACCTCCCAGTGTGGATCCAGACCCATGATTTAACCGCTTGCCGACTGCCGCACGAACATTTACGTTGGCAGAATGGCACGGACAGGCAAATGGGCGTACAGGTTTAAATTTGCCGCCGTGTGGTCATCGCGAGCTCCGTGAGTGCGATCGCGGGTCCCGCGGACTCGATGTCCGCAGGGATACCCGCGATCATCTCACGGAGAGGAAGAACGGGGAAAGGCTGATGTAAACAAGCATCTCCCCGTTCTGCCTAGTGACAGGACACTGATCACAGCTCCCTGTGATCGGAAGCGGTGATCAGTGTCGTGTCACACATAGCCCCTCCCCCCCACAGTTAGAATCACTCCCTAGGACACACTGAACCCCTGCAGCGCCCCCTCCTGATTAACCCCTTCACTGCCAGTCACATTTACACAGGAATCAATGCATTTTTAATCGCACTGATCGCTGTATAAATGTGAATGGCCCCAAAATAGCGCCAAAAGTGCCCGATCTGTCCTCCATAATGTCGCAGTCATAATAAAAAACGCTGATCGCCGCCATTACTAGTAAAAAAAAAAAAATATTAATAAAAATGCCATAAAACTATCCCCTATTTTGTAGACGCTATAACTTTTGCGCAAACCAATCAATAACCGCTTCCGATTTTTTTTACCAAAAATATGTAGAAGAATACATATCGGCCTAAACTAAGGAAAAAAAATTTTTTTTATATATTTTTGGGGGATATTTATTATAGAAAAAAGTAAAAAATATTTATTTTTTTCAAAATTGTCGCTTTTTTTTTGTTTATAGCGCAAAAAATAAAAACCGCAGATGTGATCAAATACCACCAAAAGAAAGCTCTATTTGTGGGGGAAAAAAGGACATCTATTTTGTTTGGGAGCCACGGCGCACGACCGCGCAAGTTGCCAGTTAAAGCGACGTAGTGCCAAGTCGCAAAAAACGCTCTGGTCTTTGGCCAGCCAAATGGTCCGGGGCTTAAGTGGTTAAGAAACACTGCTGTAGCTGCTTGTACTGTGCAATAATTAATTTTCAAAAATCCTCAACACTCACAACAGCGACTCTTAGCCCTAATTTACACCAGTGCGGCTTTGAAATCATGCTACATCAGCGCAATTTCAAAGCCGCAGATCAGTGCGATTATGATGTTCATTGCGGCTTGCGACTTCATTTAATAGAAGTCAATGCAAGCTGCAATGAAATCGCAGAAAAGTAGTGCCGGAACCTTTTTCAAAGTAGTTGCCATGAATTGACCGGTTCTATTGCCGCAAATAGCGTGCGGCTTGTCATGTGATTTTGAACTGTCAAATCGCATTACAAGTGCCACTGGTGGGAACCAGAGCTAAAGTTTGATTTCTATTGGGCTCTTCCATTTGGGGCCTTAAAACAGCAGCCCCAACCCTCCCCCTTTCCACTTACTTTCTCGGCAGTCAACAATCCCGGCTGGAGCGTAACCTGATTGTTTAGAAATTGTGATGGGAAAATCTATATTTGCTCCGTCTTCGTCATCATTATTTTCATATCATTGTAAGTTTAAACCTTTCCTAAGTCTTCTCTTTATTTAAGGACGCCCACGAGTCACAGAAATAGAATTCGGTACAGAATGTGGAGGAGGACTCCGCAGGAATGTCGCTATTCAGAATGTTCTGTACACTTCCACAAACGTCTCCGCCGTCCAATCATTTCCTCTGATACTTTATTTCTAATGTAACAACGGAGGCGGTGATCGAAAAATAGGAACAAAGGATGACAGAACAATGGCTGCACGATGAGTAATATTGCTTTGCAGCACCGAGGTCCTGGATTCAGTTATTGCTGACTACTGCGTCTGCATGGAGTTTGCATGCTCTCCCCTTATTTGTGTTGATTTTCTTCTTCAGTTTATACATATGAACAGTACCAGGACAGGTTCATCCAGCGCCCAGGGCAAGGGTCCAGAATTGCGCCCCCTCCCTCCACTCTTAATACATGCCGTAGTAGGGGCGTACCACCCTGCATATATTGCCCCCTTGCCAATCTGTGCCCAGGGCAGCAACTCCCTACTGCCCACCCCTTGTCCCAGCCCTGCGTGTGCAGATAATTGGCTTCTATCGTAAAAATTTGTGTTGTATGTTAGTTGGATGTGGATCTGATGGGGCCATGTATGATGCCAGTACAGCATGGCATGGTGTGCAGCGCACAAACTCATGGTCAGAGCGCACAAACTCAGAGCGCACACAGTCAGAGCGCACACAGTCAGATTGCACACAGTCAGAGTGCACACAGTCAGAGTGTACACAGTCAGATTGCACACAGTCGGGATTGCACAAAGTCAGAGCGCACACAGTCAGATTGCACACAGTCATATTGCACAAAGTCAGAGCGCACACAGTCAGATTGCACACAGTCAGAGTGCACACAGTCAGATTGCACACAGTCAGAGCGCACACAGTCAGATTGCACACAGTCAGAGCGCACACAGTCAGATTGCACATAGTCAGAGCGCTCACAGTCAGATTGCACACACTCATATTGCACAAAGTCAGAGCGCACACAGTCAGAGTGTACACAGTCAGATTGCACACCGTCAGAGTGCACACAGTCAGATTGCACACAGTCAGAGCACACACAGCCAAAGTGTGCGCTAGACTATATATATATACACAAGCCTGTATATATATATATATATATATATATATATATATATATATATATATATATATATATATATATATATATACACACAGGCTTGTATATACACATAGTCTAGCAAAGCCTATACCTGACAGTAGACCATTCCTGGAGTGCGTGTTCAAAGACACTTTCAGGCAGGTGACTCAGTGAGGTGCAGATCATAAAATATATATCCACTGCATTGTAATCCAGCAAAGCCTATACCTGACAGTAGGCCATTCCTGGAGTACATGTTCAAAGACACTTTTAGGCAGGTGACTCAGTGAGGTGCAGTTCATAAAATATATATCCACTGCATTGTAGTGCAGCCAAGCCTATACCTGACAGTAGGCCATTCCTGGAGTACGTGTTCAAAGACACTTTCAGGCAGGTGACTCAGTGAGCTGCAGTTCATTTAATATATATATATATATATATATATATATATATATATATATACAGGCTTGTATATATATATAGTCTAGCCTAGCCTATACCTGACTGTAGGCCATTCCTGGTGTACTGTTTTTGATAAACTTCAGGCGTTGTTTTGCTAATCTAATTGTACTGTATGTCTGGAAGGCCACCAAGGAGAGGCAGACGCTCACAGGCCACTAAAAGAGGGAAAGCAGGCTCTGTGTCTAAGCCAACAATGCTGGTCGTGGACACGGTGCATCCTCGGCACGTGGTTGTGGTGCATGCTTGTCCTTTTTTTCGGCAGCTGGCCCTGTTGAGCCACAACATGCAGAAGAGTTGGTAGAGTGGATGACCAAGCCATCCTCATCCTCCTCATCCTCTGTCACCCAGGCTCAAGGTACTTTGTCTGCCAATGCAGCTGCGAAAGCGGCCTCTTTCATCGACTCAATGTCATCAGTCCCTCCTTCCCTAGCCCCACCATCATGCCCTGAGGAGTCCCCCGAACAGTTCGAACACAGTGTAGGGTACATGCTGCAGGAGGATGCGCAGCGTTTTGAAGGCTCTGATGATGGTACCCAGGTTGAGGATGAAGGCAGTAACTTGAGCCCAGAGAGAGGGGGTGCCCAAGAAGGACATGAAACTGGCAGTCATGTTCCCCCAGGTGCAGCATACTGCCAGGTTTGCTCCAGTGGCGAGGAGGGAGGGGATGATGAGGTCACTGACTCTACGTGGGTGCCAGATAGAAGAGAGGAGGAGGAGGCACATCTCCAATGAGGCAGGATGCCCTCCAGGGGCCAGCTTAAGGGCAGGCAACCAACTGCATCACACCGCAAAGCTCCGCATGTGCAGGGCGCTGCTGACTCCACGCGTTTTTCCAAAAGTTCTTTGGTGTGGGCCTTTTTTGAGACATGTGCAGCAGATCGCACCGTTGCTGTTTGCAACATATGTCTGAAGCGTATCAAGCTTGGCCAAAACAGCAGCCGCTTGGGTACCACATGCTTGACCAGACATATGTCGAGCTCCCATGCAGTCCGTTGGCAACAGTACTTAAAAGACCCACACCAAAAAACAAGGCAGACCTCTCCTTGCTCCTCATCAGCTGGGATCTCCAACCCCACTATAACTTCAGTCCTCTCAGAGACCTGCACTGAGAGGAATGAAGGTGTAGAATTAGGTGTCCCAAGCACTTGCGGGCAATCTGCTAGTGGTACACCAACATCCGATTAAAGCAGGCAAATTTCCCTACCCCAGTTGCTAAAGAAAGAAATTTGGTCCCAGCCATCCACATGCTCAGTGGCAGAATGCTAGTCTGGCTAAATTGCTAGCACTCCAACTGCTGCCTTTTCAGCTGGTAGACTCTGCCCCCTTTTGAGAATTTGCGGAATGTTCGGTACCTCAGTGGCAGGTTCCCAAACGCCAATTTTTTTTTTGGAAGGCCATTCCGGCTCTCTACCGACATGTGGAAGGCAATGTCTTGGCCTCGTTGGACAGAGCGGTCAGCGGTAAGGTGCATATTACCACTGACTCATGGTCCAGCAGGCATGGACAGGGACGTTAGCTTTCTTTCACGGCGCACTGGGTAACCCTGCTGGCAGCTGGGAAGGATGCAGGACAGGGTGCAGTATTGTTGGAACTTGTTCCGCCACCACGCCTCCAAAATTCTGGTAGTGGTGATTCTGCCACACCTCTCTCCTCCACCCCCTCTTCTTCTTCTTCCTCTATGGCTTTCAGGGCTAGCTAGCCCTTGCTTCTCTGAGCTGGCCGCTCAGCTGTCGGTTAATTGCCAGCTCTCATCTCTCTCCACAGTTAACCAGGTGTTGTGGATCTGCTCATCAGTCCCGCCTACTTAAAGATCTCCAGCTCACTTCATTCCTGCCTTCGCCTTGGTCACATCACAAGAAACCATCTCCTGCGTTCCTGTTTAAAGACTGGCTTTGCTGACATCCCTTCTGGCTCCTTATCCTGCTTGCTGTTCCTCTACTTGGATCCCTGACTTCTGGTCTGGCTGATTAAGAGGTATGTCTGGTTCCGCCCCGCTTCCCCAGCGATTTGGGGGCGATCCAGTTCAATGCAGAGGGTTTCTCAACCAAGTTGAGATATACTTTGAGATGCTGCCACAGGCGTTTCCCACGGACAAAGCAAAGTAGGGTTCGTGATATCTTTGCTTTCTGAGAGAGCCTTGGCCTGGGCTAACCCTCTATGGGAGATGCAAAAACCTGTTGTCTTGAGTTACCCTGAGTTTGTGGCCTCCTTTAAAAGGGTATTTGACATTCCCGCACGCTCCGCTTCTGCTGCCAAGTGCCTCATGTCCATCAAACAGAGTACGAGAACTGTTGCCGACTACGCCATTGAGTTCCGTACTCTGGCAGCAGGTTGCTTGGAACAATGAGACCCTCGTGGCTGCTTTTTCCATGGTCTCTCAGATTCCATCAAGTATGAGATAGCAGCCTGAGATATACCCACTGAGCTGGAGAGTTTGATCTCATTTGCCATCCTCATTGACTCCAGACTCAAAGAAAGACTTTCTTTTAAGGAGCGCTTGCAGAAGCCTCCTGTACGTTTGCCTCCGAGCTTTGCAGTCCCACCCGTGCCTCCCTCACCTCCCATGCCTCCTGGTACTGAGTCGGTCAGTGAAGATGAACCCATGCACTTGGGCTTCACGTGTCTCTCTGCGGATGAGGGAGCCTTTAGGAGAGGGAGAGATTGTGCCTTTATTGTTGCCAGGCAGGTCACTTTTTGAAGTCTTGTCCTACCTGTCCTGGGAACACCCGAACCTTGAGGTCCTGTCATGGACAGACCTTAGGTGGTGTTGCGTCGTCCCCAGTTAGAAGGATAAGCCCCTGGTTTCGGTCACTCTTTCTTGGACTAAGTCATTTATGGAGATACAGGCTCTAATCGACTTTGGGGCTGCAGGCCTGTTCATTGATGCTGCCTTTGTATCAAAGCACTCGATTCCACTGCAGCTGCGTGACACTCCACTTGCCATTGAGGCTCTTGACGGGAGACCTTTACAGCCTGCCCATGTGACTCATGAGACGGTTCCGTTGTCCATGGCTGTAGGGGCTCTTCACCATGAGATAATCCAATTCCAAGTGATTTCCTCTCCTAAGGTTATTGGTTATCCTTGGTTACAGAGGCACAACCCCTCTTTTGATTCGCTCCATGCTGAGGTTCTCTCCTGGTCACCTCAATGCACTGAAACGTGCTTCCGGAAGGTAGCCAAGGTCCTGTGTACCTCTTCACTCTCCTCCCTGCCAGAGGAGTACCGTGATTTTAGCGATGTCTTTGACAAAGGTCAAGCCGGTAGTTTGCCTCCACACCGGCCATATGATTGCGCAATTGACCTTCAACCTGGTGCCACTCCCCCTCGTGGCCGGGTTTACCCTTTGTCGGTCTTTGAGGATAACGCCATGGAGGAGTATGTTGCAGATGCACTTTCTCAGGGTTTCATCCGCAAATCCTCGTCTCCTGCCGGTGCTGGTTTCTTCTTTGTGAAGAAGAGGAGCGGTGAACTGAGACCTTGTATTCATTATAGGGGTCTCAATCGTTTTACGATTAAGAATGCCTACCCGATCCCATTGATTACAGAGTTATTTGACCGCCTCAAGGGAGCAACGGTTTTCACTAAGCTTGATCTGAGAGGGGTTTACAATCTCGTGAGGATTAAGGAGGGCGACGAGTGGAAAACTGCGTTTAATACCAGAACAGGCCATTATGAGTATCTCGTAATGCCTTTTGGCCTTTGTAACGCTCGGAACTTTTCCAGGAATTTATTAACTATGTCCTCCGAGATTTGTTGCAGTTATGTGTGGTGGTTTATCTCGATGATATCCTCATATTTTTTTCATATAAGTCCCTGGAAAGCCACCACACAGATGTCTGTCGTTTGCTTCAGAAATTAAGAGAGAACAATCTCTATTGTAAAGTGGAGAAGTGTGAGTTCCATCGTAAACAGGTTAAATTCCTGGGCTATGTCATTTCCACTGCTGGTTTTTCGATGGACCCAGAGAAACTTTCGGCATCCTACAGTGGCCTCAACCCGTGGGGTTACGTCCTCTGCAGCGTTTCCTGGGTTTTGCCAACTATTATCGGAAGTTTATTCGTAACTTCTCGTCTCTGGTCAAGCCCCTGACCAATATGACCAGAAAGAACGGTAACCCACAGAGTTGGTCTCTGGAGTCCATTAAGGCCATTGAAAGTCTCAAGGCTGCCATTGTTTCTGCTCCTGTGTTGGCACATCCTGATCCTACATTACCTTTTATCCTTGAGGTTGATTGTTAGAATGGTGTTGGCGCCCTTCTGTCTCAAAGTCCTACCTCTGAGAGTGCTATGCATCCTTGTGGCTACTTTTCCAAGAAATTGTCACCTGCCGAGTGCAATTACGAGATTAGTGACAGAGAGCTGTTGGCTATCATTTTAGCTCTGAAAGAATGGAGACATCTCCTCGAAGGTACCACTGTGCCGGTTCTCATTCTTACTGACCATACGAATCTCACATTCTTGTCTGAGGCTAAACACCTCTCTCCCAGAAGGGCGTGATGGACTCTTTTCTTGTCAAGTTTCAATTACATTGTCTCATTCTTACCCAGTACTAAGAAAGTAAGGGCTGACGCCTTGTCATGACAATTTTCCTCCACTTACAAGTTGGAGTCGGTTCCGGTTCCTATGATTCCTCCTGATCGTATTCTGGCTACGGTTCGCACCATTCTTACTTCTCCTTTGGGTGACAAAATTCTTGCTGCTCAGGTCGATGCTCCTCCTGAGAAACCTTGTGACCGCTGCTTTCTCCCAGAGTGTCTCCATACTGCCATGCTCCAGACTTATCATTCTTCCAAGGCAACTGGCCACCCAGGTAAGAATCAACTCGTTTGGGCCATTTCCCAACAATTCTGGTGGCCTAGTCTACGTGCTGATGTAACTGCCTTCGTAGCTGCCTGTTCCGTGTAAGCTCAGAGTAAGACTCCACGACACCTTCCAGTGGGCCTCCTACAACCCATACCCAGTGGAGTGAGGCCCTGGACCCACCTGTCTATGGATTTCATTGTGGAGTTGCCCAACTCCCAAGGCAACACAGTTATCCTTATGGTGGTTGACCGGTTCTCAAAAGATGTGTCATTGTATTCCACTTAAGAAGTTGCCCACTTCTAAGGAACTGGCTTCCATTTTTTCTCGGGAGATCTTTCGCTTACATGGGCTACCCAAGATGATTGTCTCAGACAGGGGTAGTCAGTTTGTGTCCCGGTTCTGGCGAGCCTTTTGTGCACAGCTGGGAATTCAGCTTGCTTTCTCCTCTGCGTATCTACCGCAGTCTAATGGGGCTGCAGAACGAGCCAATCAGTCCTTGGAGCAATTCCTAGGTTGCTATATTTCTGACCATCATAACAACTGGTCAGACCTATTGTTCACAACAGTGCCTTGAATTCTGCTTCCCGTTTGTCTGGTGAATTATGGTTTCCAACCATTCCATGTTGCCTGACTCGGTTGTTCCGCAGAGTATTCCTGCCCTAGAGGAGCATCTCCGTGGTCTTCGTTCCACTTGGGCACAAGTCCAGGAGGCTTTGCGTCATGCTAATGATAGGTACAGACTTCATGCTGACCGCAGACACCTGTCTGCGCCTTCCTACCAGGTTGGGGACAAGGTTTGGCTGTCATCTCGCAACCTCCGACTTCGTGTTCCCTCACTGAAATTCGCACCTCGGTTTATGGGGCCTTTCCATATCCTTCACAGGATTAACCCAGTGGCTTACGCGTTATACCTTCCTCCTAGTATGCGCATCTTAAATGTGTTTCATGTCTCCTTATTGAAACCGTTGGTCTGCAACCCCTTTACCACCTCGGTGCCACGTCCTCACCCTATACAGGTTGAGAACCATGAGGAGTATGAGGTACAATCCATTGATGACTCCCATAGGTTCCGTGGGCACATACAGTACCTGGTGCATTGGAAGGGTTACAGTCCGGAGGAACGCTCCTGGGTCTCATCCTCGGACGTACATGCTCCTGCCCTCCTCCGTGATTTCCATAGACGTTTTCTCCTCAAGCCCGGTGGTCCTCCGAGGGGGAGGCATCGTTGAGGAGGGCTGGCTCAGCCCTTCCTTCTCTGAGCTGGCCGCTCAGCTGTCGGCTAGTTGCCAGTTCTCATCTCTCTCCACAATTAACCAGCTGTTGTGGATCTGCTCGTCAGTCCCGCCTACTTAAAGATCTCCAGCTCACTTAATTCCTGCCTTCGCCTTGGTCACATCACAAGAAACCATCTCCTACGTTACTGTTCAAAGACTGGCTTTGCTGACATCCCTTCTGGATTACCTGATCTGGTTACTGATCTGGCTGACTACCCGATCCGGTTACTGGACTCTGGCTATGCTTTGACTACGCTTACTCTATTTACCTTTTTATTTTTATTAATAAACAAGTGTGATTTTACTGTACTTCTGTCTCGGTCTGGTTCATGGTTTCTGACAATGGCCTCTTCCTGTGCAGATTTGTCCTTGGAACCAGCGGTGCTCCGTAGGCATTCTAGGGGCTACGCAAGCACTCAGGCAAAAAGATGCCATGCGGTGCTTGAGTTAGGGGACAGGAGTTACACTGGGGCATTCTGGCAGCTCTGCAGGGGCAGGCTCAGAGGTGGTTGATGCCACGCCAGCTTCAGCCAGGAATGGTGGTTTGCGACAATGGCACCAACCTCCTCTCTGCCAGGGACACTTCACCCATGTTCCCTGTTTGGCCCACGTCCTTAATTTGGTGGTGCAGCGGTTCTTGTGCAGGTACCCGGGCTTACAGGATCTCCTGAGGAAGGCCAGGAAAGTCTGTGGGCATTTCCGCTGGTCATATAATGCCAATGCTCAGCTGGCTGACCTCCAAAAGGAATGCAACCTGCCCAAGATCCGCCTCATCTGTGACATGCCCACCAGGTGGAACTCAACGTTGGCCGTTGGCATTTCTGCAATGGCTGCACACGCAATGAGGGCCATCAATGACTACCTGTGCGAGTATGGTACCAGGACAGGGTCAGGGGAGCTTGGCTTTTTTTGCCACGCCAGTGGCTCATGATCAAGGTGGCAATGTTTTTGTAATCACGTTGGGGTGTGTATTGGTTCAGCAACGCACCAGCACCTTTTCAGCCATTGTGCTATTTGCTGGGTGTCTGGTGTGTCCTGTACCTTTAAGAAGGGGTGGGCTCCCTTCAGTCCACCTGCCCTCACTTAACCATCAGAATGCATGTGCCTCCACTGTGGGGACACCCAAATTTTTAGTGTTAGGACCACAGATTACAGGGTGCCGTGACGTGGCTCTGTGGCTTACGCATGCGTTTGTAAATGCGTGCGGACTGAACCCCTGTTTTTAACGCGTACTGTTAGACAGGTTAATTGGTTGTCTGCGAGCTGGTGGTAAGTAGGCTTGGAGTTTTTTCCTGGGCATTCCCCAGGTTTTGTTGTTATCATGATCAAGGATGCATGCACTGTCCTGTCACCATTTGAGGAGGCCACGAGGATGGTGAGCAGTGACAGTGCATGCATCAGTGATACTGCCCCCCTTGTCTACCTGTTGGAGCACACGCTGCGTGGAATAATGGACAGGGCACTTGAGGCACAACAGAGGGAGGTAGAGGAGGACTTCCTTAACTCTCAAGGCCCCCTTTATCCAGACAGTATTCCTGCAGGCCCGCCTATCACACAGGAAGAGGAGGAGGATTGTGTCAGCATGGAGGTGGAGCCTGGCACTCAGCATCAGCAGCATTCTTCAAGGGATCATTTTCAGGCCCCAGAAACCCATGTACTAGTACGTGGCTGGCAGGAGGTGGCTGTGGATCAGGTCGTCCTTAGTGACCCAGAGGACTCCGGACCGAATGCTTCAGCAAACCTACGCTGCATGGCCTCCCTGATCCTGCAAAGTCTGCGAAAGGACCCTCGGATTTTTGGTATTAAGGAGAGGGATCAGTACTAGCTGGCAACCCTTCTTGATCCACGTTACAAGGGTAAGGTGGCGGAACTTATCCAGCCGTCGCAGAGGGAGCAGATGATGAAACATCTTCGGGAGGCCTTGCAGAAAGGTTGTTTCCAGAGCCTGGGAGGTTATAATTTCCTGGTCCTCCTGGACAACGTGTTGCTGAGGCTTCGGTCAGTTACAGAAGGAGCGGTGGAGAAGGTGGCCGTCTGAGCGATGCGTTCAGAGAATTTTTTAGTCCACAGCCACAAGGTCTGATCGGTTCCAGCAACCATCGCCAGCGTCTGTTGTACATGGTGCAGGAATATATAGGGGCAAGATCAGACTTGGAGACCTTTCCAACTGAAAATCCACTGGGTTACTGGGTCTTGAGGATGGATCACTGGCCAGAGGTTGCACAGTATGCAATTGAGCTACTAGCCTGTCCTGCATCTAGCGTTCTTTCGGAACGCACATTCAGTGCCGCTGGAGGCTTTGTAACCGATCACAGAATGCGCCTGTCCACCGACTCGGATGGTCGGCTCACCTTTATAAAAATGAATCAGTCTTGGATCACCAGCTACCAAGCACCTGATGCTGATGTAACCAAATAATTTTTTTATGAATGTGAGATCCCTTGAAGACTGCCTATGCTGATGCTGATTGACCATCCTGTTATGCTGAGTGACTATCCTATTCCTCCTCAATGTTCATGTTGATAGCTTCTAAGAACATTTTTGGTTCTGGGCACCACCACCAGTGGCTAAGGCCCAATTTTTCTGACCCTGTTTAACAGGGGCGTGTAATTACAATTTTTGCTGCAATATTTTGCAGCAGGGCCCTTTCCTGCACCCACCAAGAGTAACTGTGAGGGCTTACAGTGTTGTGGCACCACCACCACACCACCACCAAAGGCCCAATTTTTCTGCCCCTGTTCAACAGGGGCATCTAATTACAATTCTTGATATAATATTTCACAGCAGGGCCCATTCCAGTGCCCACCAAGAGTAACTGTGAGGGCTTACAGTGTTCTGGTACCACCAACACCTAAGACCCAATTTTCCGCAGAGTGTATAGGGCAGGCCATATAGTATATACAGACAGTCCCCTATTTTCAAAAATCCGACTTACAAATGGAGGGAGACAACAGGAAGTGAGAGGAAATCTACCCCTAGGAAGGAAAATTCTCTCCTGTAAGAGTTAATATGGGGAAAAAGGTGTCTCCTCCACTGATTTATCACCAATCCTTGTTTCCCTTAAAAACCCCAAATTTTCAAAATCCAATTGTCATTGGGACAGAAAGTGAGGTGAAATCTTCTGAACAGGGGCACAGACAGCAAAACAAATGTTACAGGGGTGATAACCCTTCCCTATGTTTTCTAAAAAGCTTTAAAATAGATTTTTTGGCCGGAGCTACACTTACAAAATGTACCTGTTCAAAATTACAAACAGATTCTACATAAGAACAAACCTACAGTCCCTGTCTTGTTTGGACCACCTGTATACTGCTGTTCAGAGTATATAGGGCCTGGGGGCCCCACGCCTTTACTTTTTTAAACTTTTTGTGCAAGGTTCCCCTTAATATCCATACAAGGCCCAAAGGGCCTGGTAATGGACTGGGGGGGGGGGGGGGGGGTACCCATGCCGTTTTTCTCAATGATTTTCATCCATATTGCCGGGACTAGACATTACATTACAGCCGCAAGCAGTTTTAAATGACTTTTATTCCTTTAGAAATGTCATTTTGCTCTCGGACTGTTCTAAGCACGGGAAACACGCGCCACTTTACAGGCATACTATAGACACCCCCCAGGTGCAATATTTAAAGGAATATTTCACTTTTATTTTTTCACTTTAAGCATCATTAAAATCACTGCTCCCGAAAAAACGTACGTTTTTAAAACTTTCTTTTCCATTGATACATGTCCCCAGGGGCAGGACCCAGGTCCCCAAACCCTTTTAAGGACAATAACTTGCATATTAGCCTTTAAAATTCGCACTTTTGATTTCTCACGTTCAAGTCCCATAGACTTTAACGGTGTTTGAATGTTCGCATAAACTTTCGGTCCGTTCGCATGTTCTGGATGCGAACTGAACCGGGGGGGGGGGGGGGGGGGGGTGTTCGGCCCATCCCTAGTGATCAATACATACCAGCTTCACTTTTCCACATTTTGTTATGTTACAGCCTTATTCCAAAATTGACTAAATTCAGTATTTTCCTCAAAATTCTACAAACAATACCCCATAATGACAACATGAAAGAAGTTTGTTTGAAATCTAAGTATTCACAGCCTTTGCTCAACACTTTGGTGAAGCTCCTTTGGCACCAATTACAGCCTAATTTCTTTTTGATTATGATGCTACAAGCTTGGCACACCTATTTTTGGGCAGTTTCTCCTATTCTTCTTTGCAGGACCTCTCAAGCTCCATCAGGTTGGATGGGGAGCGTTGGTGTACAGCCATTTTCAGATCTCTCCAGAGATGTTCAATCGGGTTCAAGTCTGGGCTCTGGCTGGACCACTCAAGGATATTCACAGAGTTGTCCCGTAGCCACTCCTTTGTTATCTTGGCTGTGTGCTTAGGGTCGTTGTCCTGTTGGAAGATGAACCTTCGCCCCAGTCTGAGGTCCAGATCACTCTGGAGCAGGTTTTCATCAGGATGTCTTTGTACATTGCTGCATTCATCTTTCCCTCGATCCTGACTAGTCTCCCAGTTCCTGCCGCTGAAAAACATCCCCACAGCATGCTGCCACCACCATGCTTCACTGTAGGGATGGTATTGGCCAAGTGATGAGTGGTGCCTGGTTTCCTCCAGACATGGCACTTGCCATTCAGGCCAAAGAGTTCAATCCTTGTTTCATCAGACCAGAGAATTTTGTTTCTCAAGGTCTGAGAGTTCTTCAGGTGACTTTTGGCAAACTCCAGGTGAGCTGTCATGTGCCTTTTACTGAGGAGTGACTTATGTCTGGCCACCCTACCATACAGGCCTGATTGGTGGAGTGCTGCAGAGATGGTTGTTCTTCTGGAAGGTTCTCCTCTCTCCACAGAGAAACGCTGGATCTCTGTCAGAGTGCCCATCAGGTTCTTGGTCACCTCCCTGACTAAGGCCCTTCTCCCCCGATCACTCAGTTTGGCTGGGCAGCCTGCCCTAGGAAGAGTCCTGGTGGCTCCAAACTTCTTCCATTTACGGATGATGGAGGCCACTGTGCTCATTGGGACCTTCAATGCTGCAGACATTTTTCTGTACCCTTCCCCAGATCTGTGCCTCCATACAATCCTATCTCTGAGGTCTACAGACAATTCCTTGGACTTCATGGCTTGGTTTGTGCTCTGACATGCACTGTTAACTGTGGGACCTTCTATAGACAGGTGTGTGCCTTTCCAAATCATGTCCAATCAACTGAATTTATCACAGGTGCACTCCAATCAAGTTGTAGAAACATCTCAAGGATGATCAGTGGAAACAGAATGCACCTGAGCTCAATTTTGAGTGTCATGGCAAAGGCTGTAAATCGGGGTACATAGGATTTTTTCCTGTTTTATTTTAAATACATTTGGAAAGATTTCAAGCACATTGTCATTATGGGGTATTGTTTGTAGAATTTTGAGGAAAATAATAAATTTAATCCATTTTGGAATAATAGCGTAACATAACAAAATGTGGAAAATGTGAAGCGCTGTGAATACTTTCCGGATGCCCTGAATGTGTCTATTCACCATACATTGAGGCCTCCATTATATAAGGCTGTGTGGTTGCAGGAGGTGTGGGATGCGGATTGGTTGGAGGTGTACTGTAGCAGCTCCTCCATTCTTCCTCCCAGAAGCTGCATTATGCTAGAATGTAGCAGCTGTGCTCAGCCCCTGTATGGAGGAGAGGGGGGTCTGTCATCCTCCATGGGAGGGTCTATTGTCACTCCAATACAGCAGCTCAGCCCGTTCTTCCATTACATCTGAGGACACTGCAGCTGCCACAACAATGACACAAAGACACCAGTGACATTCCTCAACCCCCCCCCAATCCCACCGATCCCTCCGATCCCACCGGATCCATGGACCACACAGCGCCCAGCCACAGGAGATAAATGACAGGTGAGCCATCCATGGAATATCAAGTCTACAGGGGGCTGCCGCATAGAGCCAGACCTACCTATACCATCCATAGGTTGTGTGCGTTATGTCAGATGTATTATTTGTATGTATGTATATATATATATATATATATATATATATATATATATATATATATATATATATATATATATATATATATATATATATATATATATTGTATATTTATCCCCATTGAACATCTGCAGATTGTACAGTGATCTATGTAGGTCTCTATATTACCAGAACATTACATAAGGTGTATGTAGTTGTTTTATTCTATTGTGTGATCACCGACCCCCCTCTGTACTGCACTATGGTGGGATATATATATTCTATATACAGGAACATACATAACTATATACCGTCTATACATCCTATAATATCTATCTATTCATTTTATGACTACAATATTTATTTATTTCTATCCACCCATCTATTCTATTATGTCAATGGAATAAACAGCTACCTCTATTCTAGCACTATGATCTTCTATCCATATATATCTTATTATCTAGCTCGTATCTATCTCTCTATCCATCTACATCATATCTATCTATTGATCTATCTACCTCATATCGATCTACCCATCTATCTATCTTTATCTATCTATTTATTTATCTTGTATCTATCATCTATGTATCTATGTATGTATGTATCTATCTATCTATCTATCTATCTATCTATCTATCTATCTATCTATCTATCTATCTATCTATCTATCTATCTATCTATCTCTCAGCTCTATATACAGTATGTATGTATACCATGTTCTCTATATACAGTATGTACATTATGTGTCCCAAGTTCTCTATATACAGTATGTAAGTATCCCATGTGATCTATATACAGTATGTGTCCCATGTTATCTATATACAGTATATATGTATATCCCATGTTATCTATATACAGTTTGTATGTACATCCCATGTGATCTATATACAGTATGTATATCCCATGTGATCTATATACAGTATGTATATCCCATGTGATCTATATACAGTATGTATGTATTTCCCATGTGATCTATATACAGTATGTATGTGTCCCATGTTATCTATATACAGTATGTATGTATAGCCCATGTGATCTATATACAGTATGTATGTATCCCATGTTATCTATATACAGTATGTATGTATATCCCATGTGATCTATATACAGTATGTATATCCCATGTGATCTATATACAGTATGTATATCCCATGTGATCTATATACAGTATGTATGTATTTCCCATGTGATCTATATACAGTATGTATGTGTCCCATGTTATCTATATACAGTATGTATGTATATCCCATGTGATCTATATACAGTATGTATGTATCCCATGTTATCTATATACAGTATGTATGTATATCCCATGTGATCTATATACAGTATGTATATCCCATGTGATCTATATACAGTATGTATATCCCATGTGATCTATATACAGTATGTATGTATTTCCCATGTGATCTATATACAGTATGTATGTGTCCCATGTTATCTATATACAGTATGTATGTATAGCCCATGTGATCTATATACAGTATGTATGTATCCCATGTTATCTATATACAGTATGTATGTATATCCCATGTGATCTATATACAGTATGTATGTATATCCCATGTTATGGGGTCCGTGTTGTCCTCTCGGAGTCCTTATCCTGGACATTTCCGGGATTTCTCTCTCCCTCTTTATAGGAACAGATTCTGCATTTTTGGTAATATTCTATTTCTGTAATGATACATTTTTAGTCATAAAGGGGCGAGGAGGGAAGGAAGGCAGAAGCTGCGGATAGTTCTGACCTGATATCCGGGGTTTACTCCGCCGGGGTCTTTCCAGTTTAATTACATTTTTATAGAGACTGAGAAGAAGAAGATTTGGAGGTAATAAGATTTGTTTAAGGTTACGGCAGGCGATGACGGCTGCGTTCTGATTGGTTGATTGGATTGTGAGAGTAGCGATGGATTCATGAATGAGGCAGTCTATAATCTCTCTGCGTTAAGCCCAGGAGAAGTGTCATGGCGGCGGCGGCGGTGCAGCGATTTTACGCTGTGTGGGGACCTCGGTTCCTATTATAATCCCCCGGCACCAATCCCGCTTCCTTCACCCTGACCGCAGGAGGCAGAACAAGCCCAACAATCCCTCCATCATATACAGCCGCAGATGGGCTGGCTCTATACGCCGAGCCGCTGTTATTCGCCATTCTGTTTTCACATACGGGTCATATGAACGCAAAAAAAAAAAAATAATCGTCCCACATAAGACAATCATTTCAGTTTTAGGATATCACTTCAATCAGCTATAGCATTAAATATGGTCCATTTAGATTCTGCACACCAGCAGAAATTTGATATCAGGCTGGCAGCGGAAGGGCTCACTGTGAGAGGAGGAATGCAATGACATAAAATCTGGGTCAACCTTCTCCCCTTTCTGTGGCTGCAACACTTTCCTGTTCCATAGAGAATTTTTTTGCTGGCTCAGAAAATGCAGTCTCACTGCTGGGTGAATTAGAGGCACAGCTTGGAGGACGCGGACAGAAAGACGGGCCACAAAGAAGGAGATCTTGCTGGGAAGTCGTGCCCATTATTACTGCTTGCAGGGAGGATTTATTTTAATCCATTGCAGACGGAATCAGCAGGCTTTTCACAGTGCTTTTGGATCGGCAGTTGCTTATCACATGATTCTGTGCTGTCCGCCTTTTAAAGCTACAGAGCGCTGGAACCCGGGGAACAGATGTATAGAAGACCAGGGGGATTTTTCAGCAGGGCAGCCAGTAGTAGGGGACAGGGTCTTGGGTAAAAGTTACAGCCAATCAAACGTCAGATTGAGTAATTTTTAACTGGGGGGTTCCTTTAAGATATCAGGTTCTGAAGGGAACATTTTAAAAAAAGACAGGATATTTGCTCGCCCATTAATTGAATAATTGAAGTGAACACAGTGTCACCCTATTCAGTACAAAATCCAATGGCTGTTCAATTATTCAAACTGCATGTAAATTCATTCTGTGCAAAACTGAATGTTCTCAGACTATATTCTCTGCAGATCGAATGTCATTAGTGGAAAAGAGTACAGTGTGAATGTGGAAAATGCCACATTATGGCCACTAGATGGCCCTGAGTATCACAGGGAATCAGTATGCTCCTCAGCTCCATCTAGTGGCCATAATGTGGTGTTTTCCCCATTCACATTGTTTACTTTCAATGGATACAATTCTATCTGCAGGGAATATAATCTGAGAACATGCACAAGAACAAACAATGGGGGAATCAAGCAAGTTCCTTTCCTTCAGCCCATGGTTAAAGGAAGGAAAATTGTATATTGTATGGCATTTAGGGATGTATTTATAAAACAGTTTGCTTAGCTATCCAGCCATTGACACTACAGGTATATTTGTTCTGTGCAAAATTGAATGTTCCCAGGCTATATTTTCTGTGGTTCACATGTGTGAATGGGGAAAATACCACATTATGGCCACTAGATGGCTCTGAGTATCACAGGGAATCAGTATGCTCCTCAGCTCCATCTAGTGGCCATAATGTGGTATTTTCCCCCATTCACATTGTTTTCTTTCAACGGATACAATTCTATCTGCAGGGAATATAGCCTGAGAACACGCAAAGGCACAAACGTCCTCCATGTTACACAGTCGTCCTCCATGTTTCTGAAGCTCTACTACAAAGATTAAGCCACATTACTAATGATGACACCTAAGCCGGCCATAGACCAAAAGGAATTTAACCGGTTCAGCGGGACCTGGACGAATTTCGATCCATTTATTGGCAACAGTACCAGGACAGTATCATCCAGCCCCCAGGGCAAGGATTCAGGATTGCGCCCCACTATTAATACAAGCCGTATAATGGGTGTAGCACCCTGCGTCCATTTTTCGTCCCTTTCCTTCACTGCGCCCAGGGCAACTGTCCCTCCTGCCCACCCCTCATCCCGGAACTAATGGGCAGGCTGGTTATACTAAAAGTCAATCTATCAATCAACCTCAGTACAATCAGCCTAGCCGGGCTATAACTGCTGTCTGTGATCTATGCCTTCTGACGGCTGGGAAACTATCCGCTGTCAGAATACAATGGGGCAGGGGGTGGGATTCCCCCATCAACACAGTCACAGTCAGTTTACTTCAACCCGTGGCTGAAGGAAAGAAAATTGTATATTGTATGGCCTTCTTTAAGGATGTATTTATAAAACAATTTGCATAGCTATTCAGCCATTGACACTACAGGTATATTTGTTCTGTGCAAATAGGGCAACATTGAATGTTCTCAGGCTATATTTTCTGTGGTTCAAATGTGTGAATGGGAAAAATACCATATTATGGCCACTAGATGGCTCTGAGTATCACAGGGAATAAGTATGCTCCTCAGCTCCATCTAGTGGCCATTATGTGGTGTTTTCCCCATTCACATTGTTTCCTTTCAATGGATACAATTCTATCTGCAAGGAATATAATCTGAGAACATGCACAAGAACAAACAATGAGGGAATCAAGCAAGTTCCTTTCCTTCAGCCCATGGTTAAAGGAAGGAAAATTGTATATCGTATGGCATTTAGGGATGTATTTATAAAACAGTTTGCTTAGCTATCCAGCCATTGACACTACAGGTATATTTGTTCTGTGCAAAATTGAATGTTCCCAGGCTATATTTTCTGTGGTTCACATGTGTGAATGGGGAAAATACCACATTATGGCCACTAGATGGCTCTGAGTATCACAGGGAATAAGTATGCTCCTCAGCTCCATCTAGTGGCCATAATGTGGTATTTTCCCCATTCACGTTGTTTCCTTTCAATGGATACAATTCTATCTGCAAGGGAATATAACCAGGGAATATAATGCACAAGAAGAACAAACAATGGGGGAATCAAGCAAGTTTCTTTCCTTCAGCCCATGGTTAAAGGAAAGAAAATTGCATCATGTATGGCATTCTTTAAGGGATGTAATTATAAAACAGTTTGCATAGCTATTCATCCATTGACACTACAGGTATATTTGTTCTGTGCAAATAGGGCAAAATCGAATGTACTTAGGTTATATTTTCTGTGGTTCAAATGTGTGAATGGAAAAAATAACCTATTATGGGCACTAGATGGCTCTGAGTGTCATAGGAAATAAGTATGCTCTTCCGCTCCATCTAGTGGCCATATTGCGGTATTTTCCTCACCCGCCCTGTTTTCTTTCAATGAAAAACATCCAATCTGCACATTATATAGCTTGAGAACATTCGATTATTCCCCATTGGCACAGAATGAATTCACATATAGTTTCGATGGATGAACACCTAGGAACATTTTTGTATAAATACACCCCTAGGTGAACAATTATCAGCTCCTGGTCCTTATTGTCATAGGCTGTATATTATACTGCGCAAACTGTTGGCACTATATAAATCCTGTATAATAATAATCGTAAAAATACACACATTCAACGCTCTATCCAAAATAATGCCCCCCTCCCCCTTTGCGCCGCCCAGATTGAGGTGGATAAAAGCAATTTTTTTGCGTTCCCAGAGCCATTTTGCACAGCTTGGAGGATTTACTGATGATTGCACATTGCAGCATTCCTCTAAATCCCCGTCCATTATAGATGGATAATTATCGGCGTCGGTGCAGCTCAGGGAGACGCAGGTCAGGAGCCGCTTGCCGGAGGTCTCCTCTTCATTATCGCCAGAGATTAGCCAGAGAAGGAAGGCCGCCGTATGGTAATGAGGCAGATGGCTCATCTGTGTCCGCCGCTCGTTAGCGGAAAGTCACATGGTGTTGTCATGCGTTGCCTTGTGCTGTTTTCCTTGGCAAATTTCATGGGCTCCGCCGTCTAGAAACATTTTACAGAATGTCAACAATAACGAGCGCAGAAGGCCAAATCTGTAACAGCGTAATAATGTGTATAATGTTATAATATACAACTTATCACATAACAATAATAATATATACAGTTTTATACTATATAATATCATATAATAATAATATATCCAATTTTATAGTATATAATATCATATAATAATAATAGTATATCCAGTGTTATGGTACATAATATCATGTAATAATAATATATCCAGTGTTATAATATCTAAAATAATATATCCAGTGTTATAATGTATAGTATTATATAATAATAATAATATATCCAGTGTTATAATATATAGTATTATATAATAATAATAATAATAATAATAATAATAATAATAATAATAATAATATATCCAGTGTTATAATATATAGTATCATATAATAATAATAATAATATATCCAGGGTTATATTATATAATATCATATAATAATAGTATACCAGTGTTATAATATATAAAATAATATATCCAGTGTTATAATATATAGTATTATATAATAATAATAATGATATATCCAGTGTTATAATATATAAATAATAATAATATATCCAGTGTTATAATATATAGCATTATATAATAAAACTATATCCAGTGTTATAATGTTATAATATATAATATTACATAATAATAATATATCCAGTGTTATAATATATAGTATCATATAATAGTTTCATATAATAATAGTATATCCAGTGATATAATATATAGTATCATATAATAATAATAATAATAATAATAATAATAATAATAGTAATAATATATCTAGTGTTATAATATATAGCATTATATAATAAAACTATATCCAGTGTTATAATGTTATAATATATAATATTGCATAAAAATAATAATTCCAGTGTTATAATATATAGTATCACATAATAGTTTCATATAATAATAGTATATCCAGTGATATAATATATAATATTGTATAATAATAATATATCCAGTGTTATAATATATAGCAGTATATAATAAAACTATATCCAGTGTTATATTATATAATATCATATAATAATAGTATATCCAGTGTTATAATATATAAAATAATATCTCCAGTGTTATAATATATAGTATATAATAATAATAATAATAATAATAATAATAATAATATATCCAGTGTTATAATATATATAGTATCATTTAATAATAATGATAATATATCCAGTGTTATAATATGTAGTATTATATTATAATAATAATCATAATATATCCAGTGTTATAATATATAGCATCTTATAATATTAATATATCCAGTGTTATACACAGAAGCAGATATATGTCCATAGAGACTAAAGAGGAATGACACAACCAGGACAGGTCCACAGAGAGAAAATTATCCGAGTGATAACACTGGGACCAAGATGTTCTAAGTCAGTATGATGCTAAGGAAAATACAACTTGATGGCCAAGGTATTATTATATTGATAGATAGATAAATATATAAATAATAAAGAGATTCATTTTGTTTTGCAAAATCTTTTATAACCACTTGACCCCCAAGCCTTTTCTGACCTCTTTTTTTTTTTTTTTTTTTTTAAAGCGGAGTTCCGCCCACCGCTGCAAAAATTAAAAGCCAGCAGCTACACATACTGTACATATACTATACACATACTATACACATACTATACACATACTGTACATATACTATACACATACTATACACATACTATACACATACTATACACATACTATACACATACTGTACATATACTATACACATACTATACACATACTATACACATACTGTACATATACTATACACATACTGTACATATACTATACACATACTATACACATAC
The DNA here is from genome assembly GCF_042186555.1 of Aquarana catesbeiana. Classification (NCBI taxonomy): domain Eukaryota; kingdom Metazoa; phylum Chordata; class Amphibia; order Anura; family Ranidae; genus Aquarana; species Aquarana catesbeiana. The sequence continues at coordinate 225,606,401 of NC_133335.1, forward strand.
TGTACATATACTATACACATACTGTACATATACTATACACATACTATACACATACTGTACATATACTATACACATACTGTACATATACTATACACATACTATACACATACTATACACATACTATACACATACTGTACATATACTATACACATACTATACACATACTATACACATACTATACACATACTGTACATATACTATACACATACTATACACATACTATACACATACTGTACATATACTATACACATACTGTACATATACTATACACATACTATACACATACTATACACATACTATACACATACTGTATATATACTGTACATATACTGCAGCTGCTGGCTTTTAATAATCAGACACTTACCTGTCCTGGAGTTCAGCGATGTCGGCACCACTGCTGATGTTTCCATTAGCTGTCGGGTGTATGCCGCCTCCATTGCGAATAAGGGAACCCGGCAGTGTAGCCTTACGGCTTCACACCGGGAACCCTACTGCGCATGCGCGAGGCTCCACTCCTCTCTCCTACTGGCCCCGGCGGCCGGGGGGAGAAGGAGGAGCCCGGGCGGTGACATCAATACCCGCGGCTGAGGCTCCCGAAAGAGGAAACAGGATACCTGTGAAAGACAGGGGGGAGGAGTACAACGAGCGGACGTTCCACTTTTGGGTGTAACTCCGCTTTAAGCAGATGCCACAGAGAATAAATTGGTGGGTTTTGTATTTTTTTTTTTATGTCACACAGTATTGGCGCACTGGTTTTTTTAAATGTAAGTTTTTGAGAATAATACACTTTTTTGATTTTTAACCACTTGCTTACTGGGCACTTAAACCCCCCTCTTATCCAGACCAATTTTCAGCTTTCAGCGCTGACGCACTTTGAATGACAATTGCGCGGTCATACAACACTGTACCCAAATGAAATTTTTATCATTTTTTCACCACAAATAGAGCTTTCTTTTGGTGGTATTTGATCACCTCTGTAGTTTTTACTTTTTGTTAAAAAAATGTAAAAAATTGAATTTAAAAAAAAAAAAAAAATTTTTTTTTATATTTTGTTATAAAAAATGTAAAACAGGTAATTTTTCTCCTTCATTGATGTACGCTGATGAGGCGGCCGTGATGGGCACTGATGGGTGGCAGTGATGGGCACTGATCAGTTACACTGATAGGCAGCACTGCTAGGTGGCACTGATTGGCACTACTGGTGGGCATTGATAGGTGGCACTGATGAGGCAGATGTGCCTCTTCCTCTTCGTGACCGATGTCCCTCACAGCCGGTGATCAGCTTTTTTCAGCGTGAGTAGAAAAAAAAAAACGATTACCGATCTTTTGTTTACATCATGTGATCAGCTGTCATTGGCTGACAGCTGATCACATGGTAAGGGGCCGGGACCGGCCCCTTACTTGGATCGGTGATCACCCGAGTCTCAGTGACTCTCATATGACGGCCTCCCGGGAATTCAGGTCCGTGCTGTGGCCATCATTTGGCCATAGCGCAGATGTCAAGTGGTTAAAGTTTTACTAAACCCACAACAGTAAAATCAGTCTGTATATATGCAGTAAAGTAGGCTTGTTATACTCACTGTGGAATAGGGGTGCAACGGATCGTCACTGATCCGTGATCCGTATGGGTCGACCTCCGCGGATCGGCACACCCACGATCCGCGGAGCGCTCGGTGGCCTCGGCCGCAGGAAAGGCCGCGGCTTCGGCCTAGCTCCGGAGCGGCGGCCATCTTGGTACACCCGGCGGCGGCCGCTGTATCGTCAGGAAGTGACGTTTCGTCGCCGCCATCTTGCTACACCCCACACTCCCTTGCACAGTACTGTAATGATAGAGTGAGAAGGGGGCAAGCGGACATCTTGTTACACCCACCGGAGTTCCAGACCTAAAAGCTATTTTCCACACAAAACGGAGCTCACATGCACAAACACAGCACCTGCAGATCGCACGGACTGTCTAGATGCCAAACTTCAAAAGCAGCAGCAAACCTGCCGACCCCACATGGCCGCCAATGCGACAGAACACCTCCGACCCCCACACCTAACATTAAATGTGAAAATCAGAGGTGCTCCGCCACATCAGCAACCATGCAAGGCCAGCAGGTCCGCCGCTGCCCCCAAAATTCAACATCCAAACAGTCCGTCCGATCCACAAACACTGCATCCATGCACACAAGCTCCACCCTGCATGGAAAACAGCCTCCAAATCCAAAACTCCGGTGGGTGTAACAAGATTTGTATTTTTTTTTTGCTGATCCGAAAATGATCCGATCCGTGACTCTGATCCGAGGATCGATCTGATCCGTGAGTTTTTTGATACGTTGCACCCCTACTGTGGAAGGGGTTAATCCTCTGCATTGTGTAAAAAAGGCTGTTTGATCCTGTCTTCTCTGATCCTCCCCTTCTTTTAGTGTCTCCAAAACATGTCTGGATAAGACAGAGTTACTGGAGTCACCTTGCACATGCTCAGTTTGGTGTGTATCGCTAGAGAGTTTTTGTTTTGTCTTGGGAGGGTGAATGTGATCAGCACAGGGCCAATCAGCACTGTCTAGACAGAGGGTCAGGGGTCATGCAGCCAGTGCAGTTTGAAAATTCCTCCTACAAGCTTTCACCAGACACTGACAGAAGTCACAAGACTGCTATATACTGCTGATGAGAAAAGGTATTTATTAGTTTATATTTACTAAAATAACTGCATTTCCATGTTCTGTGTACTGGGGGAGACCAGATATAGTGAATGCAGGCTCCTGGGTTTAGCAACACTTTAATGCAAAAAACAAGGGGGGCACTTTAATTTAGTTTTTTCATTATTATTTATTTATTTTTATTTTTACACTGTCGCTTTCTTTTTTATTTTTTATCACTTTTATTGCTGTCACAGGCAATGTAAACATGGCTTGTAACAGTAATAGGTACAAGACAGGTCCTCTTTATGGAGAGATCTGGGGTCTATAAGACCCCCAAATCCCTCCTCTGCCCTTAAAAGCATTCAAAAACACCAAGATTGGTGTGATCAGATACTTTTCTATTTGTGAAAATGGCTCCATTTACATCCAGGGAAAGGGGAAGTGATGTAAGGTCACCACTTCCTGGTTACTACCCTGTTTCCCCGAAAATAAGACCTAGCGTGATTGTCGGTGATGACTGCAATATAAGCCCTACCCCCCCAAATAAGCCCTAGTTAAAGTCCTTGCAGGTCTTATATTCAGGGTAGGGCTTATTTTTGGGGAAACAGGGTAGGGTTTATTTAGGGGGTAGGGCTTATATTGCAGCCATCACCAACAATCACACTAGGTCTTATTTTTGGGGAAACAGGGTAGATCATAGAGCCCAACAAAGCTGATCGGGTCTTTGGTTCTGTGATCAGCCCCTGGAAGCTCCAGCTGGTCAATCAGGACTTCCGGTAGGACGTGAAATCCTGGTAAAGCCATGGAAGTCAGCGGGAAGGGGAGGGGAGCCCCGAATCACTGCTTGAAAAAGCAATCCAGCAGCTAATTAGCCGCTAGGATTGCTTTTACAAGAGAGCTGACCTCCAGCTCGAAAAAACAGTACTGGGGTGATGCCTGCGGCTGCAGGTATCATCCCGGTATAACCACTTGATATCCAGCTCTGTACCGGTACATCGCCGGTCAGCAAGTGGATAATAATATAATTATTTATTCTTTATTTATTATTATTATTATTTTATTATTATTATTGTTAATATATGTTATATATTATTAAAAAATAAAATCAATAAATGTATTTAGTTGCAGATTGTGTAAGTACCTGAATCTGTCGGGTCACCCCCCCCATACAGCACCACTCAGACTGGGAGCGAGAGGGGCAGAACTAAGAGCCAATAAAGTGTGCTGACAGGAAGAGAGCAGGGTGAGCTTCCTCAGCGTTCTGTTGCTCCTTTATTGTCCAATCAGCAAGCTGCGGGCGTGTTCCTGCACAGGCGGTGCTGACACTGGGACCTGACTGTGCTGTGTGGATCACAGAACCGTCCGAACAGAATTAGAAATCCATTGGCAGACAAAGCAGCACCCATGTGATCGGAGTTCAGCTTTGTATAATAATACATTAAATAATAATAAATAAAATTAATTTAATTCTCTGTATTTCACAATTTTGTATAAAGTATATTTTGTATACAATGTTGTATTGTTTTCTTCTTCTATTAAAAAAATAATAAAAAAAAAAAATAAAAAAAACTGAACAAATAAACATAAAACACTTCAAGGATATAAATGTCAATAATCATATACAGGTGTAATAATAATATAATATATTATACAATAATACATAATGAAAACAATCACAGAAAAATTAATAAAAATTAACAATATAAATTGCAGGCGTTATGATTGGTCTCCATGTCAGGAGGTCACTGGATGAGGATATAACCAACCTGAGGTATCTGTCTGGCCAGCCAGGTGCAAGTGTATCCAGGGTGGCTTTTTTTTGTATCCCCCTAGCTGACCGCGTCCCCGGAGTTAGTTTAACCACTTGACCTCTGGAAGATTTACCCCCCTTCATGACCGGGCCATTTTTTGCAATACGGCACTGCGTTAACTTAACTGACAATTGCGCAGTTGTGCAACGCTGTACCCAAATTACATTTTTGTCCTTTTTTCCCCACAAATAGAGCTTTCTTTTGGTGGTATTTGATCACCTCTGCGGTTTTTATTTTTTGCGCTATAAACAAAAAAAAAAACGACAATTTTAAAAAAAATAATATTTTTTACTTTCTGCTGTAAAACATCAAAAAAGAAAAAATGTAAAAAATCTAATTTCTTCATCAATTTAGGGCAATATGTATTCCGCTACATGTTTTTGGTAAAAAAAATTCCAATAAGCGTATACTGATTGGTTTGCGCAGAAGTTATAGCGACTACAAACTATGGGATATTGTTTATTTATTTCTTTATTTTTTTACTAGTAATGGCGGCGATCAGCAACTTAACCACTTCAGCCCCGGACCATTTGGTTGGCCAAAGACCAGAGCACTTTTTGCGATTCGGCACTGCGTCGCTTTAACTGACAATGGCAAGGTCGTGCGACGTGGCTCCCAAACAAAATTGACGTCCTTTTTCTCCCACAAATAGAGCTTTCTTTTTGGTGGTATTTGATCGCCTCTGCGGTTTTTATTTTTTGCGCTATAAACAAAAAAAGAGCGACAATTTTGAAAAAAAAAAGCAATATTTTTTGCTTTTTGCTATAATAAATATCACCAAAAAATATATTAAAAAAACATTTTTTTTCCTCAGTTTAGGCCGATACGTATTCTTCTACATATTTTTGGTAAAAAAAAATCGCAATAAGCGTTTATTGATTGGTTTGCGCAAAAGTTATAGCGTCTACAAAATAGGGGATAGTTTTATGGCATTTTTATTAATAATTTTTTTTTACTAGTAGTGGCGGCGATCAGCGATTTTTATCATGACTGCGACATTATGGCGGACACGTTGGACACTTTTGGTGCGATTTTGGGACCATTCACATTTATACAGCGATCAGTGCAATTAAAATTGCATTGATTACTGTGTAAATGTGACTGGCAGTGAAGGGGTTAACACTGGGTGGCGCTGTAGGGGTTAAGTGCGTTCTAGGGAGTGATTCTAACTGTGGGGGGGAGGGGCTACGTATGACACATCACTGATCTCTGCTCTCGATTACAGGGAGCTGTGATCTCTGTCCTGTCACTAGGCAGAAGGGGGAGATGCTTGTTCACATCAGTATCTCCCCGTTCTTCCTCTCCGTGAGACGATCGCGGGTATCCCCGCGGACATCGAGTCTGCGCGACCCGCGATCCTACTCACGGAGCTCACAGCGGCAGGTGCGCGCGTGCGGCGCCGGCGGCGCGCACGCGATGGCACGGCGGCAAATTTAAAGGGGCGTACAGGTACGCCCATTTGGGCAGCCATGCCATTTTGCCAACGTACATCGGCATTCACCGGTCGGGAACTGGTTAAAGCGGGACTGTGATATTACGGCGGTCAAATCGGACGCTTAATGCGGAGTTCCACCCAAAAATGAAGCTTTCGCTTTTCGGATTCCTCCCCACCTCCGGTGTCACATTTGGGGAGCAGATACTTGTCTAATACAGGTATTTGCTCCCATTTCCGGTGAAAGATTGCCGCAGAATCTGCGGCGATCTACGCCATGTCCGGCCCCTCCTCCGCCCCATCCCCCCCGCTCCAAGTTAAGTTCACTTCCTGATTCCCTTACTGAAGATGCCGGCGCCTCCACCCGGGAGCTGAGGGGCAGGTCGGCTTCGGGTGAGGACATCGCGGGCGCCCTGGGCAGATAAGTTTCCTTATTTTAAAAGTCAGCAGCTGCAGTATTTGTAGCTCCTGACTTTAATTTTTTTTTTGGCAGAGCTCCGCTTTAATTTAACTTTTGACACTTTTTGGGGACCAGTGACACTAACAGAGCGTGATCAGCGCTAAAAAATATACATTATTACTGTACTAATGACACTGGCTGGAAAGGAGTTAACATCAGGGGCGATCACAGGGTTAAATGTATGCCTAGGGTATGCTTTCTCACTGTGGGGGAGGTGCTTCTATGAAGGGAAGGCAGAGATCTGTGTTCCTGCTTATCAGAAACACAGGATCTGTGCCTTCCCTTCTGACAGAACGTCAACCTGCCTTGTTTACATAGGCCGACTATCGTTCTGCCTGTGCCCTGTACAATCAGCGGGTGCCGGTGGACATCGAGTACCCACTGCTGGGCTCCCTGCTGTGTATAATCACAGCGGGAGCGGGTCGCCGGCGGGACACGCACGCGCGCCCCCCAGACCCGGAGGTAACAGATCACGTACTAGGTATGCGATCTGTCGCAGAGTGGCCGTTCCTGCCGCGGTGTTTGTGCGTGGGGCGGTCCGCAACTGGTTAAACATAAGGGTTCGTTCACACCATGGTACAGAGACGTCAGTTTTTCTGCATGCGTTCTGCAAGGGCACAAAAAAAAAAAAATACAATCGTTCTCTATGTGCCCTGTTCACACCACGTGCCAATTTTTTTCTGCGCAGGAATTTGCAACGTGTATGCAGTTTTCTGCACAGAAAAAAAACTGACTTGACATCAACACTGTGCTGTGAATAGGGCACATAACTGACATGAAAACTGATGTCATCGCGCATAAAAACTCGCGTCTCTGCAAGTCAAAGGTTTTTCCCATTAGTTTGCACATATGGTGGGAACGAGCCCTACACATTCACCTTCCGCTGGAGCGAAACCTTTTTTTACATCTCGTAAATCTGCTTACAGTCGATAAATGTAATTACGGCGGAGCCGGCGCGTTGCTGAGGATTTCACGTGCTGCTGTTCCGGAGATCTCAACCTAATCGTCTCCCGGGATTATGGAAGGATGCGTCTGTTCTCTGCTCATTAATGGATATAGACCGCCAATGACGTGCAGACATGACATCTGCCTTGTGTCTGCTTTACTGGGGGGGGGGTGACCAGGATGGAATCTGTCCTCTTCTGACAATCAATGAGATATTTCACAGAAATGTTTGTTGTTTTCGTGTCCGTTGTACAGAATGGGTCAATCCACCCAAAACTGATATTCCAGGGATAGGTGGAGTTTGTTGGAGTTTGTTGGGGTGGCTTTTTTTTTTTAATCTCTTGGCTGAAACAAAGTAAGATCTTCCTGCTGTAGTCCCCTGATTCTACTTCTCTTCACCTGTCAGGTTTTTGTGTCCCAGCTTCTCCTACTACATTCCCCATCAGATAAAATAAATAAAAAATCCAGCAGGGATGGTGGGAACCCCTCATAATGGGCACAACAGGTGTACAGACCCGGGAACTTGGCACAGGGATGGTGGGAACCCCTCATAATGGGCATAGCAGGTGTACAGACCCGGGAACTTGGCACAGGGATGGTGGGTACCCCTCATAATGGGCATAGCAGGTGTACAGACCCGGGAACTCAGCACAGGGATGGTGGGAACCCCTCATAGTGGGCACAGCAGGTGTACAGACCCATGAACTCAGCACAGGGATAATGGGAACTTCTCATAATGGGCACAGCAGGTGTACAGAACCTCATAACTCAGCACAGGGATGGTGGGAACCCCTCATAATGGACAAAGCAGGTGTACAGACCCGGGAACTCAGCACAGGGATGGTGGGAACCCCTCATAATGGGCACAGAAGGTAAATAGACCAATGTGCACATCAGGTATACAGACCATGGAACAGCATAGGGGTGGAGGGAACCCCTCATAATGGGCACAGCAGGTATACAGACCCAGGAACTCAACACAGGGATAGTGGAACCCCCTCATAATGGGCACAGCAGGTGTACAGACCTGGGATCTCAGCACAGGGATGGTGGGAACCCCTCATAATGGGCACAGCAGGTATACAGACTCAGCACAGGGATGGTGGGAACCCCTCATAATGGTCACAGAGGTGTACAGACCTTGGAACTCCACACAGGGGTCTTTCCAATAGAATTCCTCAGAAATAGAACATGTTTACATCTCCATCTTTCAGACCAATCACTGTCTGCACTGAGTTCAGATCCACTGGAGTAATAAATTGATATTTACTATTATTTAATTTCTTCCTTTTGAAAATGCTGATCTTCTGGCTTCAGTATTTTCTAACCTAGAAAAGGCATGCAGATCAGGGAAAACTGGACAAGGACTAAAGCCTGAGGATCAGTTTGACAGCCAAACACCGAGCATTCTAAGGAGAGGTCAGCAGTGACATCCTCCATGTTTCTATGATGACGGGTTCCTCTGGGGAAAACCCAGAAAAGCCCCCCCCAGTTTTTTACAGAAACTGACTTTTAGATCCTCATCAGCTCCTCCTCTTAGTGCCTGAACCAGGAAAAGAAACGAATTTCCCATAATGCAGCAGCAGTTACCCCACTCTGTGTCAGGGTGTCAGGTCCCCGCTGTCATTTGTTGTGTTTCTCCCTAATAAATCTCCATCTCTTGAGTCAGAGTTCTCTTTATCCTCCGCAGGCAGATTTCGGCGGATCTGATGAGAGCAGAAGAATTGTGTTGATCCGAGTCTGCGGCGCCCAACGTACAACCATGAGCTTCTCCTCGCTGCTGTCGCGGGGGGCGGCGGACATTCTGGAGGAGCTGCAAGCCTTGACGGCCAAGACAATGGAGAAGGTGGAGGTGACCAAACAGTATGAAGTCATCCGGGAGCTGGGCAAGGGGACGTATGGGAGAGTGGACCTGGTCATCCACAAGGTCAGAGGTGAGGAATTATGAGGGATATTTACACCTGGGGATCAAAATGACACCCTATGGATGGCAGAATGGATTATGACATCCATTGGGAGAGTGGCTGCCCATGTGTGTGAAGGTTCTCATTTATCCCGGTCATGGTATAGCTAGTAGTGGTCAATCCAACGGTACCTAAATAAGTCCATTTGATAGTGACCAGCTACCAGTGCTGGGAAAATCTCCTTATGATGGGTTCTCTGTTCTGCCATGACTCTTTAAGCTGCTTAGACCCCACTGACACACCCATGTACCTTAAAAGTTGGTATGCTGCCACAAGCAACTGCATGGTATATTAAACTGATATATTACGGCAATGCCTAAATTGATAAATCAATAAAATTGAATGATGCTGCACTAGATAATGCACTAGATAATGTAAACACTGAACCATAAGATGGCAATCAACTGAGTAGTATTTATATTAAACCAATTATAATTGGTGCAAACAGGGCATTAATTAACCCAGATATAAAGGTCCTCGTGTGCACGCTACGCATACAGACCCAATAGAGCAGTGGTTCTCAACTCCTGTCCTCAGGACCCACTAATAGGCCAGGTTTGCAAGATAACTGAAATACATTACAGGTGATATCATTTGCTGCTCAGTGATTGCAGTATTCTAGTCTGCATTCCCCAAGGTAATACTTAAAATCTGGCCTGTTAGTGGGTCCTGAGGACAGGAGTTGAGCTCCACTGCAATAGAGGGAGGGCTTATATGTTCTTGTCAAAGGGGTACCCCTGGAGGTGACTGCAAAGTACCTGGTGGCTAATTGTCAGGGTTGGCTGGATTTTTTTGGGGCCCTTCTGTAAAGTGGTGCACATGTAGCTGTCCCTTTAAGAGTGTACAACTGACCTCTATTGGGCTGCTAAACAAGGAACACTCTCTAATGTATAAACTATGTCAGTGTTAAGATAAGTACAGATGGTTCAGCTCACTGCTCCTGGAACACAGGACTCTGGCCCAGATCAATTTGCAGCCTGCTGTCTTCATGTACCCGGGACCTGGTGACTCAGTCTCTTAGCTCTGGTACTCACAAGGCTCAATCTCTTAGCTCTGGTATTTTGAACGTGCAGTCTCCCAGCTCTGGTCGTCACAAGATGCAGTCTTTCAGCTATGGTCATGTCATGAGGCACACAGGTCCTAGTCCTCTGATCCTTGTGTGGGCTAGGACCCAGTTGCTCAGCCCTCAGGCTCTGCCCCTCTCTCTCTAAAGTGGGCAGACAGGAGCCAGCAGCAGATCCGCTCTCTCTCGCTTCCCGTACAATTTGCCTAGAAATGCTATCCTCTCCTCCTTCTCTGGGTATTAAAGTCTGCAGCTCCTTTTGCCTCCATTGACAAGTATTAAACGATGCTCCTTTAAGGACTACAGATCCCAGCATCCATTGCACTGCATAGCAAGTTATATTCCTGCCTGATTGGGTCAAACACTGCTGTTGCTAGTTGGGAGGAGGTGAGCAGGAGTGAGGGTGATAAAGTGGGCAGACACACACAGCCCAGGGCTGCAGCTGACGTGGCTGCTTTGTTTATACTCTGCACCGTTGCAGACAGTAGCCCGGTGAGGGGGGAGAGGACAGGGTGGAGCACAGCCACAACCTCGCTACACATTCCCCCACCAAATAGTCTTTGGTCCCCCAAAGGAGGAACTGAGTCCAATAACATGAAAATGTCTATAACCTGGTGCAGGCTTTTAAAGTACAATGGGAGGCAAAGTTAGGTTAGTACACATATGAAAGCGAACAATTGCCATTTAAATAGGAACCTGGCAAGGGATTCTCCCACCATATGTCAGAGGGAGAGTGGTTGCCTTGATCATATACAATTGATACTGGTAAGGTCCACTGAGGTGTGTCAGGGGGTGTGCCAAAGTCGCCCTCAACAGAAACTGGAGTAGGGAGGGTTGGCATTTGGTGAGATCTTTGGGTGGTAGGTGGGGGGTGAGCAGTGCAGAGGATCACACAGCTGGCAGGCACCCAGATATGCTTGCTCATTGACTGTCAAGTTGATTCTTCTGGTTATATTCATTTCTGAGTGACTGACCTGGAACAAGCATTCATATTAGGAGTTCATACTTCAATATTGCCCTGCTCATTCCAAGCTTGGAACTGAGACAAAGCCAGGTATAGAGCATTTTCAGAGGCCAACAATGGCAGTTTTCTTTGAACTGCATCCAAAACCAAAACTTTAATTTTATCTTTTTGGATGCAGAGATTCACCCTCTTTTATTGTCCTGGTTTCTGGTGATGAGAAATCCAAAAATGTACAAATTTTACAAATCTTCAAATGGGGTCCACTGTTCTGGTGACAACTGTATAAAAGGAGATTTTCCCACACTTTGGGAGATATCTCTTTACATCCTGTTGTTTTCTGAGAAAGGAAGTGGAGTAACATCTGCCCAGTGGGAGAACAAAAAAAAATGATTGCACACCAGTCCTACACACATAGAATGTATTTTTCATGAGGTCTTTGCCCATCCTACAGGCACCAAAATGGCTCTGAAATTCTTGCGGAAGAAGACGACAAAGCAGAAGAGTTTCCTGCAGGAATATTGCATCTCCCGCTACCTCTCTACCTGCCCTTACATCATCGGCATGTATGATATCGCCTTCGAGACCGAAGAGTACTACGCCTTTGCCCAGGAGTACGCTGTAGCCGGGGATCTTTTCGATATTATTCCACCACAGGTTGGTGCCAAGAGACAATAGACCTCAAATGCTGTATGTGTGGTTTGATTTCTATCTCATATTGCTCTGGGAACATGAAGGGGGTGCTGTGTAGTCACATGACCGTCATACAGTCATTTAAAACTGGCGAATCATCACGGCCACCCGCAGTACTTTATTTTTCATAAGCCCTTGTTATTAGAACATGGAGATGGACTGCTCTGCATGAGGTCAGTCAGTGAAAACTGTCCTCCAGGACACCACCGCTGATGCTTTATAGACATAAATTTGGGTATATGGCCTTGTTGGACATCTGATTCCAAAATTATATAGAGCTGCTCCCCCCACAGCCCCGTACAGCCTAGCTAAAAGCGAACCAAACCAGAATATTTGGGAGAATGAGCCCTTCATTATGTTTTTTTAATTATTTTTTATAACTTTATTTTTTACATTTTTTGTAACAGCCCTGTGAGGGTTGGTGAAATATCAGGGGTCTAAACAGACATCCAAAGTCCCACTTTTGAGAAAGAGATTGAGGACAAAGATTTCTCAATCCTTTCTCTGAAGCCTCAGCTGCAAAGTGAATGAACAGGAAGCAGTCTGTACAGAGGTCCCCTGTTCATTCACAAACTGAAGCACTGTAAACACAGGGAGGGCCACAGGGATTGGTTCCAGTAATTGCGCCCGCTCCTGCTGCTCTGGGACCCCCTGTTGATCTTATGGGGCCTGGCCCCGAACAAGAGGGCAACTGCTACCCCCTTTATCGGTGGCCCTGCTGCCCCCCCACCCCTCTTCACCCTCCTGGAAAGGCTTTTACAAGATTTTGGAGTGAGAATTTGTGCCCATTTAGGAGGTCAGGATGTTGAATGAGAAGACCTGGACCACAATCAGTGTTCCAATTCTTTCTAAAGCTGTTCAATACGGCTAAAGTAGTCGAACCATAACTTTATGGAGCTGGTGTTCTGCAAAGTCATGCTAAAACTGAAAAGGGCCTTCTCCAAACTGTTACCTTAATTATCTTAAATGTCTTTCTATGGTGTAGTATTACTAGGATCCTTCACTGGAACCACCTAAACCCATTTGGATCCACATACTTCTAGCCATATATTTGATGTGATGGTAAGGTAAACATCACATCTCATTTTGGCAATATAGTGTAGTTAAACCATTAAAATGGGATTGTAATACTCCCTTTTGCCATAGACTGTAGACCTTGCTGAAGATTTTCATCCATTTCCAATAAAGCCACTTTTAACCAGAGCAAAGATGACATTTCCCTTGGCACATCAGGATCACCAGGACCCTGTGGACCATATGACTTGGGATGTAAAAGGCTTGTATCATGGACTGTTGGTGCTCCATTAGGCTTGAAGATCAGGAATGGATATACCGTTTGTGCAGATAGATCAGGTTCTCAATGGCCCTCTCGGATTTAGTGGGCCATTTATGGTGGGTGTGGGTGGGACTGAGGCTGAGGCCCCTCCTACTGGCATTTAAACCCTGAGAAATGCCAATTTCTACAGAAGGTAAAGGTTCATGATGTCCAAACTGTTCTCCTGCTCTGTATTATTCAATTAACGATGGGCAGTGGTGCTTCCTTCACCCCTAGCCAAACTAGCAGTGAAGTCTACTGCAAAATTTTCTACCATTGGTGCTATTTAGCCTGGAAGTGGGGGGGTTGAATTGCAGTTTGACTCCATTTGCATCTTATGAACCATGATAGAACTTAGAGCATGAGAAAGGATATGTCTAACCTTTGTACTTGGGTAGAATGCAAATGGGTGGCCAAAAACTGTTCTCATATAGGGACCCTTTGGTGAATATGTCTGCCAGTGCAGAAGACCTTTCCACGTCATTAAGTGATCTCTAACCTAGGCACTTCATAAAGGGAATATATCATTTCACTAAACTAGCAGGTGCACCAACCATCCTAATGTAAATCATGACTTGCTTCATGAGCTGGCCCACAGCCCCCACCCCCTGCACATCACGATTGGTCCGCAAGGCCGCTCTTCATGGTTATGGGCCAAAAGTAAGGTGAAGGAGGACAGAGGTGATCTCTTTATGTTAGCAGAAAGTGCAGAAGGCCACCGGGTTTAGCTGATGAAAATGGGATGCTGGCAGCCCCAAGCCTTCCACCTATTTAATTTTTTATTACATTTATCAAGAGAGCAAGTGCATCAAAGCAGTTCTGGTTCCCCACCCAGCTGGGAGTTGTAATCCCCCCAATGTGTCTGTTTCTGGATGGGCACGTCAGGTAAAACTCCTGGTGGAGACTTTCACCCATGTGAGGTGCCCCCAGTGCTTCATCTGTTGGTGTCACTTTTTTAGACAGAAATCTTCAAACCGTGTCACAATGAAGCCTATGTTAATTCTTCCTTGTGGATACTTTGCTTTGTCTTTTCAGGTTGGACTTTCCGAACATACCACAAAACGTTGTATCTACCAAGTTGCGTTGGCCTTGGATTACCTACACAACCGCAAGCTTGTCCACCGAGACATCAAACCCGAAAACATCCTCATCTTCGACAAAGAGTGTCGAAAGGTGAAACTCTCTGATTTTGGCATGACCAGGATCGCAGGGACGACTGAGAAGCGGGTGAGCGGCACCATCCCGTACACGGCACCAGAACTTTGTGAGACTTCCAAGCACAGCGGGTTTGTGGTGGAGTACAGCATCGATGTCTGGGCCTTCGGGGTCCTGCTCTTCTGTATGATGACCGGGAACTTCCCCTGGGAAAAAGCTTTGCATTTAGACACTTTCTATTATGAATTCCTACAGTGGCAAAAGTACAAAAACGCCAACGTGCCGTCTCAGTGGCGCCGATTCACGCCCCACGCCCTGAAAATGTTCAGTAAGCTGCTCTCCATCGAACCTGAGAAGAGGTGCGCCATTAAGGATATTCTCTGGTACTTCGGCAAGAATTGGCTGATCAGCAAGGAGGAGCCTCCGACGGCCGACGCTAAAACCAACAACGACGTCTACGTCCACGTCAAACCGCAAGTCCTTCCGTTCCTCAACGGCAACGCTCTTGACAGCAATAAATCTGACACCAGCCCCAGTTTATCTTTCTCTTCATGCAGCAGCTATGAGGACGTTCCAAAAGACAGCAATTCAAACATGTTAGTGTCAACACCCATTGAGATTTGTGTCTGAAAAACCTCCACCCAAAATAATATTTCAGTCATGGGTGGATGATGTCAGGCCGAATGACCCACTGAACCCAATGTGAGATCTTCGGACCTTCCCAACTCCATCCATTATAAGGCATCTCATTGGCTCTGCTAGGTTTAAGTTGCTAAAAGGCCATCTGGATAGTGAGACCCATAGTGGATTCGGGAAAGGGGGGGAGGAGGGGTTCAAGCAGAAG
Organism: Aquarana catesbeiana; assembly: GCF_042186555.1. Classification (NCBI taxonomy): domain Eukaryota; kingdom Metazoa; phylum Chordata; class Amphibia; order Anura; family Ranidae; genus Aquarana; species Aquarana catesbeiana. Next base: position 225,621,668 of record NC_133335.1, read on the forward strand.
ATACCCAAGAGATATAAAAAAACTGCGGGTGACTCTGACCCACCTCCATCTGACCATATCTGTTCTCGGTGGGGGGATCCTTAACTGTGGAAGTTTTTGCACCTCCCAGCAAATTGATCTGCTTGTGTGAGCGCACCATGCAAATCTCCACCATTACAGTCGTTGCAGCCTTGAGCCAAGAAAGCAAAAATATTTATTAGTGTTAAGATGAAGTGTATTGTTTGTGTGTTAAGTCTTATTTATTTCCTGTGCTGTCTGTCCATTTGCGTGTCCCTGTAAGACATATCATTCGTTTTCACAAATATAATTATTTATTTAAGTAGAGCTGGCAGCTGGTTCCTTTGTATCTGGTCCTGAATGCGATAAAATGTACGCTATTTTTTTTTTTTAACTACAATAATAATAACAACAATAATATTATAATGAATAAATAATAATATTAGCAATAATGATGGTGATGATGATGATAATATTTATTAAAAACAATAAGAATAACATTAATAGTAATGTGTGGTCAAGAAAAAGGTGTGCACCTACTGTGGGCAAAGAAGGACTCTGCATGTGAGGGGGAAGAACCCCCTGTAGGGCTTTAGTGAGCCACCAACCTGGAATATCGATTCTGTGAGAGAAATTTTCACAAAAATATTTTTTTTTGTTAAGTAGAGCCAGTGGGTGGTTTGTCCTTATCTGGTTCCAAATGTAATAAAATGTAAACTATTTTGTTAACATAGAGACATAGAAAAGTGACAGCAGAAAAAAGAAAATATGGTCCATCGAGTCTACCCATTTTTTCTTTCATTATACATGTTTTGTATTTTTTTGTTTTTAGTTTTTTTTTATCAGGTCAACAAACAAAAAAAATTAGATTTATAACAACAATAAAAATAGATAAAAATAGAAATGATAATGGTATTATTATTAGTATTACAATAATAACATTAACATTTATAATAATGTGTCCTCAAGAAAGAGGTGTGCACCTACGGGACAAAGATGGTAGGCAGAACCCCTATGAGCCACCTACCTGGAAGAAGGATTCACAAACATAATTATTTATTTAAGTAGAGCCGGCGGATATTTTTATCAAGTCCTGAATGCAATCAAATGTAGACTAATTTTTTACACTTGGTCAAGTATTAAAAACAATGAGCATAACAATAACAATTATAATATAATGGCAATAACAATAATATTTATTATTATTATTATTATTACCACTGTTATTATTTTTATTATAACAGCGACAATAGTAATACTACTACTGCTAATAATAGAATTACTATTATTATTATTATTATTAATAATAACAATAATAATATATTTTTTGTTGGTATTATTATTGCCTTTGTTATTGTTTTTATTATAACAACAACAATAATAACAATATTAATAGGAATTATTATTATTTATTAGTATTAGTATTACTGTTATTATTTTTATTACAAAAACAACAACAATAGTTTATTATAAGAACAACAATAATACCAATAATATAATTATGAATATTATTATTACTGTTATTATTTTTATTATAACAACAGCAATAATAATAATAGCATTATGATTATTGTTATTATTATTACTACTGATTTGTTTATTATTATTATTATCACTGTTATGATTTTTATTATACCAACAACAACAATAATAATGCTATTATAGTTTTGTTGTTATTATTATTATTTTTATTATTGCCATTGTTATTGTTTTTATTATAACAACAACAGCAACAATAAAACAATATTAATTAGAATTATTATTATTATTATCACTGTTATGATTTTTATTATACCAACAACAACAATAATAATGCTATTATAGTTTTGTTGTTATTATTATTATTTTTATTATTGCCATTGTTATTGTTTTTATTATAACAACAACAGCAACAATAAAACAATATTAATTAGAATTATTATTATTATTACAGTATTTTTATTATAAAAAAACAATTACAATAATAATAATTAGGCCTCATGCACACTGGACGTTGTAATAACGTTATAAAAACACCAGTAGCTTTGCAGTGAGTTTTTCAAAGTTTTTCACCGTTTTTGCAATAGCTTTTTTTTTTTTTTTTTTTTTTTTTTTTAGCGTTAGTGTTTTTAAGCTTTTTTTTTTTTTTTTTTTAATGGTTTCAAAAAAGTAAAAAAAAAACGCTGGTGAGCCAAGTTTTTGAGCATTTTTTTGGTGTTTTTTGACGTTAGAGCATTTTTACAGCTGAAAAATCCTCTCAGAACCCACTACTTTTGGGGGTTTTTTTACCGCCAAAAAACGCCCCAGCCAAAAACAATTGATAACAGCCAATGTGTTGCATGGACACCTAGGATTACATGCTGGAGAGTTCATTGACTGTAGAAAAAAAAACATCTGAAGTTAAAAACAGCAGCTGTAAAAACATCCGAAAAGGTTCAGTGTGCATGAGGTCTTATACTAGAATTATTATTTGTTATTATTTTTATAATACCAACAATAATAATAATAATAATAATGATAATAATAGTGATGTGTCTTCAAAGTTAGAGCTGTGCTCCTACAGTGGGCAAAGAACTCTGCCCGTGAGTTGTAGAATCCCTTTGCTGGACCATACTGAGCCACAGACCTGGAACAGGGATTGTGCCAGAGAAGTGGGAACACCTGTCCTGTGTACCTGTGCAGGTAAAACTCCAGAGGAGAAGTGAGCTGGGTCAGTATGAAGAGGATACACAGGTAACCAGAACTTCCTGGCACATGCCATCCCAGCTTTTGGACTTGGTGCCCCTCTCAGTAATGGAGATATTCATGTCGGCAAAGCATGACTACCTGCTAAAGGTGGGCTGTGACCACCAGGATACCTGGCTGTATCACGGTTGTTGTTGACCGCCAACTTTGTGCCCCTCACCCCCCAGCCCCCCATACCCCCTTCCCCAAGGATTGATTAATATTTACGGCAACTTTATAATGCAACACTGGAATAAAAAGTTGATTGTTTCAAGGCCATTCGAATTAGGAAATGAAGCAGCTCAGTAATACTATGGAACTGTAACCATTGTTTTACCCCATTGTCCGAAAGGTTGCTTTGGGGTTTTATGTCACTTTAATATCCTATATTTAAAATAAAATGTCACAGTGACCCCCAACCTGGACTAAGACCCCCCAACCGGGACTGTGACCCCCAACCTGGACTGTGACCCCCAACCTGGACTGTGACCCACCAACCAGGACTGTGACCCCCAACCTGGACTGTCACCCCCCCAACTTGAACTGTGACCCCCAACCTGAACTGTGACCCCCCAACCTGGACTGTGACCCTCAACCTGAACTGTGACCCCCCAACCTGGACTGTGACCCCCCAACCTGAACTGTGACCCCCAACCTGAACTGTGACCCCCAACCTGGACCGTGACCCCCAACCTGAACTGTGACCCCCAACCTGGACCGTGACCCCCCAACCTGGACTGTGACCCCCCACCTGAACTGTGACCCCCCAACCTGGACTGTGACCCCCAACCTGAACTGTGACCCCCAACCTGGACCGTGACCCCCCAACCTGGACCGTGACCCCCAACCTAAACTGTGACCCCCAACCTGGACCATGACCCCCCAACCTGGACCGTGACCCCCCAATATGGACTGTGACCATCCAACCTGGACTGTGACCCCCCCAACCTGGACTGTGATCCCCAACCTGAACTGTGACCCCCAACCTGGACTGTGACCCCCAACCTGAACTGTGACCCCCAACCTGGACCGTGACCCCCCAACCTGGACTGTGACCCCCCACCTGAACTGTGACCCCCCAACCTGGACTGTGACCCCCAACCTGAACTGTGACCCCCAACCTGGACCGTGACCCCCCAACCTGGACCGTGACCCCCAACCTAAACTGTGACCCCCAACCTGGACCGTGACCCCCCAATCTGGACTGTGACCATCCAACCTGGACTGTGACCCCCCCAACCTGGACTGTGACACCCAACCTGAACTGTGACCCCCAACCTGGACCATGACCCCCCAACCTGAACTGTGACCCCCCAACCTAAACTGTGACCCCCCCAACCTGGACTGTGACCCCCCCAACCTGGACTGTGACCCCCCAACCTGGACTGTGACCCCCCCCAACCTGGACTGTGACCCCCCAACCTGAACTCTGACCCCTCAAGCTGGACTGTGACCTATCACAATCCCCACAGGGGTCAGAATGTGTACAGACTGACAGGTGGGGCAGTCTCTGCATTCTGCATTTTGGACACTAGGTGTCACTGCAGCACAGAGCAGGACTTCAGCAGCTCCAGCAGCTGATGGCACTGACAGCAGATTATTGGAAGCAGTGCAGATTGGGGGGGAACTTGGAGATTTCAGTGCTGTGCAAAGACATCAGGAGAGCTCTGTGAGAGGAGTGAGGGGATCCCCAGCCTGACCCTCAGTAATGGTATGGAGAGGTGCAAGCGGAGCAGTGTTTGCTGGATGCACAGTACTCATTTTACAGGTAAACTGTTTGCAGTGTTATATTTATTTGATCAGAGTTTAGTTCTGCCTTGTGGATTGGGGGCTCCACTATTATCAAGTATTGCAGCTCCTGTGCAGACGACATGTCATTGCACCCTAAAGAACTCAATAATACAATATAAGGGGGCATATTCAGGGCCATATGCCAAGGGGAGGGTGCAAGACTGGGCCCCTCAATGACAGCAGTTTAGGGCCACATGATCTTTTCAATGCCTATACTACATATTTCCAGTCCCGTGATAACAACTGAAATAATACAATTCCTTTTACAGGAGTCCGAATTCTGAGCTACATACATTCATGTACCCCAATTCCCAGCTATCGTCTGTCTGTTACAGATCGAGGGTCACAAATCAGTTTATTTTACCATAATCACCCCAAATTCTGAATCGGGCTAAGTGGGTCCATCATTAGAGATATTGAGGCCATATACTGCCTACCTGACCCCCCTCCCTCCTCTAATCTCCCCATGCTCGGACCTACCCCCCTCTTTCCACCTTCCTGCCTCCATTAGTGCCCACCTAGCGCTCTGTTGGAGGGTCTCTCCTAGGCTCTGTCCTGCCCAATCATCATGGAAAGAATTGCTCTACAAGCTCTCACCCCTGGCACTGCGGGGGGGGCTGTTTCATACCCTCACCCAAGGGCCACCACATGGGGCCCTGCGCAGCCTCCTGACTGACTCCTTTGGGCCCCCTTTCGGGAGGCCTGTCTGTACCTCCTTATTGGCGGCCCTGGTGCTGAGCTATATACAAGTCTTTTTATCTAGATCACATGTCAAACACAATGCCTGCAATTTCTGCCTCTCCGGCCATTTCGTGTGGCCCTCGCAGCTCTCTTGCAGCTGCGGTACCCCCCTCGTCTTCGCCCCCACCTTGTGTCAGCAGTTGGCAGCAGAGAGGAGGACAGAACTTCTCCTACAGATCCTGCATCTCTCTGTGCAGCCGCAGCACCTCCTGGTCTCAGCATTCAACAGATTCTGGCAGCTAACTCCAGCCCTCCTCCAGACCCTGGCACTCTCTGCTTCCCAGCTGCGGAGAGGCTCGCCTCAGCAGTTGACAGCAGAGAGGACGACAGAACTCCTCCTACAGATCCTGCTCCTCTCTGTGCAGCCGATGCACCTCCTCGTCTCCGCCTCCCCCTGATCTCACCATTCAACAGACTTCGGCAGCTGACTCGAGTCCTCCTCCAGACCTTGCACTGTCTGCTTCCCAGCTGCAGAGAGGCTCGTCTCAGCAGAGAGGCTGGACAGAACTCCTCCTACAGATCCTGCGCCTCTCTGTGCAGCCGCAGCACTCCCCCCTTGTCTCAGCATTCAGCTGGCTCCAGCCCTCCTCTGGTCCTGCTCCAGACTCTGTACTTTCTGCTTCCCCAGGTCTCCCCCCAGCTTCTTCCCTGCAGCAGCACAAGGTAACAGGGGGTGGGCTGTGATGATGTGGAGGACGGGGGACTCTTGACATCTGATGTAAGGGGGGTGGGGTGCTCTGGACATTTTGTCCTACAGATGCAACCAGCCTATAGAGGGCTGATGTGGCCCCCAATAAAATTGAGTCTGACACCCCAAATCCCACCAATAGAAAAATGACAGGGCTCTGCCCCTGTCTCTGTATCGTTACCCAGCGCTGTCTGACCGCCTCACAACTCCAAACATAACATTGCTCAGTTCTGGATGAGCGAGGAAGGGTTGGAGCCTCTGCCAGGTTTTTTTTTTACACCCACTAGTGTTCCCGCTGGGGAGATTCCTCCCACTTCCTGTTCCGGGGGACACCTACCATTTAGGGGCATCTTCCTAACTTTTCCAACACTCCATATAAACAAAGAAAAACATTTTGGCTGGAGTTGTTTTTTTAAATGATTGTAAACGATCACCTTGTAAAACAACCCATTCGGTTTAATATAGAAATAAAATGCAAGACATTTTTGTATAGATATAAAAATATATATATATATATATATATATATATATATATATATATATATATATATATAAATACCTTCTTATCCTTATTTATTTATTTATTTATTTTTATATAAGTAATCACATTCCCTCTGTTCTCAGCTGCATGAGAGCTGGGGAGGCAAAACAGCAGTACACTGGTCTTCCCAGTGAATGGCTATCCAGAGGGGGGGGGGGGGGGGGACGTGTCAGGACAAGTCTGATAATTGGAGGAGAGGAGGCTGAGTTCCCAACACAGCTAGAGAACTGGCCACGCTGTGCTCTCATGCCTAGTGTGGTCCGTTTTTAATAGGGAAGCAGAGGGACTGGCAGGAACACCACCAGGGATTTCACATAAAGGAAGCAATACAAAGAGAACAGGAGACTAGTACATGGCACAGCAGGCTCATATCAGGAATATGAAATGTTGGGGTAATAAACACTTTTATGTCTTCTGCAATTTAAATTGTTGTGTCTAAAAATAGCGGCGTTCCCGCAGCTACCCGCGTCACATGCAGCCTCCCATATCGCATACTGCCAGCTGAGCGCAGACGGGGATCCATACCATAAAACGCATCAATGCTTTGAACTTCACCACCTGAAATAGTTCACATAACTGACATATTTCTAACCAGGCAGGGAGGATGGTTACATATCTCTATGTTCAAGCTTTTATTACGTAATACCACCTTAAATGAGAGCTCCGCCTTAACGTGAACTGGTCACCATTGGACTTATCCAAGGATCGGAATATTCCACCTTAAAGGAAGTCAATAGCTGCCATTGCCCCCGAAAACCCCAGGATACGGAGAGAGCTGGCCCCTCCCACCATACAGCGGTCCATGTTCAGGTAGACTAAGGCGGGTCTGACATGTTGCGGGGGGTGGGGCAATCCTTAGACTTTTAGAAAGTCATCATTTGCATAAAAAATTCAACTCTTAATGGAGCTTCAACTTTGCTTGTATTATACTTATGGGTGTGTGTGTGTATGTATATGTGTGTGTGTGTGTGTATATATATATATATATATATATATATATATATATATATATATATATATATATATATATATATATATATATATATATATATGTAATGTGTGTGTATATGTGTGTGTGTATATATATATAATATTATTATACAGGATTTATATGGCGCCAACAGTTTGCGCAGAGCTTTACAACATGAGGGCAGACAGTACACTTACTGTACAAATCCATACAGGAGGGATCAGAGGGCCCTGCTCGTTAGAGCTTACAATCTAGAAATATATAGATAGATAGATTTTGCAGAGCTATTCATACTATAATACTGCGTGAATGGGGGTAAAATCGAATGTTAGGCTAGTTTCTCTCCAGCTCAAATATTTTTCATTCATAAAGAGTAAATCAGGAAAATGCCACATTATGGCTGCTAGATGGAGCTAGCAGTCATAGGAAAAACGTATTTACTAAGCTCATCAGCTCCGTCTAGTGGCCGTAATTTTGGTATTTTCCTGATTCACTCTTCTGTGTGGATGGATACCATTTAACTCGGGAAGGAAATACAAAAAAATAAATAAAATACACTAAGGGGTCTATTTATACATTTAAAGAAAAATTGCTGGATAAATATCACAAGCATTTCCCCTTATTTTGTCTAATATGCCTATTTTTCCTATCATTGTAAGCGCCATCTAGTGGCCGCAATGCACTGCTTCCCTGGAAAAACCTCAATCAAGAAAATAGCAAATTATAGCCACTAGATGGAGCTAACCATCATAGGAAATAAATACTTATCAGCTCCGTCTAGTGCCTATAATTTGGTAATTTCCTGGTTTACTCATCTGGAAATAGCCTAAAAACGCACACTAAGTGGTCTATTTTATAAAATAATTTGTTGGATGAATATCACAATCATTTTGCTTAGCCTCAACAATTTTCCCGGGATTTTGTCTAGCGTGCTTTATTTCTATTTTATTTTATGAATGTCAGATGTTTGCGTCTCAAAGCGGTACAATTATTTTGCATAGAAATTTTGGCGTTTTATATTGTAGGCCTGTAATTCTTAGCAATAACACACTTATCTGTCCAAACAAGAGTCTAGTAGACATCCCGGGTATGATAAAGTTTGAAACACAAAATCATAAATTATAATAAATTAACTTTAAATAATTATAAAAAAATAATAATATAATAATAATAAAATGAATTTCCCCAAGATTCACTATCGCTCAATTCTGTAAGTGTTCTAATTTATTATCGCTGTTTTCCTGGTGCATCATGGCAGCATACATATGGGGTTGTGACTCCGCCCCCCCACAACCTGATAGGCCTGGTTAACTATAAATCAAAGACAGACCCCGGCTCACAGCATTCTCCTTTTTTCCGTCACCTGATCAGGACTGAAATCGCGAGGTATCCCTTTACCGTTTGTCGCCCCCAGCCAGGTTCAGCCTCTCCTGGACGGAAGTCCTTCCTGTACAGTCTCTAAATGAGCCTATATGGTTGGAGCCCCATTCTGGTGGTGCAGGCTTCTCAAAGAAAGCTTTAAACAAGCTTTGACGTGAGTGACGGCGTTTCCTTTTGCTTTCCATAGGCTTTTTACTTCTTTTCTCTGTGTTGTGGGCGGTTGCCACTCCCAAGATGGCTGCAGCAGTGCAAGTTCACTCTGAGCACGAGCGGCAGGAAGTGATGCGGCCTCTGTGTTTCCTGGCTAGAGCTTTTCCAGGATGGCGATCTGAGCATGCTCAGGCACTGATATCATCACTAATGGCAAATGTGAGTTCTAAATGGTTTAATGGCATTTTTGGGCAACAAATGGTGGAGCTCTCTGCTCAGGCATGCTGGATGTTTATGTGGTCGTTATTTGCAGGTATGTTTTCCCTTTTTTATGGCATTCACATGTGTTTTCTCCTATCTCCTTCTCAGTGTTCCTCTAGGATCATTGTGCTCTTCATGGCCTTCACCTGGACTCTTCCTATCCCCTTCTCAATGCTTGCTCTGGGATCACTGTGTTGGGCTCAGTTTCCACGAGTGCGACTTGTCGCTGCAAAGTCGCATGACAAGCCACACCCCATGATTTCCAATGAGTACCGTTCATATCTGTGTTCATAGACCTTAACTACTTCCCGCCCGGCCTATAGCAGAATGACGGCCGGGCAGTGGTTCAGTTATCCTGACTGGGCGTCAAATGACGTTCAGCAGGATAACAGCTGCCGCGCGCCCGTGGGGGGCAAGCATCGCGGCGATCGGTGGGTCAGTCTGACACACCGCTCCACCGATCTCGGTAAAGAGCCTCCGGCAGAGGCTCTTTACCAAGTGATCAGCCGTGTCCAATCACAGCTGATCACGATGTAAACAGGAAGAGCCATTGATCGGCTTTTCCTCACTCGCGTCTGTCAGACGCGAGTAGAGGAGAGGCGATCGGCGGCTCTCCTGACGGAGGGGGGTCTGCGCTGATTGTTTATCAGTGCAGCCCCCCCTCAGATGACCACACTGGACCACCAGGGACGCAACTAGGACCACCAGGGAAGGGGGCAACATGTGGATAGCCAGGTATGTATCCCATGGCCATTCACATGTTCAAATTAATGCCCAATCTGTGCCAATCAGTGCCCACATATGGGCACTGATTGGCACCAGTATGTAGTAACAGACATCAGTGATGCCCAGCAGTGCCACCTGTCAGTGCCCATCCATGCCTATCAGTGCCGCCTATGAGTGCCCATCAGTGCCGCATACCAGTGCCACCTCATCGGTGCCCATCAGTGCCGCCTTAATAGTGCTCATCATTGTAGGAGAAAAGTACTTATTTACAAAAAATTTTAACAGAAACAAAGAAAAAATTTTCGGTCTTTTTTTTATTTGTTGCACAAAAAATAAAAACCGCAGAGGTGATCAAATACCACCAAAAGAAATCTCTATTTGTGGGAACAAAATGATAAACAATGTAGTTTGGGTACAGCATTGTATGACCGCGCAATTGTCATTCAAATTGCGACAGCGCTGAAAGCTGAAAATTGGTCTGGGCAGGAAGGTGTCCAAGTGCCTGGTATTGAAGTGGTTAAAGTGGAGTTCCACCCTAAAGTGGAACTTCTGCTCATCGGATTACCCCCCCCCCCCCCTCCGATGCCACAATTGGCACCTTTCAGGGGGGTGCAGATACCTGTCTAATTCAGGTATCTCCACCCACTTCCGGGCTTAGATAGCCACAGATACCCGCCCCCCCATTGTGTTCTGGGAAACGCACAGTTCCCAGAACACACCGGGGACCAGTAAAGACGCGCAGTGCAACTCGCGCATGCGCAGTAGGGAACCGGGTAGTGAAGCCGCAACGCTTCACTTCCCGATTCCCTGACCGAGGATGGCGGCGGGGGGGGGGGGGCAGCCGAGAGACGAGCGATCGCTCGGCTTCGGCTGCCGACATCGCTGGACCCTGGGACAGATAAGTGTCCATTTATTAAAAGTCAGCAGCTGCAGTATTTGTAGCTGCTGGCTTTTAATATATTTTTTTTTTTTTTTTTTAAGGTGGAGCTCCTCTTTAAGAATACACAGGCATTGCTTCAAGCCGCATCAAATTTGCGGCAAAATCATGCGACTTTCAGGTCGCAATAGTAGAGACTTAGCATTATGCTGTGTTTTTTTTTTTTTTTTCATTTCAGTCTGCTGCTTTGCTCTGTTTCTATGGGAAACGCTGTCCAGTGAGACCACCCATTGCCTTTAGACCCCTTTCACACTGGAGGCGGTTTTCGGGCGCTGGCAGTGTGAAAGGGCGCGGGCCATCGGCGCACCCAGCCCGGTGGCAAAAAACACAGAAGTGCTGCAAAGAAGCTGCTTGCAGGATTTTTTTTAGACGCCCTGCCAGCGCAGCGCCCCAGTGTGAAAGCACTCGGGCTTTCACATTTTGATTGCAGATGAGGCTTCTTTCAGGCGCTTTACAGGCGATTTTTATTTTTTTATTTTTTTTTAACGCTAAAGCGCCTGAAAAACACACCAGTGTGAAAGGGGTCTTAAGGTATAGGGATTAGGTAAGTAGTGAAGATTGAGAAAAAAGAGAGCCAATATCCTCTAAGGAATACAAGATGGAGGGAGCCTTCTGACGGTCAAGACAAAGTCACCATCTAAGAACAGACATCCAGGCGATGTTGATTAAAGTGGTGTATACTTTTTAAATATACCCCTATAATAAGTAGTTTGTTATTTTATAAACTTACAGCAGGCCGTGGCCATCTTAAGTCTGGGCATCTGAAGCCAGACTGTATTTCTTCCTGGATCTCATCCTTGCAGATCTCGCACATGCTCAGTGCAGCACAAGCAGTGTAATAGGTTTCAGGTCAGATTTCCATAGCAACGGCAGTTTCAGAGGAAGTTGCCGCCCCTTCCCAGAAGGCATTGCAAACAGGAAATGATGCGATGGGCCGCGGCCAGGGAGGAGGAAGTGAAAAATGAATACAGCAGATATACAGTAGGTGCTGAGAAAAAAAATAAAAAAATATCCAATTTGTTTACAGTGCACAGTTTAGTGAGGGATGCTGAAGAGTTGTAAAAGTGGGTGGAACTCCACTTTAAGCTCATCATCTCACCCCCTCATCAGTGGCATCGCTAGGGGGTGGCTTCTGGGGCTGTAGCCCCGAATCTGGGGCCCATAGCCCGAGTCTCTGCAGGGGTCCCCAAGGGGAGGGGAGGCTCTCTGGGGACCCTAATGCAAGGGGGAGGCTCTCTGGGGACCCTCATTTTAAGGGGGAGGCTCTCTGGGGACCCTAATTTTAAGGGGGGGCTCTCTGGGAACCCTGATGTAAGTGGGGGGCTCTCTGGGGACTCTGATGTAAGTGGGGGGGTCTCTGGGGACTCTGATGTAAGTGGGGGGGTCTCTGGGGACTCTGATGTAAGTGGGGGGCTCTCTGGGGACCCTGATGTAAGTGGGGGGCTCTCTGGGGACCCTGATGTAAGTGGGGGGCTCTCTGGGGACCCTGATGTAAGTGGGGGGCTCTCTGGGGACCCTGATGTAAGGAGGAGGCTCTCTGGGGACCCTGATGTAAGTGGGGGGCTCTCTGGGGATATATACACACACGTGTATATTACTGTATATACATGTGTATGGCCACCCAAGCGTATGACTTTCTTTACTATGCTGCTATGGGCTCTAGCCCCAGATCTTTTGTAGACCTAGCAACGCCCCTGGCCCCTCATCATTGCTCCCCGTTTACAAACGTCACAAGTTACCAGCTCTAATATTAGCTGCATTTGTTGTGGAAGGTCATTGCCTGCCAAGCTAGCATGTCAAATCTGCCTGGAACAAGCACTATACAGCCCTGCAAGGACCTCAAGGTGAAGAGAGCCTGCTAAAAGCCAGAACAGTCACCGTTCCAGCGCAGACATACAGGCTACGTTCGATCAATGTCATCATCTCGCCTCTCATTTTTGTTTGCTCCCCATTTACAAACACCGCAGATTACAAGCCCTAAGGGTTGCTGCATTCGTGGTGGAAAGTCATTGCTTGACAAGCTACAGTGCATGAATTGCCTAGCACCAGAGCCAGTAGGTGGTGTCCAAACAGGAAAGCTTGCCATGAGAATAAAGCGTTCGGCCCCTTTCACGCGGTCGGACCGTTCAGGTCCGCCTGTCAGTTTTGATGGCGGACCTGAGGGGGCGCTCCATGCTAGTCTATGGAGCGACGGATGTCAGCGGGGACATGTCCGCTGACATCCGACCCGGTCCGATCCGCTAAAAGCAGACGGATGCGCCTACGTTCGCATCCGCCGCCATCGGATCGGGTGAGATCTGATGAAAATGGACATGCTGTCTGTTTTTGTCTGATCTCTCCATAGGCAGCAGCGGCGCTGGACAAGCCCCTCCCCGCTCAGTGAGCTTACCCTATGGTGTCTGTTTTAAAAATAAAACAAAAAAAAAAACAAAACAATTTGCTGTATGAATGTCACAAGCATTTTCCCAGACATTACAGATTTTCACTATATTTTTGTCTAATATGATTATTTCCTATGATCGTCAGCTCCATCTAGTTGCCATAATGTGGTATTTTCCTGATTGAGGTATTTCAGTGAAACACAACATTATGGCCACTAGATGGCGCTGACAATCATAAGAAATAATCATGTATTTCTTATGATGGCTCCATCTGGTGGCCATAATGCTGTATTTCAGGAGAATACACCATCGTGGCCAATAGATGGAGCTGAGGATCATAAGAAATAATCATGTTAGACAAAATGCAGGGAAAATTCATGACAGCTGGGCAAAGGCTTGTGATATATATATTTTTTTATATAAATGGACCCCATAGTGTGACTGGGGGGGGGAAATGAGCACAAACTCCATAGAGCTGATTTATAACCAGGTGAATCTCCCACAATGAACCTTCCTCTCGGGGAAGTGTTATAATCACTAATTTTGACCTTCATAAATAAGCTGTAGTACCTGCACTGCAGATCACTAATCAACATCTCAGCAGCTGAGAACATCTTCCTCCTGAGAAAGCTGGGGGCGTTCTCTATTCAGACTGCATTGTGTGTAATGACTAGTATGTTGGTCCAGGAAGCCCCCTCCCCCCTTCAGGCGTAGAACGTTGTCTGAGATTGGTTTCATTTCATACCACAAGCCCAAAATGTTCCGAAATTTTCTTCCAAAATCACAAGGCAGACAATGCTTGGCAATGTCCTCTGTCCTCTTTTCCTCTGGCACTGGGAGGAGGAGGAAAAAGTTATTTTGAAGGTTTCCTTTCTCTCAATACCACCCAGAAGTGGCACGTGGCTTCCTGGAAGTGGGGGGGTCTTGGGGCCGTCAGTAACGCTCCTGGTATGAAGTCAGCGAGGGCCGATTGCTGTATTGGGGGCTTTTCAGAGATGTGAGTTTCCTGAGAAAGTACCTTGAAGCCCCGCACTGCGTGTCGGGGGATGTGCTCATTAATCTCATCAGAACATCCCCGTCACCCGAACTGATGATTGCTGCATATCTCATTCTGTCTGCGGAAAATGCTTGTTGCCAGTTGGGATCATGTCTGCCAAAATTCATGCTGTGTATGACCATCTTAACAACTGAGTCAAGACTACTTGATTTTTTTTTTTTTCTTTTTCAAAACTTTTAGGTTACTTTTTTTTTTTGTCTGTGACCCCCTTTGGACAGATTTTCCCTCACTTCCTGCCTCTGTGACACACTTACAAGATATGGCGGTATTGGTCGTCGCCAAGAGAGGAAGGCACAGACTGCAATTAAAGCATTGTCAGAAGTTCTAACCCTTCCCCACTCTACTAAAGTAGAGTTATGTCTGTGTCCCCATTGAGGAAATTTCCTGTCCTGATGAAGTACTTATTATTATGTTACAGGAGTCCAAAGATAACAATCCAACTCGTTTCAGAGTCTCCCCTTCATCATCCTATGTTTCAGTAACTGGGTGTGGATAAAGATGATGATGAATCGTGATGGTGATGATGATTCATGGTGATGGTGATGAAGAATTATGATGAAGAATCGTGATGATAATGAAGAATCGTGACGGTGATGATGATGATGATGATGATGATGATGATGATGATGATGATGATAAAATCGTGGTGACGATGAAGAATTGTGACGGTGAAGAATCATGAAGATGATGAAGAATCGTGACGGCGATGATGATGATAAAATCATGGTGATGATCAAAAAGTGGTGACGATGAAGAATCGTGACGGTGGTGACGATGAAGAATCGTGATGAAGATGAAAAATCGTGACAGTGATGATGATAGAATCATGGCGACAATGAAGAATCGTGACGGTGGTGAGGATGAAGAATCATGACGATGATAAATCGTGACATTGAAGATGATGAAGAATCGTGATGGTGACGATGAAGAATCGTGATGATGATGAAGAATCGTGATGATAAAATCATAGTGACGATGAAGAATCGTGACGGTGGTGACGATGAAGAATCGTGACGGTGGTGACGATGAAGAATCGTGACGGTGGTGACGATGAAGAATCGTGACGGTGGTGACGATGAAGAATCGTGACGGTGGTGACGATGAAGAATCGTGACGGTGGTGACGATGAAGAATCGTGACGGTGGTGACGATGAAGAATCGTGACGTTGAAGATGATGAAGAATAGTGACGGTGGTGACGATGAAAAATCGTGATGAAGATGAAGAATTGTGACAGTGATGATGATAGAATCATGACGATGATGAATCGTGACGTTGAAGATGATGAAGAATCGCGACGATGAAGAATCGTGACGTTGAAGATGATGAAGAATCGTGATGAAGATGAAGAATCGTGATGATAAAATCATGGTGACGATGAAGAATCGTGATGAAGATGAAGAATCGTGATGATAAAATCATGGTGACGATGAAGAATCGTGACGGTGGTGACGATGAAGAATCGTGACGGTGGTGATGATGAAGAATCGTGGTGATGGTGAAAATGCAGGGGAAGAACCCCCCCTAATGTCCTGCTCCCAACAATTTAGAATGACTTAAAACAATACTTGCCCTGTGTGGATAGCTGGTCTTATCTCAGCAGTCATTTAAGGGGTTGCTAAAGCTCCCCTGCCCCCCCCCCCCCCAAAAAAAAGTTCCAAAGGAAGAAGAGGAGGGGGGGTAGGGGGACAGCATAAAGTGGAGCTTCCCTTTTTTAGAGTGAAGTTCTGCTTTACAATGGAGAAATAAAAAATCTGGCCACTAGATGGAGCTAAGATTCATCAAAATTTTTATGACACTTGGTGCCATCTAGTGGTCAAATGTGGTATTGTAAATCAATGAAAAACATTCAACCAGCACAGGAAATAGCCCAATATTTTTATTTAAAATAATAATAATTTTTTAATACATACACCCCTAAAGGAAATTAAAAAAAAAAGTTTTGTGCTTTATATTCCTCCGGGAAACTTCCACTTTAACCCCTCCGTCTCCTCTCCGCTATAATAGAAGATTTGGCCGTTCCACCTGAGAGAGGAATAAGCATCGGCTCTCAGAATCTTCGAACCCGGGCCAAGTCATTCATTAGGATTTCATTTCAGCCGTAAAAAGCTCAAAAATAAACTTTTTAGAAACTTGAGAATATTCTCCGCTCCAAATTTCCATGGCTCTTCCCGTCCGCCAGGTAGACTTGCGGGATACACGATGTTTGATTTATACAGGAGTCGGGGGAGGGGAGGTGATTCTTGGCATGTACTCACCCCAGAATTCCCCCGAGCTGCTTCCTCAATGCCCTCCGAGAAAAATCGCAATGAATGGACGGCGGGGAGAGCGATGAAAGCAACCGACGGAGCTCCACTTCAAAGGAAGAAAGCCGGGCGAGCCTCGAATTTCAGGAGGATTTCCACATTTTTCCTTGTGGGAGGAAGTTTTATGTTTTGTAAATGCACTTTACGTCACACTTTTAAGATGATCATTTTTGTAACTTTTTTTTGATCAAATCAGTTTTTTAATAAAATAAAATGTTTTAAACCCAATAATACCATCAGTGGGTCTCTGTAGATGGGCGCAGTTTACTGTATGGATGGGGGCGCCAGTGAGCTCATTTGTGGTACAAGGCATTTTGACAAGTGGGTGACTGTTGGGGGGGTAACATCACAATAAAGAAGGGAGGGGGGGGAGGGGGGCTTCTTTGGCCTGGACGCTGGGTGACTTTCTCCCAGAACTGCCCTGGATGATGCCTGAACAAAGACGGCACCATCCTTCTGGAGAGGAATGCAGATGGAGGAGGAATTGTCCGGGGGAGCACTGTGAGTGGTAATACAGTGCCTTGAAAAAGTATTCATACCCCATTGCCATTTTCCACATTTTGTCATGTTACAACCAAAAACGTAAATGTATTTTATTGGGATTTTATGTGATAGACCAACACAAAGTGACACATAATTGTGAAGTGGAAGGAAAATGATAAATGGTTTTCAACATTTCAGATATTTATTTGTGTAAAAAAAAAAAAAAAAAGTGTGGGGGGTACATTTGTATTCAGCCCCCTTTACTCTGATACCCCTAACTAAAATCTAGTGGAACCAATTGCCTTCAGAAGTCACCTAATTTAGTAAATAGAGTCCACCTGTGTGTAATTTAATCTCAGTATAAATACAGCTGTTCTGTGAAGCCCTCAGAGGTTTGTTAGAGAACCTTAGTGAACAAACAGCATCATGAAGGCCAAGGAACACACCAGACAGGTCAGGGATAAAGTTGTGGAGAAGTATAAAGCAGGGTTAGGTTATAAAAAAATATCCCAAGCTTTGAACATCTCATGGAGCTCTGTTCAATCCATCATCCGAAAATGGAAAGAGTATGGCACAACTGCAAACCTACCAAGACATGGCCGTCCACCTAAACTGACCGGCCGGGCAAGGAGAGCATTCATCAGAGAAGCAGCCAGGAGGCCCATGGTAACTCTGGAGGAGCTGCAGAGATCCACAGCTCAGGTGGGAGAATCTGTCCACAGGACAACTATTAGTCGTGTTCTCCACAAATCTGACCTTTTATAGAAGAGTGACAAGAAGAAAGACATAAGAAGTCCTGTTTGCAGTTTGTGAGAAGCCATGTGGAGGACACAGCAAACATGTGGAAGAAGGTGCT
Source organism: Aquarana catesbeiana (assembly GCF_042186555.1). NCBI lineage: Eukaryota > Metazoa > Chordata > Amphibia > Anura > Ranidae > Aquarana > Aquarana catesbeiana. The sequence continues at coordinate 225,639,635 of NC_133335.1, forward strand.
CTGGTCAGATGAGACCAAAATTGAACTTTTTTGCCTAAAAGCAAAACGCTATGTGTGGGGGGAAAACTACCACTGCTCATCACTCTGAACACACCATCCTCACTGTGAAACATGGTGGTGGCAGCATCATGTGGTGGGGATGCTTTTCTTCAGCAGGGACAGGGAAGCTGGTCAGAGTTGATGGGAAGATGGATGGAGCCAAATACAGGACAATCTTAGAAGAAAACCTGTTAGAGTCTGCAAAAGACTTGAGACTGGGGTGGAGGTTCACCTTCCAGCAGGACAACGACCCTAAACATACAGCCAGAGCTACAATGGAATGGTTTAGATCAAAGCATATTCATGTGTTAGAATGGCCCAGTCACAGCCCAGACCTAAATCCAAATGAGAATCTGTGGCAAGACTTGAAAATTTCTGTTCACAGACGTTCTCCATCCAATCTGACAGAGCTTGAGATATTTTGCAAAGAAAAATGGGCAAAAAATGTCCCTCTCTAGATGTGCAAAGCTGGTAGAGACATCCCCAAAAAAGACTTGCAGCTGTAATTGCAGTGAAAGGCAGTTCTACAAAGTATTGACTCCGGGGGGCGCCATACAAATGTACTCCGCACACCTTTCACATTTATTTGTAAAAAATTTTGAAAACCATTTATCATTTTCCTTCCACTTCACAATTATGAGCCACTTTGTGTTGGTCTATCACATACAACCAAAAATGTAAATGTATTTTATTGGGATTTTAACATGACAAAACGTGGAAAGTTTCAAGGGGTATGAATACTTTTTCAAGGCACTGTCCATCCCTGGAAGGGTTACACTGACGCTCTTATTTCGGACTCGTATATCTGATGATCGGTCCACTTAAATCTGCACCATTAGAGGCGGAGAATGTGCCGACTCTGCGTTCCGTATAATTCGCTTTTTCTGGTGTCAGCGGATTCCAGGTAAGTGCAGAGAATTCCAGCGGTGGGGTAAGTGTCCACCTCCCCCATCCCGTGTGATCCGCGGGCGGCCCCATATTTATCATCCCATGTTATCGGCTCCCATCCCCCGCCGGTCCCGATCCCCCGCACAGCCCCATGTTTTATTAACCTGTCGGATTTCTTTCCGAAGTTTTTTTTTTTTTTTTTCATAAACTGAACTTTTGTAATCTCAGCAGAAATTCTTCGCTCTGCCCTCCTTCTCGGCGATCTCTTATCAAAGGCGTTTATAATGGAATCCGATCGTCGGGAACGTCGTTTTCATCATCCGCGTTCTCTGGGGCAGCGCCGGGGGAGAGCAGATTAGAGGCGCGGCACGCTCGTCTTATCTAATAAAAAAAAATGTTCTAATTATTTTATCGCTGCCGGACTTGAGCTGGGTCCGCGCAGACCAAAACGCTCTTCGGGAGCGCCGCTGCGTCCTTCGTGAGCCGCAAAATTCTTTCTTTGTGCCTCCAAACTTGTTAAAGGAGAACTCCGCCCAGGAGGTGTAGACGTTCCCGGAAGTGCTTTCCTTCCCTGCCTGAATGTCCCTAGCCCCGCCCCTTTCATTCATTGGATATGGGTTCTTACAATCCAGGGAGGCGCGGCGTTCACGTGTGGGCGTTACCTTGGGTGGCCTGTAGGCAGCCTGACACCCGCTCATCAAGGCATTTTGATATTTGCATAACTCCTCCCACTGCTTGCACTGTAGACTCTTGAGAGGAGGACTGAGGCAGGGTGCTGTGATGTTTTCTATGGACAGCACCCTGCTGGCCCCTCCCATAAGGCATGATCTGCCTCCATTGCATAGAGAAGCACAGAGATCCAGTGATGACGTCACAGTCTAAAATCGGGTCTGTAATGAAGATGGAAAGGACCTTGATAGGTGGATGTCTGGAGGAGTGTGAGTTCCTAGGCAGGCTGTATTTGTATAGAGCCTCCATGATTTAAGAAATTGAATGTAAGGGGTTGGGCCAGGGAAAGGCCCATTATTGGAATCGGGGTAAGAAGTAGGGCCCCATCATTGGTGTCAATGGGAGGAATAGTGCCCCATCATTGGTGTCAGTGGGAGGAATAGTGCCCCATCATTGGTGTCAGGAATTGAGCCCCATCAGTGGGAGGAATAGTGCCCCGTCATTGGTGTCAGTGGGGGGGATAGTGCCCCGTCATTGGTGTCAGTGGGGGGGATAGTGCCCCATCATTGGTGTCAGTGGGGGGGATAGTACCCCATCATTGGTGTCAGTGGGGGGAATAGTGCCCCATCATTGGTGTCAGTGGGAGGAATAGAGCCCCATCATTGGTGTCAGTGGGAGGAATGGTGCCCCGTCAATGGTGTCAGTGGGAGGAATAGTGCCCCATCAATGGTGTCAGTGGGAGGAATAGAGCCCCATCAGTGGAAGGAATAGTGCCCCATCAATGGTGTCAGTGGGAGGAATAGTGCCCCATCAATGGTGTCAGTGGGAGGAATAGTGCCCCATCAATGGTGTCAGTGGGGGGAATAGTGCCTCATCAATGGTGTGAGTGGGAGGAATAGTGCCCCATCAATGGTGTGAGTGGGAGGAATAGAGCCCCATCAATGGTGTGAGTGGGAGGAATAGTGCCCCATCAATGGTGTGAGTGGGAGGAATAGTGCCACATTATTGGTGTCAGTGGGAGGAATAGTGCTCAAAAGGCTAGATAAAAGCAAGCAAAGGGCCACATCTGGTCTGCAGTTTGGAGACCACCAGGCTAGATGATGCTGGACGTCCTCTAACCAGGAAATGAGGCGGAGCTCTATCTGACTTTCTGCAGCTTCTAATGCACATTATGAGAAGCTCACAGTGTGCGGTGAAATCAGAGGAAGCCGTTTCAATCCAGGAGAGGAGCCGGTACAACTGTACAAGACTGAGGGGAAGGATGGGGCTCAGCTTTGAGGAAATGGGACTTTACTGGCCTGTTTTTGACGTTCCAGACAACAAATGTCGCACACAGACGCCATCACCCTGTGCACTGCGCCATTTATTACCATGGGAGCGATTCTGCCTCTCTGTACATTGCTGCAAATCCAGGCATCCGGGGTGACTGAGGTCATGTATAGGGTTAGTCTCCGCTCTATATATCGCCCTCATAGGAGGAGCGTTGTATTTCTCACGACGTTTAGCAGCGCTGCGATTTTTGAACATCTTCTGAAAACCCGGACAGGACACCCCGGACCGCAGAGACATAGGCTTAAATTGCAGCCGCGCGGAAATCTGTACTAAACAGAATGCAGAACTGCAGGCTGGAGCGGGCGCGGCAGAACAATAATAAATAGCATCCAATCCTCGCTGTATCTGGCGCGGCAGGAATCCGGAGGGGAATAAACGGACTTTGTGCCGGCTGCCAACGCTGACGGTTTCCAGAAGTGCGGAGCCGAGGAAAACGTTCTCCGTCTTCACTGACTCCGCAATCCCGGCTCCCACCGAGTGCCAGACGCAGAATAGCGCCATTCACAGGGAGCCAATACAAATACATTAGCAGCAGGAGACGGAAAACAGGCCCCTCGTCCCATTGACTGATGAGAGCGACAGCGCGATAGCCAACCAAACCCCAGGATTCCCTCTATGCTGGTCCATATCCCATTCCTCATAGTGGATCTGTCATGGGATATTGGTTCTTATGATTAGCAATGTGTCAGTGTAACCCTTCCAGGTATTTATTATTATTATTATTATTATTATTATTATAATAAATAACTCTCACAGATCACAGGACTCCCCCTGACTAGTCCTTCTGCTGTTTTTTTTTTTTTTTTCCTCTCCTCCAGAAGGGGGGTGCCGTCTGTGTTGAGGCATCACCATCTACTTCCTGGCCGGCTTAGATGACACAATCATGTCAATTTTGGTAAAATCTGATCACTGTGGGGAAGGGAGAGTGAGGAAATGCTTCCTCTTGCCTGCAGCAGACTGATGATATCATTTCTGCCTATGTATAGTTATTGATCGGAGCTTCAAGACAGCTTTATAATGATAAAGGGAGGGAGGGGGAAACGGAGGGCGCATAGATGTGGCATAGTTTTGCGATTGGATGAATACGGCACATGGGTGGGAGGGGGGCACAGGAGGGGGACATGGGATTGGATGAGCATGACACACAGGGGGCATAGGTAAGAGGGGGGTACAGGTAGGAGGGGGACATGGAATTGGATGAACATGGCGCACAGGAGGGAGAGGGACATGGGATTGGATGAACATGGCGCACAGGTAGTGGGGCACAGGAGGGGGACATGGGATTGGATGAGCATGGCGCACGCCGCACAGGTAGGATGGGAACATGGGATTGGATGAACCTGGCGCACAGGTGGGAGGGGGACATGGGATTGGATGAACATGGCGCACAGGTGGGAGAGGGGGCATGAGGTTGGATGAACATGGTGCACAGGTGGGAGGGGGGGCATGAGGTTGGATGAACATGGGGCACAGGTGGGAGGGGGGGCACGGAGGGGAGGGGCATGGGATCAGATGAACATAGGGCACAGGTGGGGGGCACAGGAGGGGGACATGGGGTTGGATGAACATGGCGCACAGGTGGGGGGGCATGAGGTTGGATGAACATGTGGCACAGGTGGGAAGGGGGGCACCGGGGGGGAGGGGCATGGGATCAGATGAACATAGGGCACAGGTGGGGGGGCACAGGAGGGGGACATGGGATCAGATGAACATAGGGCACAGGTGGGAGGAGGGGGCATGGGGTTGGATGAACATGGGGCACAGGTGGGAGGGGGACATGGGAGGTACATAGATGGGGAGGAAGGCAGGAGGGGCAACATGGAAAGAGAACAGGGGGCATGGGGGGGGGGGGTGCACAGGTTGATGTGAAAAACACATAAATGGCTAAAGAAAATTTTGCTATTTAATTTTAGAAAAATAACTAAATTTGGAGGTGCTTGTGTGGGGTTTTTTATAATTATTATTATTGTTGTTATTATTATTATTAGCTAAACTAGTAAAAAACAAAGGTCCTGGCACTCTTCTGAAAGCTCTCGTTCAATTTAGGAAAGGCAGTATGAAATTTTGAGGACTGGGCAGTTCCACCCCTCTCCAGTCCCGGCTAACCCCCTCTCAGTCACATCCTGGAATTCCTTGGATTGTCAGGTATGCAGAATTTCTGTGTATTGGAGGCTGGAGGCGGAAGGGGGAGGCCTGAAATATGTGAGGATCTGACTTTCTGTCAAGCAGAGACCTGCACTGTCCTGTAATTATTGCTAATGAGAAGAATGATGCAATGTGAGCGCTCAATACATCCGCCGTACTTGTTGTGTCTTGTGTATTCTTTGGAGGACTTTGGAAAAAAATGAAGACTTGTCACCCTGATATTGTATGGCAGCAGCCTGAGTCTGACCTGCAGGCGGCTAAAGGAAGGGCGTCGTCATTGGCAAAGGCCTTGTGCTAATAGGGGATCTATTCCCAATATGTATATCAGATCATTATAGGGAATTTATCCACGATATATATCAGATCATTATAGGGGATCTATTCCCAATATATATCAGATCATTATAGGGAATCTATACATAATATGTATATCAGATCATTTATAGGGGATCAATATGTATATCAGATCATTATAGGGACTCTATCCACAATATATATACCAGATTATTATAGGGAATCTAACCACAATATGTATATCAGATCATTATAGGGGATCTATTCCCAATATATATCAGATCATTATAGGGGATCTATTCCCAATATATATCAGATCATTATAGGGCATCTATCCACAATATATTTATCAGATCATTATAGGGGATCTATTCCCAATATGTATACCGGATCATTATAGGGAATCTATACATAATATGTATATCAGATCATTATAGGGACTCTATCCACAATATATATACCAGATTATTATAGGGAATCTAACCACAATATGTATATCGGATCATTATAGGGGATCAATATTTATATCAGATCATTATAGGGAATCTATCCACAATATGTGTATCAGATCATTATAGGGGATCTATCCACAATATATATATTGTATCATTATAGGAGATATATCTGAATATCATCAGGTTTACATCTACAAAAAAATTCTCTCCGTGTTCTTATCATATTCACAGAGAAATATATTTTTATGTAATGTATCTTGGAGAACACCTAAAAGAAAATCAAGCATTAAGTAAACACATTAAAAATGTGAGCAGTTATGTACCCAATAAAAATGATTTATGGTGAACCTGTCACTACCCCAACAAGATAAAACTGATATCCCCATGTAAAAAATAGACTTTGTATTTACCTATCCAGGTAGCAGGGATTCAAATCTTTGCTTTCCTGTTCCAGATAGATGCTCTTCAAAAGAAAAAAAGATCCCCCCCCCCCTTTTGTCAGAAAGGTAAATATAAAGCCAGTTTTGTTTTATACAATGGTCACCAGGGCAATCCTAATACAGCTGGAGTAATTGAGTTTGATTGGTACCTCCTTTTAATCCCTGTACAGCAGCACTCAGACTGGGATAGGGAGGGCCAGTATTAGGATATTTGGGTGGGCTGCAGTGCTCATACTGACAGGTAGCATGCTGGTAGGAGAAGAGAGCAAAGAGATGACTCATCAGAGTGCTGCTTCTTCTTCACTATCCAATCACAGGCTCCGGGAAGGTGACCGGGCTGTGTTGCTTTTAAGAGACTCAGTAACTGTTTTTTAAAAGCTGAACACTGACTTTCCCTGCAAAGGAAGCGCATAATTCTCCCCCTGTGCCCCTGCCCTCGCCGCTGTATTCCTATGCGATGAACAAATCGTATTGCTGAAAGATATTCTACATATATACCTCTGACACATACCGCAGTTCTGTACAGAGCACAGAGGACCATTCACATTAGTCTTTGCACCAGAGGAGCTTACACTCTAATGTTCCATCACAGTCGCACGCTACTATTATTCTTCTTCTTATTATTATTATTTTACATTTATATAGCTCTGACATATACCATAGTGCTGTACCGAGAACACTGAGCCATTCTCATCAGTTTCTGCACCACAGGAGCTTACACTCTAATGTCCCACTACAGCCACACACTATTATTATTATACATTTATATAGCTCTGACATATTCCATAGTGCTGTACAGAGAACACTGAGCCAGTCACATCAGTCTCTGCACCAGAGGAGCTTCTCCACCAGGTGGTGCTGTTCTGCGGGGTGCTGTTTGGCTCACTCTGCTGTGATCTCAGCTGAGAGAAGCAGCAAAGCCTGGGGCCTCTCATGCAGGCTTTTCCCAGGCAAGCATGGACCATATTGGGTAAGACGAAGGTGGAGGCTCTCCAGAGGCACTGAGGCCTACTACATGTGCTCAAGCTGCAATGGATCCTGGGCTTGTCCCTATGCAAGAGGGGTCCTTACCAGTCCTCCAGGATAAAGTGGTGAACAGACTTCGCCACATTGCTAAGGAGGAACAGAAACTTTCTGTCATGACAGAAGATCTCAGGAAAAAGAAATCTCTGCAAAGTAAGTCTGGGAACAGTAAGAGGGAAGTCTCCAAGCTGAAGTCTCTGGAAGAGGCATTGAAAAAGCAGGAGAAGTTGGTTGCTTCTTCGAAGGAGAGCAGCTGTGTGTTTAGAGAAAAGTGTGAGAATGAGGAGAGATGCCTACAGATGAAGGAGAGTACCTGTGCCAGTACCAGCCAGAGGGTGGATGCCGCAGTAATGGTGACAGTATGGATGGGGGGTAAGGAAGTGGCTTCACATGGTGGCCCCAGTACTACCCCTGTCCCTCCCAGTACTACCCGTCTCAGGATCTATTGCACCTGAGTCAGTATCTGCCCTCCTCTTTTCCCAGCAGCCTGGGTCATCTCAGGAGGAGGTTGAGGAAAATGGCGGATTGCTGCAGACCATTATAGAAATGGAATCTCCCTTGAGTGGCACCAACCCATCAGATGAAGATCATGGGAATGCAGGCATGTATCCAGACAGAGAAGTTTCTGTGGGCTGTGAGGAGTCCCACATGGACATGTCGCATGAACCTTGAAAATGCAGAGCAGGAATATCGCATGACAAACCAGATTTCAGAGGTTCCTATGCAGCCAGTTAATGTGTCATCTCTCCCAGTTATGAACTATGCTAAGGCTGCTACTACTGGTGCTGCTACTGGTGGAACGGAGCCAGTTGTGCAATTTTCATCTAACGCACCTTCTTCCATTAAACGCAGGAATGTGGTACAGCTCAGGTGGGAGGGAGAAGATATTCCACCTGTCAAGAGGGTGGTTGTGGATAAGATCCTAGCCATGGGATTTAGGGTGGAGGATATTTATGCGCTTATCAGTCCGGCTGGTTCCTATGATTTATCCTTTGTGCGTCCAGAATCGCTGGATCTGTTTTGGGAGCGGTTTGAGCATGGATATGGGGGCCAGCCGGACTGGAAGGGGCTTGTCCCCAAAGTTGTCTCACGTCAGCGCTTTATTAAGGATGTGATTATCCTGACTAGGAATGAGTCTATACCCCCTGAGGATTTATGGGTCTGGTTGAGGAGGTTTGGTGAAACGTGCCCCCTAAAAAAGATTGTGTATGATAGAGGAATCTGGACGGGTGGGTGGTCAGTGTCAATGAGGTTGAGTGTGTGTGGGAATGTGGTCCAGCATTTGCCCTCCTCTGCCTTTTATTGGTAGGGATAGGATTACTGTCTTCTAACCTGGTCAACCTAAGGTGTGCCATTAATGTGGAGTCAAGGGACATTTCTCATCTAAATGTCCAGAACAGAAGTGTTCTTTGTGTCAGGAACTGGGGCATCTGGCAAGGGACTGTAACATCATTAAATGTAACCTATGTGATAAGGTTGGTCACCCTTATAGCCGGTGCCCTGAGGCTTTGCACAATAAGCCAGAGTTAGTGGAGGAGTTTTCCTGTCTGGATGGAAAAGAGTCTGGGTTGGCGGAGGTTGTACCAGGGGATCCTAGTGTCTATGTCCCGTCAGAATCTGTGTCTGTGAGGCTCTCTGTGGTGTCCGTGTCCCCCAAGTCTGTGGTTCCCCAGTCAGTGTCAGAAAGTGTGGTTGTCAAGTCTGTGTCCGCACCTATTGTTTCTCTTAGTGTAGTGAAGGCAGCGGAGGGTGCTGGACCAGCGTGTATGGTGGTGCCAACCCCTCCTTCTCGGCGTAGCAGAAGTGCGGGTGGAGTGAGGGATGGATTGGATGATGGTGGAGGTGGAGGATGGAAGGGACAGAGGGTGGCTGGTGCAGAATGCAAGGTGAATGATGTTGAAGCTGGGGGCGAATGATGTGGGGGAGGGGTTAATGGGAGGGGTTTTGGAATCGCATCCTGATGGTGATTAAATCTCAAAATGTTTCTTAGCAGGGGCGTAACTACCACCATAGCGACCCATGTGGGCGCTATGGGGCCTGCAGCCGAGTGGGGCCCAGTGAGGATAAGAGCACCGCTGGCACAGTCTCCCAGCCAGGGGAAGAGAGAGGAAAGGAAGAGGCGAGGAGCTGTCCGTATCAGCAGAGAGCTGAATTGCCCGATGTAAGAGCTTTCATTAAAACTTCCAGTGTTCCTGGGGCTCACGTCACATAGCTCCACCTTTTGGCCCGGTGCCTTTGATAGACAGAATGCCAATCCAATGCGGGACATGTGACGTCATCAAAGGCGTCGGGCCAAGTGGTGGGGCTATGTGACGATGAGCCCCGGGAAGACGGGAAATTCAAATGAAAGCTATTACAGCGGGCAATCCCGCTCTCTGCTGATCCGGGTGGCTTGCCTCTTCCTCTGCATAGGTGGGGCTGTATGGGGCACAGGCAGACCAGGCTGTATGGGGCACAGGTCACGCTGCATTAGGCACAGGTCAAGCTGCATTGACACTAGGGAAGCTGTGGGGGGGGGGGGGGGCATACAACATTTTGTTATGGGGCCCTGCTATTTCTAGTTACGCCCCTGTTTCTTAGCCTGGATTGTGTTTAAGTTGAGGTTCGGGGTTTGTAGTTGTCATTAAAATATGTTTCTTTCTATGTAATCTTGTCAGGAAACTGTTTTCTTTACTTGCTGATATAAGCACGATTGTTTTTGTTTAGTAGTTTGTTTATTTTTGTGTAAATATGTTTTTATTAATGAACTGTATGTTTGTGTGATTATTTTTTTTTTTTTTTTTTTTTTTAATAAAAATTTACACTCTAATGTCTCCACCTCATTATTATACATTTATATAGCTCTGACTTATTCTGTGGTGCTGTACAGAGAACACTGATCCAGTCCAGAAGTCTCTGCACCACAGGAGCTTGCACTCTAACATCTCTATCGCTGCCAAAAAGTTAGTCACTCTAGGGCCAGTTAGGTCAGAAAGTATTTTACTTAGAAAATTACATACATTCCATGGGGTTTGAGTTAGGATTAAGCTCTGGACCCCAGTGCTGTAAGGGCCAGTCTTTTATTGTATTATTTTTTCCAGCACACTGCTGTACTAAGGATGCCTTTTTTTATTTATTTATTTATTTTTTTGGAAATGGTGGAGCTCCGATTACTGGCTGAGCTGATGAACTCCAAAGTTCCCACCTGTCTCAGATGCATTGTGACATAACACCCCCCTGTCTCTGCAGCCTGCACACTCTGACATTGTTCCCTGAAAACTCGTCTTACTCTCGATTCTGCAGAATTTGCCTTCTGCATCATGTGTCACTTTTCAGGAAACCAAAGCTGCAGCTGAGCGTGTTACAACCCAGATGGTTGTAAAGAGATTACGTTTTCCTGAATGGGTGACATTTCCTCCCTGACTCCAGCCGCTGATTAAAGTATATAAATATCTGGAGGTGCCGCCATTGTGTGAGTGAGAGTGCTATGTCATCTGCTGTAACCCTTCTCTGGATTGCCCTTTGCTTCAGAGTCATTTTATTTGTGGTTTGGTGACTCATTCTTCTGGTCTTCACTCTTATGAAAGTACTGTCACGGAAGGTAAATATTGCTTCACCTGCTGTTCTCAGGGTGATATATGACTATAGATAGGCAGATGTCTGTCGGAGAGAGATTGTTGGTGAGATATCGGCTAATCCTCATATCTGGCACCTGCCTTTACCTTCTCCCTGACTGCCTTCCAGACCATTCCCCTGACTTTCTTTATGACCTTCTCCCTTGCTCTCCCCTGACCTTCTCCATTACCTCTCCGTGACCTTCTCTCTGGCAGCTGCCTGGACCATTTCCCTGATCGTTTTCTTGACCTGTTTCCTGGCCATTTTTCTGACCCATTTCCCTGGCCATCTTTCAAACCCATTTCCCTGACTTTCCCCTTCAACTTCCTTTTGACACTCTTCATGCCCTTCCATTTGACCTTTCTCCTGACTTTCTCATTGGCCTTCTCCCTTGGACTCCCCTATCCTTTCCATGTGCTTATCTCTGGCACATGCCTTGATCTTCTCTCTGACCTTTTTCATGGCCACCTTCATCCTTGCCTTCCGTCTCACTTTTTTTCTAACCTTCTGCCTCTGGAATATCTCGCAAGGCACCCCCCTAGACCTTCCTCCTTTCTCTCTAGCCTTCCCCCTGTCCTGCCTCCTGACATATTCTCTTTTTGGTCTTCCCCGACCCCTTTTCCCTACTGTCCCATAACCTTCTCCCTTACCTTTTTCCTGAACTTTTCTCTGGCACCTGTCTTTACCTA